>NC_058131.1:677159185-677185786 GCF_016433145.1 Gracilinanus agilis
AAGCAAGTACATGCCACCTCTGGGGCTCAGTGTAGGGGATGTGGGCAGTCAAAGGTGCCTTCAGGGACTCCTAGAGGAATTGGTTTTGTGTCTTGGTAAATGGAAACCAGCTTCATCAGCCAAAGGAAAAAAGAGAATAAACATATTTCTGGGGGAAAAAATTAAATGAATTCACTCTTGCCTCCTCTGAGCCCAAACATGCCAGGTGTCTCCGATAGCTTTTAAAGAGCACCAGTGATCAGGTATGGTATAGGAAAGGAGGTAGGCAGCAGGGAGTAGACTCCAGGGGGATCTGGAGAGGAACCTGGCTCTCCTGGGCTGGGGGAGGGAGCCGGGTCAAGCTAGAGAGGGGGAAGGCATTTCTTAGCTGCCTGGCCAGCTGATTGGGCAGTGGATGCCTGGCAGGCACTTGGAGGCTGAGCCAAGGCTGAGAAGCCCCTGGCAGTTTGAGCTCTTGGGGCAGCCAGGAGAAGCTTTCTCAGGCCACAGGGAAACAGCTATTACTGTACAAAAAGAAAGCACACAGAACTACTTTAAAAAATGTGACCTCTTAGGAAAATAGAGATATAAAAATTACAAGCGAGATTGACTTACTAGGGAAGAGGGCCACCCCTTTGAGGGCCCTGAGGTGGTGTGGTGTGGTGAAGGCGTGGTTACCAGGAGGAGCAAGAGGAGCTATGAGTCCCGCAAAGCCCTCAATCCGCTGCATCTTTTTGGAACCCAGATTACAGGCAAAATCTGGAAAAGTGTTTGCTAATGAAGTTCGCCCTCCGGCTACACTGCGGTCTGATTCCAATGAGTGTGAGGTGGCTTCTGGCTCCATTTCTCTGGCTCTGGCTTGTCACAGGTGAGTGATCACAGCCACCGGGTTCTGCCTAGTCTCTGAGCCTCTCACTTGCTGTTTAGGAAAAGTGAGAGACAGACAGACAGACCGATAGACCCAGAGACAGAGCAACAGACAGAGACAGAGAGACAGAGACAAAGAGAAAGAAACAGAGAAAGACAAAGAGAGAGAGAGAGAGACAAAGAGAAAGAGACAGTGATAGTCAGAGAGAAGAGACAGAGACAGACAGACAGACAGACAGAGGTGGAGAGAGAGCAAGGAAAAGGGGAAAGAGAAGAGAGAAAGGACAGATGAGAGAAATGAAGAAAGAATGGTGACAGGAAAGGTAAGAGAAGGGAGGAGAAAGGTTAGAGAGGTACAGAGAGAGTGAAGAGAAAACGAGGGAGGAAGAGCAAAGAGAGAAGGGAGGAAAGAAAGAGAAAGGAGGTGAGAGAGGAAAGTAGAGGAGAGAGGAGAGAGCACATAAGGAAGATGGTGAGAGAGTGAGGGAGAGGGAGAAGAAGAGAGAGGAAAGAGAAAAGGGTAGAAGGGGGAGGGAGGGAAGGAAGGAGGTGAGAGATAGTATCCAAGGTTTTCAGAGAAGACAGCACGGTGCTGTGGGCTGCTCATCCTCTCATTCCCACCTGCCACTCAGCTCTCACCTGTGGCTCTAAGAAATTATAGCATGTCCAGCATCCACACCTACTCAGTAAACTGTCTCAGCACATGGGTTAAAGCAGGTTGGAGTAACTACAGGTGAGTTAGGGGGTGTCGACTCCAGGCCTGTGAAGACTTTCCCCTTCAGAATGAAGGCAGCTGAAGCAGCAGGCACTGTGGAGGGCTTAGAGCTGGGTTAACTAGAGAAGACACCAAGGCCATCCAGTGCATCCCAAGCCATCATCCCTCCTCTTGCCACTGGCCTCTGCTGGCTCTGGAAGAGAGAGTGAGGTCAGTCACTTCATTCCAATTTATTCTTGAGTCCAAAGTCATTCACCAGGGATGCCATTTGGGCCCTCTTAGAGTCTGAATTGTTAACTTTGAAAAAACACAGAACTATTAAATAGTCAGAAAAGCCACACTTTAAGGAAAAGGGGGAACAGGGCTGATTAGGCCTCCACTCAGAGCCTTGCACCACGTGCCTTATGCAGAGTCTGAGGATTGAACTCTGCTTGCTCTGGTCCCTGACCCCCTGGGAGTGCCACCTGGCTAGATGAGGACTCCTGGGAACAAAAGAAATTGGGGAACTTATATACCATTTGGGAAGATCCAGGGCTGGGAAAGATGATTGACATTATCATACTGACAGGATACCATCAAGCCTGGGAAAGGAATCCTAGCCAGAGGCCAGGGTGTGAGGGAAGGGGCTACTTACGATGGACACTAAAGGATGGTCCCTGCTCTGGTGTGTCTTTCTGGGAAAGGATCTCTGATACTATGGGGAAGACCACCTAAGACAAAAGGGTATTTAGCATTTACCCTGGGGTCCATTATTCAGTCTGCAACTGCTAGCCTGAGATTCCCTTCAGGGTGGATTCTCCTGGGAACAGGGAATAAGCACAAGCTTTGGGGGTCTTCAGCCTACAAGCTATTCCTAAAACTTGGGGTTCATCAGATCTCACTAGGCCACAAGTTTGGGGTCTCTAGATTCCAGGTTGACAGAAGGATAACAATCTTCATATCTCTAAGGAGAGTGTGTGTGTATGTGTGTGTTGTGTAAACAAATCTAGAAGCATACATCCCCCTCTATAGATACACATAGAGAGTCCCCCAAACTGTGCTTCTGGCATGTTGGAGGTAGATAAACATATGCATATATGTGTGTGCATTATGAATGTGTGTATAACATACATGTCTGTGTTACATCTGTTAGGAATACACACATATGTATAACCTCATGTGTAAATATTACTTTAATATTACATAATCGAATGTGAAGAGAAAACCTATCAGATGGCAGATGGCTCTGATGGAAGAAGAGTTAACAGTCCCTCTGAGGCTCTTGTGGGTTACAGGATGTTGCTGGGGCCTTTGGTTGAATTAGCCAGATTTGGGGAAGGAAAAAGTTTAGCTGGGATGAGGATAGGCTTCTCTTGAGCTCTGTGAGTGTGAGGAAGAGAAGGACCCTGCAGGGCTTCTCCAGGTCTAAATTTCCTTTTCCCCTTGTCCTGGCTCAGTCAAGTGTCCTTCCTTCCTCCTCCCTGCTCAGTCCTGATTGCCAGCCTGGGCACTTACATTGCTGGAGGGAAGGGCTCAGGTGCTGTTATGATCCCTGTTTTACAGTTGAGGAAACAGATAGAGGTGAAGTGGCTTGTTTCTCTTTACCTGGAATGCTGCTCCTCCACACCTGGAGAGCTCCCATTTCATTAGCTCCAGAGAGGCTACTCTATTAGACCCTGGGCTCATCCGTCAGCTCTAAGGCCACCTAATTAGCCCCCAGACTTCCATCAACTATTAGACATTATATCACCATAAACCTCTTCTTCAAATAAAATTCTTTTCTTACTTTTGGATTAAATGGAATTTGAGTCTCCTATTCTTGGAGTGAGACCCTGCTACAAATTTGGGTGTGTTCTCTGACAACATAGCCTTACCTCTGGTACATTTTGGTCAGGCTTTTCAGGCTTGTCTCACCCTTCATGAGCCAGATTTTCTTGGCAAAACTACTGGAGTGGTTTTTCATTTTCTTTCCAGCTGGAGAAAGTAACACAGCCCATTCCAAGAGTAGAAACTTGAGGCAAACAATTAATGACCTGCCAAGAGTCGCACAGCTATTACACAAGTGTCTAAATGCAGATTGAGCTCAGGATTCCTGCCTCCAGATCCAGCACCTTATCCACTGTACCCCCTAATTGCTCACTTCTGACATTTGTCTAAACTAAACAATTCACCTGACCTCTGTCAACATGGAATCTAGAAACCCCAAACTTGTAACCTAGTAAGATCTGATGAACCCCAAGTTTTAAGACTAGCTTGTAAGTTGGAGACCCCAAAGCTTATGCTTGTTCCCTGTTCCCATGAGAATCTACTCTGAAGGGAATCTCAGGCCCACAGTTTCAGACTAAATACTGGACCCTGAAGTAAATGACAGTCCCAGTTAGGTTGAGCTAGGCATATGCTAAGTACCCTTTTTGTCATAAGTACTTTTCTGCATTGTATTAGAGACCCTTTCCACAAGAAATACCCACACCTGGCCAGTGACCACCCTTTTAGTGTCCATTGGAGGTAGCCCCTTCCCTTACACCTTCCCCTCTGGCTATGATTCCTTTCCCAAGCTCAATTGGATCCTGTCAGTATAGTTTAGACACTCCCATTTCCTTGTAGCTATGGTGATGCCAACCATCTTTCCCTGCCCCTGGATCTCCCCAAATGGTATAAAGGTCCCCCAAATTCTTTTGTTCCTTGGAATTGTCAATCTAGTGCAGCTGGTTCTCCCAAGAGTCAGTGATCAGAGTTTCAATCCTTGGAACTCTGCGTGGGTGTTAGTGCCTAGCTCTGGGGGGAGGCCTAATATTGCACTGAACCCCCTTCCTTGATTAAAGTGTGTTTTTTTCTGACTATTTAATAGTTCTGGGTGTTTTTTCCTATTTAACACCTCCCAGGGACCCAGGAAACACTCTATTAAGCTGTCTGAGACTAATCATACGTTCTTAGGTTTAGAGCCTGAATAGTCCCCAGAAGGTCTTCTAGTCCAGGTGCCTCATTTTACAACTTACCTGACCCTGGAAAAGTGACTTGTCTAAAGTCCAGTAAGAACAAGGATCATTTGAGTTTCTCCAGCCCCAGGCCAATGCTGTTTTTCTCTGCCCAAGAAAGCTCCCTGAGGCCACAAAACAAAAGTCTGGCTCTCTGACTATAATTCCAGTCCTCTTTTCTAATCCAACATGAGGCTCTGATGCGAAGGAAGGTCAGGATTCAGATAGATGAGGCTGAGGAGGGGAGATGTTCCAGCCACACAGAGCAAAACTGGTCCATGTGAAGAGAGGGAAGTGGGAAATGGGGTTCAGATTTGGGGGAGGTAGTGAATAGGCAAGTTTGGCTGGAATCAACAACAAATAAGAGGAAAAAATATTAAAACCCTGGAAAAGAAGCAGATTGGGGACATCATCATCTCACCTGGTCCATGAAAGCTTTGGAGCATGGGAGAGGAATGGTCAGGGCTCTGCCTTTCTTTGGCAACTCTGTGGAGGCTGAATTGGAGAAGGGAGAAAGGAAGATGAATTGGGAGACTATTCTTACAGTCCAAGCTAGAGGTGATAAGGGCCTGACCTGGGGTGATGGCCATGGGCATGAAAAAAAGGAGCTCTCTAGGACAGGTGGCACAGAGACAAAAGAGAGGATTTGGCACCCAATTGGATGTGGGGAGCAGGAGGAAGACTATGAAACTGAACCTAAAGCTTTAGATCAGAGTGATCAGGAGCATAGTGCAGCCTTCAGCAGGACTGAAGACTGAAGAAGGGTCAATCTTGGAGGGGAAATGAGTGGCTTCAAATTGACCCATGACTCTCACATGCCAATGGGACATGCAAGGGAAACTCTTCAGGTTCCTTTTGCATTTGGGATTTCCTGGTCCAGCTATCTTCCCAGAATCCCTCTCATTTCTGTCCTGCCACAGGCACTCTCATCTCTGCCATGGAGATATCTTCTCTGAACAAGATTGAGGGAGAATCCGTCATTCTCTGCATAGACACTGATTTTGGAAATAAGACTCTGTCTGTTAATTGGATGTTTGAGAATCAATTCCTACTCAGGATCCAGCCGGAGGAAAGTAAACCAGACTGGATCACTTCCCAGGAGACATACAAACAGAGGCTGTCTGCACCTAATGTGAGTTGTCTGGAGTTAGTGGGTCTGACCCCAGAAGACAATGGAGAGTATGAAGTGGAAATCAAGTCCATCTTAGGAGAGCTAAAAACTCAGAAGTTCAACTTAACTGTGTCTGGTAGGTAACCTTCTCATCCCAGTAGAGTATTAGGTGGGTTCTCAACCCATCCTCCCCCCAGCTATTAACAACTTCTTTCTACTTTGTCCAATTCACAGGTTTTTGTCTTGCCTCTAACTTTGTCCTTTGAGAACAAGAGAAAGGAACTATTGTATATTGTAGAAAGATAGAGGGTAGAAAACAGACTGGAGAAAGCTCAGTTTTACTCCTTTGAAGGAAGGAAGGTGAGACAAGCCACTTAACCCTGTTTGCCTCAGTTTTCTCATCTGCTAAATGAACTAAGGAAGGAAATGCCCTCTGTCTCTTGTTTTGGCTTATCTGTCAGAGTTCAATGAATAAATGGGGCTGACTGAAGGAAAGCTTGACTTTCTCTGGAAACAAGTTAGTCTCACTGAGCTAATCAGCCACTCATTCTTACCCCAGTTCCTTTCCTTGTTGTGAGCAAGATTAATTTAGTATTAGTGTTGGACCTAGCAGGAAGGGCTGGAGGATTCCAAGATGGAATGAAGGAGCAGGAAGTGGGGCTTTTGCTCTGAGAGGGACTCCATGGTGGTTGGGACATAACTGTTGCTAACCCTGGGAGATCTCAGAGTTAGGAAAAACTGCATCCAGATTCCCTGGGATCCTGAGAGGTGAAGGCTTTCAGCAGTGGACATCAGACATGCAGAGCAGCACCAAGTGGGGAAGTAGTTTGTGGTCTGGTGGACAGCATTGCAAACTCACTCTCTCTACCTGGGTACCTTGGATCACCTGTCCTGGTGGAGTTGGCTTTTGGAATCCCGTGACCATCCTTGGATTTACCGTGAGACCCCAATTGAAAGCCATCCTCAAGCCCTTTAGCTGAGCTGACCATACCTGGCTGGAACCAGGTTTGGAGGAGCCTTCCCTGTGACTTCAGTACTGCTTCCTTTGGGCCTTGCCTGGCTTAGGTCAATAGAATAGTGTAGTCAAGTCCTTCCCTGCCCCTGTGGTTTGCCCTTAGGTTTCAAGTATAGAATCCCTTATTCCCATCCTTTATTTTGTTCCCCTCAGTTAAACTGTTATAAACTTTTACCTTTTGCTGAGTGACTGTTGGGTCTAACTGTCATTCCTGTGATGGTTAACAGCTTGGCAGTAAACCCTGGTGTTCTCCCTATCCTGGTTGGTCCTGTCTCTCCTTCAACCCAGTGTGTACCCACAAATCATTTAGTTACATTTTAATAATAGTAGTTAACATCCCTGGGCAATTACATCCTGTAGGCAAATTTCCCCATCCTATGGGCTGAAAGGGCTTCAGAATAAAAGAAAAAAAAGGCAGTCACTATGTTGTGAAGGCCCTGATTCTAAGAGAAGAAAGAGGAGATGGAGAGGATGGACTAGAGGAAGGAGATTAGAGAACTTGAAGGTGAAGGGAAGGTTCCTAGGGAGTCATTGAGGGAGCAGTTCAGGGTATAGAGAGCCAGCCTCTACATGCAAAAAATGAGGGTTCTGAGTGGCGTTTACGGCGTTGGATTGATAAGACAGGAAAAAGAAAATGAGAACAACCAGACTAGTGGTTAGCCCATGCTGTTCCGAATTCTGCGGGCTTGGGAGTTTATTATATACTGATTTCACAAAAAGAGTCACCGTTGTAAGGGGGTAATAAATCACACATAATCCATTGAAGTCTAAAGAATAAAGGTGCAAAGACAAATGGTCAAACTTCAATCACCAACTTAGTAGGGGATAATTCTGGGAGAGGAAATACCCCATGGAGATGCTCACCAATTGAAATCTGCATTTGGTCAAATGAAGTTCAGACTAAAGATGCCAATTCTAATTTGAATATGCAATCTTATCTAAGTAACATTTGTTAAGATTTAGGCTTCTCAATTATCAAGGAAGGGAATCATCAACTCAGTAGATGCTGGTCTGCCACTTCAAAGCTCTCCAATAAGAATTCTAAGAAAGGTGGGGATCAAAGACTGAGTCAAAAGAGGAGCCTCAGATTTTTATCTTAGATGGCCCATTCTGTCTGTCCTGACATGCAGTGCAGAAAAATCATACACACAGTTTTACTTGCTGATGATTTTGTAATGGGATCCAGATAAAATATCTCTTACAGACTCTGTTTCTCTAAATGACTCCTAATAGCCTCTTGGAGGGATCAAGTTGTTTTTGGATGAACCTACCTGCTGGTACCAGAGCTTTTCAGGGCTCAGGTGACCAAGACCAAACACAAAGACTGCCTCAGCCTGGATTGGTCACATAGGGAATCCAGATAACAGGCCCTAAATTTGATCCTATTTCTCCAAAGGCTTTACTACATTGAACGGCTTCCCACATCAGGGGACCCCAACTCCTGTCTAATGTGATATATAATTCATCTCTCCTCTGGTCCTCCCCTCTTTTTCTATTCCCTCTCTTGAAACCACACAGGCCTTGTCCTTCTCTGCCCTCTTTGTCTCCCAATTTTTTCCTTCTCAATTTCCTAGATGTTCTACCAAGAGTACAATCTCTGCCTGTTTCCTGCTTGTTCCCACCCCAAATGCTACCTTTAACCTCCCTCCATCTACTGCCCAACTCTCAATTCCCCTTTCAAGGGACAGATTGATCCTTGTTCATCCTAAATTATTATTCTAGGCATTGAGGATACCACATCTAACACACATCCACGGGGTCGCTGCGGTCTGCTTGGCATCCTTGGCATAGTAGTGATTGGAGTCCTGTGTCTATTAGCTTCAGTCTGTAAAAAGGTAAGATTTGCCCTTAGAAATGCCTTGGTGACCTGAAGAAAGAGGGAGGAAGGGTGTGCTGGGCCCATGGGGTTTGAGGGAGAATTACACTGGTTTTACTTTTTGGGGCAGAAGAGAGAAGAAGGGCTTTGAACCCTGGATATTCTGTTCAGTGGCCTAAGCTTCATGGAAGGGATGTTTCCAGCCTGTTCATTGACAGTGACTTTTCTCTCTCATCTCTAGGCATTTTCAAAAACAAGAAAAACACCACAAGTAAGGACAGCTTGTCCACATCAAGAAACACTAGATCCCAAAGTATAACTTCTTACAAAGATGCAGAAATGGAATATCATCTTAGTCTTGGGACCTTTTCTAGCAAAGTATGTCATTCTCTGGCAGGAGGATGATTCTCAACGATGGGTTAATAGCATATGAAGGCCATTTATATAGAACTTTATGTCCAGTAGAGCCTTGTCAGCTATAAACACACAAGATAATGAAGGGATAATGCTGAGCAAAAATCTACAGTTGCAGGAAGCCCAGATAGGAGCAGCCCAACAACATTGTCCTTCCACAGTGGCAGCCTGAGGGGATTTTTCTGAGCTGAACCCTGAACACAGACATCCTCTGTGTATTCGCTTCTCTCTCTCAGTGCTGCTCTCATGGATCTACGCTTCCAAGTGAAGCTATACTTTGGTCACTAACTCTACCTCAGGTCATAAAAGAAATATCAGCACTTCTCTCTTTACTGATAGCTTGAGTGTCAGTCTGCCTCTTCTCATTAGTCCTCCTCCTGCAAGAACTCCATCCCTTCAATGCTGATTTTTGATAAAGCGAGTTTGCACATTTTCTCATATAGAAACAGGGATCCAGGCCATTTCCTGACCAACTCCAGAGCAGGCCACAGAAAACATCCTCTTCCCCATTTTATTTCCCCTTCATGTGTTATCTTCTGCCATTCACTTGAAGGTAGATGAGGATAAATACCAAGATAGACTTGGCTTCAGGGAGACCTCAGTTCATATCCTGCCTTAGACATTGAATAATTATTGGCCTTGTACAAGTGTCTTAGCCTCAAGTTTGCCACAGTTTGCTCATTAATAGCACCTATTTACAAAGCACTTTGAAAGCCTTAGAGTACTATGTAAATGCTAGGTATTGTTATTATTAATTTTAATAATTATATTAGAAGGAAAGTAAAAAAATTGAGAGGGGGAATTTTATTCAGTTTCTCCTAACCTGAGTATATATAGAATTTTGTCAGGTTTACAAGACTGTATCTCATATCTCAAATAGATATAGAACTGTTATGTCTATAAGAATAGGAGTCATTTTCCAAATAAAGAATACAAACATGCAGTTTTGAGAAGAAAAAAATGCTCTAAGTCAGTATTGAATAGAGAAATGCAAATAAAAACAACTCTGAAATATTTTCTAATACCTAACAGATTGGCTAAAAATGATATATGGGGAAAATGGCAAATGTTAGAGGTGATGTGGAAAAGCGGGACATTAAAACACTGTTGGTGGACTGTGAACTGAACCAACCATTTTGGAGAGCAATCAGGAATTTTGCCTGAAAGAACTGGAAATTGAAGGGATGTCCATCGATTGGGGAATGGCTAAACAAACTGTGGTAGATGGTGGTGATGGAATACTATTGTGCTGTGCAAAATGATAAGCAGGATGACTTCAGAAAAATCTGGAGGAACTGATGCAGAACAAAATAAGCAGAACTTGGAGAACATTGTACACTAGCTCAGTAATATTGTGCAATGATTACTGTGAAAACTTGGCTACTCTCAACAACGCAAAGATCTGTGACAATCCTGAAAGACAGGCTGGAGAATACTATCCACCTCCAGAGAAAGAACTGTTGGGAGTTGTTTTTCACATCAGTGTATTTATTTATGGTTTCATTTTGGGGTTCTGGTATCTCCTGCATTTTGCTCAGTCCCTGACCCAAAATGAGCACTTCAATAATTTTCTATCTACCTCTTTCATTGAATGTATTTGCTTCGAACTAATTGTGTTTCTTTGTGCCTAGAAAAGATAAACACATCAATGGGAGCTGGTGAGGGTTGTTCTTAGTGAATATGGACCAATAATGGACCCTAAAATTCCAGTAGTTTTCTTTACATCAGTCTGGGTGAGTTTAGGGGTGTGCTTGGTCATACTTTTAAGTGCTACATATGAAAGAGGCAAGATGAAAAATATTGACCACATGCTGACTTCTCCAATGTATCACCACCATCTACATCTAACAGCACAACCTAGCCACACTGGAGTCAATGATGCTATCTGCAGGCTCTGTTATTATTAATAGTCAAATCATGTCAGACAATGCCTGGGTGTGTCCCTCTGTGGCCTATCCCTCATGTAAGTAAAATTCTGTTATGGGCCACCAGGAACCCCTCTTTAGGTTCTGAGGTTCTGTACTAGAGATCTATATTAGGGTGGTTTTGGGAATATGATGAAATGGATTAAATTGGGCCAGTAACAAAGAAGTTACACTGTGGGTTGAAGGCCAACAGTTAACTCTGACCAGGCCAGAGCCTAGTCTGAGAACAACACAGATCACTCAGTAAATGGGAAAGCAATTTATTTATTTATTTTTAAGTTAATTTTTATTTTTTAGAAAAGTTATCATGGTTACATGATTCATGTTCTTACTTTGCCCTTCACCCCCCAACCTCCTCCTCCCCCCTCCCCCCCCCCCGCCAAAGCCGATGCATATTTCCCCTGGTTTTAACATGTGTCATCAATCAAGACTTATTTCCAAATTGTTGATAGTTGCATTGGTGTGCTAGTTTCAGGTCTACATCCCCAATCATGTCCTCCTCAACCCATGTGTTCAAGTAGTTGCTTTTCTTCTGTGTTTCCTCTCCTGTGGTTCTTCCTCTGAATGTGGGTAGCGTTCTTTTCCATAAGTTCCTCAGAATTGTACTGGGTCACTGCGTTTCTGCTAGTACAGAAGTCCATTACATTCTATTTTACCACAGTGTATTGGTCTCTGTGTACAATGTTCTTCTGGCTCTGCTCCTTTCGCTCTGCATCAATTCCTGGAGGTCTTTCCAGTTCACATGGAATTCCTCCAGTTTATTATTTCTTTCAGCGCAATAATATTCCATCACCAGCAGATACCACAGTTTCTTCTGCCATTCCCCAATTGAAGGGCTTACCCTCATTTTCGAGTTTTTTTTGCCATCACAAAGAGCACAGTTATAAATATTTTTGTACAAGTCTGTTTATCTATGATCTCTTTGGGGTACAAACCCAGCAATGGTATAGCTAGATCAAAGGGCAGGCATCTCTTTTTGGACATAATTCCAAATTGCCATCCAGAATGGTTGGATCAGTTCACAACTCCACCAGCAATGCATTAATGTCCCAATTTGACCACATCCCCTCCAATATTCATTATTCTCCCCTACACTCATTTTGGCCAATCTGCTAGGTGTGAGGTGAGATCTCAGCATTGTTTTTATTTGCATTTCTCTAATTATTAGAGATTTAGAGCACTTTTTCATGTGCTTATTGATAGTTTTGATTTCTTTATCTGAAAATTGCCTATTCATGTCCCTTACCCATTTATCAATTGGGGAATGGCTTGATTTTTTTATACAATTGATTTAGCTCCTTGCATATTTGAGTTTGTCAGAGTTTTTTCTTATAAAGATTTTTCCCAATTTGTTGTTTCCCTTCTGATTTTGGTTGCATTGTTTTTGTTTGTACAAAAGCTTTTTAATTTAGTATAATCAATCATCCCATTCACATTCAGAGTTATAATTATCAGTTGTGTATTCCCCAACATTTTGGTATCCTCTCTTAGTTCTACCCCTTCTTCTTAGGCTATTTCCTTTTAAACCAGTGATTTGTTTTAAACCAGTAACCCTTGTCCCTTCCCTTGGTTTATTACCCTTTCTACGCCCTCCCTTGTTGTTCCCCTATTTTTATTTTTAAGGCCTAATGAATTCCCTTTCACTTCTTCTTCCCTCCCTTTTTTGACCTCCCCACTCCTCTGCTCCCCTTGGTTTATCCCTTCTGAGTTTCTCAGTAGGGTTAGATAGAGTTGTATATCTCAATGGATATAGCTACTCTTCCCTTTCAGCGTTAATTCCACTGAGAGTAAGGTTTACATATTACCTCTTAATGCTCTCTTCTTCTCCTTCTTTTAACAGTATTCATACTCTCCCCTTCCCATGCCCTCTTTGTGTGTAATAGAATATCCTATTTTTCTTATTCATTCAAGTTTCTCTTGGTGTCCTCTACTATTCACCCCCTTCTTTCCCACCCACCCCCTTATCATCTTAGACCATTTAGTACTCCAACCTCTCCTTGTGAATAATTCTTCTAATTATTATAATAGTGGATACTATAATAGTTAATAGAGTTCACTACTAAGAATTACACATAACATTTCTCCATAAAGGAATACAAATAATTAGATCTTATTGAAGCCCTTAAAGAGGCAACTTTAAAAATAAGAGTTTCCTTTCTTTCCCCTCTGTTTCTTATTTACCTTTTCATGTTTCTCTTGGTTTTTATGGTTGGATATCAAACTTTCCATTTAGTCCTGGTCTTTTCTGTGCAAATACTTGGAAATCTTCTATCTTGTTGAATGCCCATACTTTCCCCTGGAAGTATATAGTCAGTTTTGATGGGTAGGTGATCCTTGGTTGTAGACCTAGTTCTCTTGCCTTTCTGAATATCATATTCCAAGACTTGTGGTCTTGTAGTATAGAGGCTGCCAGATCCTGTGTGATTCTGATTGGTGCTCCTTGGTCTCTTTCTAGCTTCTTGTAAAATGTTTTTCTTTTATTTGGAAGCTCTTGAATTTGGCTATTATATTCCTGGGGGTTGTATTTTCAGGGTTAAGCGTAGAGGGTGATCTATGGATCCTTTCAATGTCTATATTGCCCTTCAGGGCAATTTGCTGAATAATGTCCTTTAGTATGGAGTCCAAATTTCTATTAATTTCTGCTTTTTCAGGAAGACCAATGATTCTCAGATTATATCTTCTAGACCTGTTTTCTTGATCTGTCAATTTCTCAGGGAGATATTTCATGTTTCCTTCTATTTTATCAGTCTTTTGACTTTGCTTTATTTGTTCTTGTTGTCTTGAGAGATCATTGGCTTCTACTTGCCCAATTCTTGTCTTTAGAGGCTGGTTTTCTGCTATATTCCTTTGATTTTCTTTTTCGATTTGGTCTATCCTGTTTTCCAGCTGTTTGATTTTGGTCTCCAATTTGCTTATTAATTCTTTTGATTTGGGGGCATCTTTTTCGAATTGCCCAATTCTAGCCTTTAGAGACTGGTTTTTGGCTATAATCTTTTGGTTTTCCTTTTGAATCTGGTCTGTTTGGTTCTTCAAGGCTTCTAGCTGATCATTTCTGGTCTTCAATTTGCCTATCAATTCATTTGATTTCTGAGCCTCACTTTCTAATTGCAAAATTCTGCCTTTTAAACTGTTATTTTCTTGCCAGTTCTCTACCATCTTTCTCATCATCTCAGATTTGAACTCTTTAATAGCTTGTGACTAGTTTTCATTTTTTGGGGGAAGGTTTGAATGTGATTGCTTGTTTGTTCTCTGCTGTTTGCTTTGTTGTCTAGATTTTTTCTGTGTAAAAGTTGTTGAGTATTAAAGATTTCTTCCTGATCTTTCTCTTCTGGGGTTCTTGTGCCTGGCTTGCCATTGTTAGCCCAGCACCCTCTTAGCTTTATCCTCACGCCCAGGGTCTGTCTGCGCTCTTTAGGCTCCTGAGGTCTCAGGTCTAATTGTTCTCATAGTCAAGCCTCCTGGTGGTCCCCTTGCTTGTTCTTCTGCCCAAAGCTCCTTTAACAGTTTCAGGGCGCTGCTTCCACAGTCACGCACCCCTCTGCACTGGGTCCTCACTCGAGGTCTGTGTCTGCACTCAGGATCTGCATCTGCAGCTGCAACCACGCCTGTGCTCAAGGTCTGTGTTCAAAGTCCATGTGCGTTCTTTAGCCTCTTGGGGTCTTAAGTCTTGCTGCTCTCAGGAGCACGTCCTGGTGACCCCAGGAAGCTGCTAATGACTTAATGGGTGCCCCAAACTTGCTCTAAGTCTTTTGCACTGGTTTTGGCCCTTTAGGTGGTGTGGTGGTGGGGAGGGGGTTGCTCAGCTCCCATTTTAGTTGTTTTGATTTGCATTTCTCTAATTATTAGAGATTTAGAACACTTTCTCATGTGCTTATTGATACTTTTGATTTCATTATTTGAAAATTGCCTATTCATGTCCCTTGCCCATTTATCAATTGGGGAATGGCTTGATTTTTTTATAGAATTGATTTAGCTCCTTGTACATTTGAGTAATTAGACCTTTGTCACAGTTTTTTGTTATAAAGATTTTTTCCCAGTTTGTTGCTTCCCTTCTGATTTTGGTTGCATTGTTTTTGTTTGTACAAAATCTTTTAAATTTAATATAATCAAAGTTATTTATTTTACATTTTGTAATTTTTCTAGCTCTTTCTTGGTTTTAAAACCTTCCCCTTTCCATAAATCTGATAGGTATGCTATTCTATGTTCACCTAATTTTTCTATAGTTTTCTTCTTTATATTCAAGTCATTCATACATTCTGAATTTATCTTGGTGTGAAATGTTGATCTAAACCTAATCTCTGCCATATTGTTTTCCAATTTTCCCAGCAGTTTTTGTCAGACAGTGGATTTTTGTCCCCAAAGTTGGGCTCTTTGGGCTTATCATACACTGTTTTGCTAACATCGCTTACCCCAAGTCTATTCCACTGATCCTCCCTTCTATCTCTTAGCCAGTACCATATTGTTTCGATGACTGCTGCTTTATAGTATAGCTTAATATCTGGTACTACTAAGCCACCTTCCTTCATGTTTTTTTTTTCATTATTTCTCTTGATATTCTTGATCATTTTTTCTTCCAGAACAACTTTGTTATAGTTTTTTTCTAATTCAATAAAATTCAGTTTGATAGGTATGGCAATAAATAAGTAAATTAATTTGGGTAGAATGGTCATTTTTATTATGTTAGCTCGTCCTACCCATTAGCAATCAATGTTTTTCCAATTGTTGAGATCTAATTTTAGTTGTTTGGAAAATGTTTTGTAGTTATGTTTGTATAATTGCCGTGTTTGTTTTGGTAGATAGATTCCTAAGTATTTTATATTGTCTAGGGTGATTTTAAATGGTGTTTCTCTTTCTACCTCTTGCTGCTGTGATGTGTTGGAAATATATAGATATGCTGATGATTTATGTGCATTTATTTTGTATCCTTCAACTTTGCTTAAGTTGTTGATTATTTCTACTAGCTTTTCAGTTTATTCTCTAGGATTTTTTAAGTAGACCATCATATCATCTTCAAAGAGTGATAGGTTAGTCTCCTCCTTGCCTATTTTAATACCTTCAATTTCTTTTTCTTCTCTAATTGCTACTGCTAGTGTTTCTAGTACAATGTTAAATAACAGAGGTGATAATGGGCATCCTTGTTTCACTCCTGATCTTATTGGAAAGGCTTCTAACTTATCCCCATTGCATATCATGCTTGTTGATGGTTTAAGATATATACTTTTTATTATTTTTAGGAAAGGACCTTCTATTCCTATACTTTCTAGTGTTTTCAGTAGGAATGGGTATTATATTTTGTCAAAGTTTTTTTCAGCATCTATTGAGATATTCATGTGGTTTTTGTTGGTTTGCTTGTTGATATGGTCAATTATGTGGATGGTTTTCCTAATGTTGAACCATCCTTGCATTCCTGGTATAAATGCCATCTGATCATGATGGATAACCCTCTTGATCACTTGCTGGAGTGTTTTTGCTAGTATTCTGTTTAAGATTTTTGCATCTATGTTCATTAAAGAGATTGGTCTATAATTTTCTTTCTCTGTTTTTGATCTACCTGGCTTTGGAATCAGTACCATATTTGTGTCATAAAAGGAATCTGGTAGGACTCCTTCTTTGCTTATTATATCAGATAATTTGTGTAGTATTGAGATTAGTTGTTCTTCGAATGTTTGATAGAATTCACTTGTGAATCCATCCAGCCCTGGAGATTTTTTCTTAGGGAGTTCTTTGATGGCTTGTTCAATTTCTTTCTCTGATATTGGATTATTTAAGTATTCTATTTCTTCTGCTGTTAATCTAGGCATATTATATTTTTGTAAATATTCATCCATATTACCTAGATTGCTAAATTTATTGCCATATAATTGGGCAAAATAGTTTTTAATGATTGCTTTACTTTCCTTTTCATTAGAGGTGAGGTCTCTCTTTTCATCTTTGATACTATTAATTTGGTTTTCTCCTTTCATTTTTTTATTAGATTTACCAGTACTTTGTCTATTTTATCTGTTTTTTCAAAATACCAGCTTCTAGTCTTATTTATTAATTTAATAGTTCTTTTACTTTCAATTTTATTAATTTCTCCTTTGATTTTTAGTATTTCTAATTTAGTTTTCATCTGAGAATTTTTAATTTGTTCACTTTCTAGTTTTTTAAGTTTCATGGCCAATTTGTTAACCTCTGCCCTCCCTAATTTGTTAATATATGCACTCAGTGATATAAATTTTCTGCTTAGCACTACTTTGGCTGCATCCCATAGGTTTGGGTAAGATGTCTCATCATTGTCATTGTCTTCAATGAAATTATTAATTGTTTCTGTGATTTGTTCTTTTGGAGAATCGTATTATTTAATTTCCAATTAGTTTTTGGTTTGCCTTTCCATGTATTCTTACTAATTACTATTTTTATTGCATTATGATATGAGAAGGTTACATTTATTATTTCTGCTTTTTTGCATTTGTTGCCATGTTTTTATGCCCTATCTTTGTGAATGTTCCATGTGCTGCTGAAAAGAAGGTGTATTCCTTTTTGTCCCTATTTATTTTTCTCCATATATCTATTAACTCTAATTTTTCTAGGGTTTCATTCACCTCTCTTATCTGTTTCTTATTTATTTTTTGGTTTGATTTATCTAGATCTGATAGGGGAAGGTTGAGGACCCCCACTAGTATGGTTTTGCTATCTATTTCTTCCTTGAGCTCCACTAGCTTCTCCTTTAGAAATTTGGAAGCTATACCATTTGGTGCATACATATTGAGTACTGATATTTCTTCATTATTTATTTTGCCTTTTATTAGGAAGTAGTTACCTTCCCTATCTCTTAACCTTATCTATTTTTACTTTGGCTCTGTCAGAGATCATGATAGCCACCCCTGCCTTCTTTTTCTCATTTGAAGCCCAAAAGATTTTGCTCCATTCTCTCATTTTCACTCTATGTCTGTCTGTCTGTCTCATGTGTGCTTCTTGTAGACAACATATGGTAGGATTTTGGTTTCTAATCCACTCTGCTATTTGCTTCTGTTTTATGGGCAAGTTCATCCCATTCAAATTCAGAGTTATAATTATCAACTGTGCATTCCCAGACATTTTGATTCTCTCTCCTAGTTCTGTCCTTTCTTCTTTCACTGTTTCCCTCTATACCAGTGCTTTGTTTTTAATCAGTTCCTATAATCCCCTCCCTTGTTGTACTTCCCTTTCTCCCCCCTCCTTTCTTATTCCCCTCTAATTGTTCTTTAAAGCTACGATGCACTCCCCCCCAAGCCCTCTCCCTCCCTAGGATTGCTTCCCTCCCCGCCAGTCCATTTGTTACCCTTCTACTTCTCTATAGGGTGTGAATCAATTCTCTGCTCCAATGGATCTGATTGTTCTTCTCTCTTTAAGTTGATTTCAATGCATTTAAGTATTGAATATTTCATCTCTCTAACCTCTTTACCCTTATAGTGTATTGTTATTTTTCCCTGTTGGTCCCATGCGCTTCTTTATGGAATATAAATTTATTCCTTTTTGTTTGTTTTCCTATTTTTCTTATTATTATCTTCTCCCCCCCAGTTTTGTATATATTTATACCTACATACATATATATATTGCTTGACATTTCATCCTATACAGTTTGTCCCTGTTTCCTCTGTGTAAACTTCTTCTAGTTACCCTGTTGGTAATAACAATTTTTAATATTTGCCAATACCTTCTTTTCTTCTTGGGATAAAAATTGATTGAACTTGTTGTGTTCCTTAAAGGAAAGAATTTTTACTCCTCTCCCCATTCTCTTAATTACCTTATGTTGATTCTCTTGAGTTCTGGGTTTGGGCAGCAAACTCTTTGTTTATGTCTGGTTTTTTCTTGATCAATGTTTGGAAGTCCTAGATTTTATTGAATGACCATACTTTCCCCTGCAATAATATAGTTAGTTTTGCTGGATAGTTGATTCTTGTTTGTAGACCCAGTTCTCTTGCTTTCTGGAATATTGTGTTCCATGTCTTCTGGTCCTTCAATGTAGATGCAGCCAGATCCGATGTTATCCTAACTGTGGTTCCCTGATATCTGAATGACTTCTTTTTAGCAGCTTGTAATATTTTTTCCTTGTTCTGGTAGTTTTTGAATTTGGCTATAATATTCCTGGAAGTTGTCAGTTGTGGATTAAATGTAGGAGGTCATCTGTGGATTCCGTCAATTTCCACTTTTCCCTCTTGTTCAAGAATTTCTGGGCAATTTTCTTTGATAATTTCTTGTAAAATGCTATCTAAACTTTTTCTTTTATCATGATGTTCTGGTAAACCAATAATTCTTAAGTTGTCTCTTCTAGCTCTGTTCTCCAGATCTTTGGTTGAACCAATGAGGTGTTTCATATGCTCCTCAAATTTTTCATTTTTTAAAATTTTGTTTAATATATTCTTGCTTCCTTGTGAAGTCATTTGCTTCTAGTTGTTGAATTCTGTTTTTTAAAGACTGAATTCCATCCCTGGCTTTTTGGTCATCCTTCTCTTTCTGGTCTGATTTTCTTTGCTTCATTTTCAAGCCTTCTTTGCTTCATTTTCAAGCTGGCCAATTCTGGCTTTTAAGACTTTATTTTCTTGTTTTAGTTCATGTATTTCCTTTTTCAAATTGTCTTCAGCCTCTCTTGATTGCTTTTTGAGTTCCTGAAGTTCTTGAGTTAATTGAATTTTAAATTCTTGAGTTAATTGAATTTTGAGATCTTCCAAAACCTGTGTCCAGTTCCCTGGAACTACTTCCTCTTCTTCTATTTCTATTTCATTTGCTCTCTTTTCACTTTCTTGAAAGAAGCTGTCAATTGTCATTTCTTTTCTCTTTTTCTGTTGCTTATTCATATTTTTTCCTTCCTTGTTTTGCTAGTTTGAGCAGATGTATTTAATGATCTTTGATGAAAGATCTTCCCCCAGCTGTCAGTTGAGGTTTGTAGTTACTTTCTCTGCCCTCCGAAGACTTCCTGTTTGTCCAATTGTTGGGATTAATCCTGTATTGATTGGATTAATCTTACTGCTTAATCTGCCCTGAGGCTAAAACCTCTTTAGTTATGCTGCAGTAGGATTCCCCCTGCTCTGTCCTGTTATTAGATTTGGTCCTCTTTCTTCTCAAAGTACATTGTTTTCTATCTAGGTGTGTAAGGGTGCAGAGGTTTTAAGATTCGCTCTGTCTAAGCCACCATCTTCCCAGAAAACCAGTGTTTTTTCTTAGAAGTCCTGCAGAATTGTTCTGCATCCTTGCATTGCTGCTAGTAGAGAAGTCCATTATGTTCCATTGTACCACAGTGTATCAGTCTCTGTATACACTATTCTCCTGGTTCTGTTCCTTTCACACTGCATCAATTCCTGGAGGTCATTCCAGTTCACATGAAATTTCTCCAGTTCATTATTCATTTAAGTACAATAGTATTCCATCACCAATAGATACAACAATTTATTCAGCCATTCCCCAATTGAAGGACATTTCCTCATTTTCCAATTTTTTGCCACCACAAAGAGTGCGGCTATAAATATTTTTGTACAGGTCTTTTTCCTTATGATCTCTTTGGGGTATAAACCCAGTAGTGATATGGTTGGATCAAAGGGCAGACAGTCTTTTATAGCGCTTTGAGCATAGTTCCAAATTGCCATCCTGAATGGTTAGATCAGTTTACAAGTCCACCAGCAATGCATTAATGTCCCAATTTTGCCACATCCCTTCCATCATTCAGCACTTTCCTTTGCTGTCATGTTAGCTAATCTTCTAGGTATGAAGTGGTACCTCAGAGTTGTTTTGATTTGCATTTCTCTAATTATAAGAGATTTAGAACACTTTTTCATGTGTTTGTTCATAGTTTTGATTTCTTTATTTGAAAATTTTATGTCCCTTGCCCATTTATCAATTGGGGATTGGCTTCATTTTTTGTACAATTGATTCAGCTCCTTATATATTTGAGTAATTAGACATTTGTTAGAGTTTTCTGTTATAAAGATACCCCCCCCCCAATTTGTTGCTTCCCTTCTAATTTTGGTTGCATTGGTTCTGTTTGTGCAAAACCTTTTTAATTTAATGTAATCAAAATTATTTATTTTACATTTTGTAATTTTTTCTAACTCTTGCTTGGTTTTAAAATCTTTCCTTTCCCAAAGATCTGACAAGTATACTATTCTATGCATTCCTAGATTGCTTATAATTTCCTTCTTTATATTCGGGTAATTCACCCATTCTGAATTTATCTTGGTATAGGGTGTGAGATGTTGATGTAGACCAAATATCTCCCATACTGTTTCCAATTTTAACATATCTTTAAATGAGGGTTTGAACTACTGACATCCCTTCCACCTCCAGGTCTATGATCCTAGGACCTTAAGTTAGATTCTGATGGCTGATTCCTGCCTGGGTGACCTTGAATGAATCCTTTAACTCCTCTGGGGGTCAGTTTTTCATTTAAAAATGAGAGAATTGGACTAGATGTTACCTTCTCATTTTAAATCAATAACCCAGTGATTTGATGTGAATTTATTAGAGTGCTGGGCTAATAGGCAGGAGATACCATATTCAAATCACCTCTGAAGCTTATGTGGACTTATCAATTGTTCTGAAATATCCTATTAGCCCATTGATGACTCCTGAGTCTTGGCATCCAACAACTCCAAAAGCCCTAGCTGCTCCCTGAAAAGGATAGGGGAAGAGAGAAGAGGATAGACATTTGTGTAGCACCTACGTGCCAGGCACTATTCTAAGTGATTGACAAATGATATCTCATTTGATCCTCACAACTACCTTAAGAAGTAGGTGCTATTATTATCCCTATTTTATAGCAGAAGAAAGTGAGTTAGAGAGAGATTAAATGACTTTTTCAGGGTAACACAGCTGGCAAGTATTTGAGGTTAGATTCGAACTCAGGTCTTCTTGACTTCAGGTCAAGGGCTTTACTCATAGCTGGCATGAATAACCAAGGGACCATTGGTGCCTCTTCTGATTTGTTGAACTTCTGATTCATCGAAACTTCACCCTCACTGACCTCTTTATTCTCTAACCATGGTTAAAGACTCAGAGACTGGCTGTGGGACACTGTGCATGCCACCTAACCTCTGCTGCCTCTTTTCATCTGTAAAATGGGGATAATAATAGCATCTACTTCCCAGGGTTGCTATTAGAATCAAAGGAGATAATGCCTGTAGAGCACTTTATAAACCTTAATGAACCATATAATATGTTAGGTATTATTATTTTTAATAAAACCTAAAAAACTCAGATTGGTGAAAAGATCAAAAGAATAAAAAATATTTCTATTGTGATTTTTAAGTTCAACAAAGAGCTTTCCCCATTACAATCCTGAGAAGTAAATGGTGAAAGTATTTGCCCCATTTTATAGAGCTAGAAGGGACTTTAGAGCCCATTTTACAGATAAAGAAATTGAGTGCCAGAGAGGTGAAGTGACTTGTCTTCAGTCACAAAGCTATTGTGTCAGTGCCATGACCCAAAGTTAGGTCCTATCCTCAAGACTGATGCTATTTTTGTTCCATCATTAAAGATATTCCCTAAATTCCATTGCTGAATCTTTCTCCAGTCCACATTTCTATCAGAGAACTGAATGTCTTCTTGATCACAAGTGCTCTGGTCACTTGCCTTTGTTCTCACCTCTGAGGTTTATTCTCCCTGATAAAGGTGATGTGAAATGTCTTCTGTTCATTTGGACCATCTTTTGTGGCTTCCCTTTCTTCTTTGACCAATCCTTTTCAATCTTCTTTGTGGTGTCCCACCTCCAAACATGGGCATTCCACAGGTCTCTGTCTGGGACCCCCCCCCCTCTCCTTTTTCCTCCCCCCCTCTCTCTTTTCTCAACACAAACTCAGTAGTGCCCCTAGCTTCTTGACTGCACAGAGGAGCTCCAAACCTATATCTCTGGTCCTTCAGTCCCTCCTGAGTATTAGTTCCTGGATATACTCCCTTGGATTTCCCTCAGACATCTCAAACTCAACGTGTCTAAAACCCAGTTCATTATCTTTCTGCCTAAACCCATCAGTTCTCTTATAGTTTAAAACCGTGCCATCCTGAAGTTTTGGTGCCTGGGGCAGCAGCAGGCTTCTGGCTTGGGTGCCCCTGGAAAGACCCTCTCCAGCTTAGCTGCTGGTACTCAGCCACAACCTCAGGGCTGCTCTTGTGAAGGGCCAGACAATCTTTATTTCCTGAGGAGCCCAAAGATGGAGGAAACTCAGCAAACTAGGGGAAAGAAGGAAGAATGGAAGGATGTCCCTGCTCTGCCTGGGCTCTCATTTCGTCCTCTGGGAAGGAAAGGGCTTGGACAAGGTGGTCTCTAAGATCCTTTGCAGTCCTAACAACACATAGTGAAGCCCTCCTGCACACCCATTCCTGCACCCCCAATAAGTTTCAGGGAGCACTAGAGGAATGGCCCCTGGAGTGCAATACCCAGATATCCCCACTAGGGGGCACCTAAAGCCTGGGATACCAGCATAAGTCAGTTGTAGCACTTCACTCAGTCCCTCTTTGGGTGCCAACACTCCCTGCTTCCTTAGCTATTTTATCTCCTTAGCTGTGTCAGACTGAAGTCTAGGAATCAATTTCTCCCAAGAGCAAACCAATGCACATGACCTCTTGTGCTCCCATTTCTCACTCTCCCCATCTTGTCTTTATCAAATGGATTTTTTAACTTAGGTCTTAAGTTTTGCTTTTATCCCCATAAAGTTTCATCTTCTCAGACTAAAAATCTTCTTGGACCCTGACTCCTTCATCCTCAGTCTTAGCCACAATTCTTCCTAGTTTTCTACCATTTGCAAATTTTCTGTTCAAGCCCAATTTAAAGTCACCAGTAACTGCTGTTGAATAGCCCCAATTCCCCAGGCATTTCTGTTAGCCCCAAGGTGACATGGTGCCTCAGGACTAGAAGTGGAAGAAATCCCCGAAGTCATCTACTCTAACCTTCCCTTTTTTTTTTTTTGACAAGGACAGTAAATATCAAGGGACTTGTCCAAAGTCATACAGGTTCCCATGAAGTAAAGGCAGGATTTGAACCTTCATCATAGGATCATAGATATTGTGCTAGAAGCAACTTCAGAGTCCATCTAGTTTGACCTCTTCATTTTGTAGAACTTGGTACAGTGCCTGACACATAGTAGGAGCTTAAGAAATGCTTGACTTGACTTTTACACATAAGGAAACTGAGGCTATAAAGGTTAGGTGAAATATAACTCATAATGAGCCCTGGAAACTCAATTTAAATGCAAGTGGCATGGCAGATAGAGTGCTCTCCCTGAGTTCAAAGCTGGCCTCTGTAAAAGTGAAATTTGGGAGATGTCATCTTTAAGTATATATATGTATTTTCTATGGACATTATCATCCTGTGGTCCAATGGGTTTCCGGTTCTGGTTCTTTGGGCATGGGGACGCCTACGTCACCACGCAGAGAAGAGTTTATAATCTCCTGGGTTAGGTGGGAGTGGTCTCTTGGCCAGCAGACTGAGGAAGAGGTAATAATGACTGGAGTGGCGATTTTGAATTCTTACAAGCGCGTGGTCTAATAACTTTATCTATCAGCATGGCTTTAATTAAAATACTAATTTATATTATTATTTCAGCATTAATTATTTTTCATAATTATACCTCAGACACATATAAATGTCTTTATCAACTTACTAATAACATGTGTTGATGTGATTTCAGATGACGAGAGACTGAGAAGGAAAAGGGGAGCTTTGGGTTTGGGTTATAGTTGGCAAGACTGAGAAGGGAAAGGAGAGGCCAGCTGAGATTTCATTTGTGGTTAAGTCTTGGTTCTTTCTTCCTAATTTGTTTGAGAATCTTTGGCTGGGGAAATAATATTTCTTAAGGGTTTTATTTACTTATTTATTCTTACCCATTACCTGTAATAACCAATTTCCCCCTAAGTTTTCCAAAGTTATAAAGTAAAAATTGTCTCCCTTCTTTCCTTCCCTCCCGCCTCTCAGAGCTGGCAGGCAATTTGATCTGGGTTATACATGTATTATCACACAATATATAGTTCCATGTTGTCTATTCTTGTGAGTGAATAATCATATAAAGTCAAAGCCCCCCAAGAAAACCCCAAATAAACAAGTGAAAAATCATCTGCATTCTCACTCTAATCATTCTTTCTCTGGAGGAGAGCAGTCTTTGTCATAATTCAGGAAAATACTCTTGCTCTTAACTTCTTTGAATTCCTTTTAGACTCCACTTAAATCCTACTTTCTATAAGGTGGGTTTCCAAAACTCCTGCATGACCAGGGCCTTTCTTTTGAAATTAGCTCCAGTTTACCCTGCATTTGTCCTGTACATACGTATTGTTTGTATACCATTTCCCCCATTGGAATGTAAGCTTCTTGGTGGCAAGGACTCTTTTTGCCTTTCTATCTCCAGCACTTAGCAAAATGTTTGGGGCAAAGTAAGTGCAGAATAAATGCCTATTGACTGACTTGAATGTTTCCAAGTGGCTGGAGCAGAGCAGTTAGATGCCTTGGTACTATATTCCATGCTTGTCTTTTCTGGTGTCTACAAGTAGAAAGAGTTCTCTTCTTTTTCTGTAAACAAGTAGAGTGGAGCATCACAGGAAAAATCTGTAAGATCTGTGTTGGTTGCCTGGGGACCTAGAGAAGGTGGGACTGGATTGGAAGCTAGCATGAACCTCTGCTTGATTGTGGTGAGTGAACAAGAGATGATATGCAACTGCTGCCCTTCACTTTCACTTTCTCAGAGTGCTTGCAGTGAAGTTTTCAATGATTCATACTCCTATTTTATCCACATTCCTCCCCCCCAGCCTTCCTACACACACACATTTACACACACACACACACGTTTTTAATTTCCTGTCATCTACTGACTTGGGGGAGATGTCAGGAGACTAGAGTCCATCAAATGAAGCAGTTTCATTTTAGTTTGATTCATGAAAGTTTGCTCATCTGCTGCTTTTCCATTTTATAGCAACTTTATTGTCCTTAAGTAAACCATTTGGCCATCAAAAGACAAATTGCCCAAGCCTCATGAATGAAATCCATCAGCAGAGAAGAAAGGAAAGCTCCACAAATGGGGATGAGGGCTCAAGAGTAGATATGAAATTCCCTTTGATCCAGCAATACCACTACTAGGTTTGTACCCCAAAGAGAGAAAGAAAAATGGGAATAGACCTGTTTGTACAAAGATATTTATAGCTGTGCTCTTTGTGGTGGCAAAAAATTGGAAACTGAGGGGGTGTCCCTCGATTGGGGAATGACTGAACAAATTGTGGTATCTGATGGTGATGGGCTACTAGTGTGTTATAAGGAACAATAAACTGGATGATTTCAGAAAGAACTGCAAGAACCTCCATGAACTGATGCAGAGTGAAATGAACAGAACCAGGAAAACATTGTACACAGTAACTGAAACATTGTGGGACAATCAAATATAATAGACTTTGCTACTAATAGCAATGCAATGATCCAGGACAATTCTGAGGAACTTACAAAAAGGAATGCTAACTACATGTAGAGAAAGAACTGTGGGAGTAGAAATCCAGAAGAAAACATAGGATTTATCACTTGTTTACATGGGTATAGGATTTGGGGTTTTGGTTTTATAAGATCACTCCACTACAAAAATGAATAATATAGAAATAGGAATTAAGTGATAAAACATCTATAACCCAGTGAAATTGCTTGTGAACTCTGGGAAGAGAGGAGGAAGAGGTGAGAGGGAAAACATGAATCATGAATCATGGAAAACTTATGTGTCAATTTGTTACTGGAATAAAATAAAGAAAAATTTAAAACAAACAAAAAGTAGCTATGAAATGTTTTCCTAGTTTTAGTAATTCTAGAAAACATTCTAGATCATTACAG
>NC_058131.1:677186286-677207794 GCF_016433145.1 Gracilinanus agilis
AGATAGATAGATAGATAGATAGATAGATAGATAGATAGACAGATAGAAAGATAGATAGATACATAGATACATAGATACATAGGTATGTAGGTACATAGGTAGACATTAGAGATTTCAGAGGAGGAAAAACACAAATAATTATAAAGTTTAGGATGTCTTTGAATAGGCAGCAGCATCTGTGCTGAGCTTTGAAGTGGAAGTATCCAGAAAAGGCACTCCAGAAATGGGAGTCATTTTGTGCAAAGGCATGGAATGGAAAATGGAAAATAGAATGTCAAGTTCAAAAGACCAGTTAATGGATTGGTTTAGCTAGAATTTATCATACATTATTGTGAACAGTATGAAACACATCTGAAAAACTATATGAGAGGTCAACTGTGCAAAATTTCAAATATCAGGCCTACAAGTCTGTATTTTATCCTAGAGAAAATCAGGAATTGTTTAAATTTTTGAGACTATATAGTGTTTTGTGTGTGTGTGTGTGTTTGAGAATTTTTGATAATTATTAAATTTAATGTTAGGAAAATGAATTTGACTGCCATGTGGAGGACTGAATCAAGTGGAGAGAGACCAGAATAGTGATATTCAGAAGCATATTGCACTTGATAAAAGACTGAGCCAGAAAAGAAAACTGAGAATCAAAAAGAAATGAATATTAGAAATGATGTGAAAGTTGATTTTTTTTAAAGACTCAACAATGCTTTGAAAATGGAAAGTGAAGGAGAGTGAAGTCATAAGATCATCAACCTATGTGCCTGGAAGATTGAGAGTTGTCTCAAGAGACAGAGAAAAGTGTGGAGGAAGAATTGGTTATATTGAATTAAATTAAATTTCTTTAAATCGACACTCTCTGAACCCCTTTTCCTCATCACATTCCTTCACCAAGCAACAACTTATCTGTAGGAAGGCAATCAGAATGACGTAATTATTACCTCAGCTTAGTTGTGAGGAACTTCAATGAGGAAATTGAATCTTTAAGTATTATTATATAGAAATGAATTATACTCCAAGACTATCTTATGAAGAACAAACTTCAATAATACCAAGTTATATAAATTATGATAGTGAAAAACAAATATGTATAGCCAGAAAATATTTGTGCTTTGTCAGTGTGAAAGACAATAATGAGGAAGCATAAGCAAATATACTTATATCTATTTTACATAAATCTGAATTAAATATAAATAACTGAATAGATGGCATTTGTGTGAAAAAGGAGGAACTATGAAAGGCAAGCAAATAAGTGTGAGGGCCTGAATTTCAAGCTTGAACAAATCAAATAATTCTTTTTCCTTGGGCTCCTCAGAATTTCAACTTTTCATTTATGTAAATCTGCCAACTCATTTTTACAATGTAAAAATATATTGGCACAATTAACAGGCTGTATTTGCTATCTTCTGTATCTACTAAAAGTGAAAAGTCTTCAAATATTTTATTAAAATCACTTTCAAACCACTTTCAGACAATTGTTGGCAAGGAGGAGTTGATGAAATAAAAGCAATGCTGTCACTTCCCAAACACATGAAATATATGAGGTTGTAGAAAATCTGACACAAGTAAGTGATAATTTGGTTATAGTTCAGCAACACGGTTTTCACATTAATAAATTCAGGTGGCGTTGAAGATGGCCCATCGTAAATAAAATGCTACTTATTGTCATAGCCAAGTTTAGATGATGTCATGTTAAATTTGTCGTTGGAATATTTTTTTTCTTAGAAGAAAGGATAATAAAATGAAGGTTCCCTGAATTATACATGTACAAGGTTCCAAGGATATCATGCCAGTCCATGAGGTAAGGGTATTAGGTGCTGTGCTCATGACATTAGATGTATCTCGAGTATCTCAAAAAGGAAAAAAAAAAAAATAGATCACATCAAAAGCAGATTGAAAAGGAGGGGAATGAGTTCTTCAGCTCAGTGGGAAACAAATATTTATTTGCCTAGAAGGTTCAGAATGGAGGGTAACTGGCCAGAGGAACTTGACATCATGTCACAACTCAAAGTGACTAAGGGAGGTCAGAATAAGCTGCATATTAAAAGGAGAATCTGAGGGGAGGAAATGAAAATATATTTTTAGAGAGGGAAAATAGAATTGTGGATGGAGTGATAGCCTTAAAGTCAAGAAGGACTCGATTCAAATTCAGCTTCTAACACTGGCCGTGTGACTATGAACAAGTCACTTAATCTCATCAAGATTTAGTTTTTTTCTTTTGTATAATAAGGGTTTGGACCAGATGGAACATAAATCTATGATTCAATAAATCCTAAATCTTTGCGCCTAATGACAGCTAGCTAGTATAGTGGATAGAGCAGTAGGCTAGAGCCAGGGAGATTTAAATTCAAATCAAGCCTCAGACACTTACTAGCTATATGACCTTGGGCAAGTCACTTAATTTCTCTTTGCTTCAGCTTCCTCAACCTTAAAAGAAAGTTAATAATAGCATCTACCTCCCATGATTGCTGGGAAAATAAACTGAGAAAATATTTGTAAAATGATTAGAACAGTGTCTGGCCCATAGTGGGCACTTAATAAATGCTTATTCTTTCCTTTTTCTCTCCCTTCTCCCTCCTTCCTTCCTTCCTCCCTCTCAGGTAGGGTTGTCCTCTACAAGCTGGCTGAAAGCATCCTTGGTACAACTCCAGCAGCAGCAAAGATGACATAGATCATATGCATCCCACTCTGTTTCCATGTGTTTGTGATCTCTTCTGTTATATGTCTCTATTTAGAAAGTTTTTCCATTCAATGTATCTTAGAAAACACGAGTATTTGGTATTGTGGCATCTTTTAAAAATATTGCTCTTAAAATCCTCAAGGTCATTGTTATGTCTGGGTGATCTGTAATAATGGTCTGATTCCAGGACAATGTGTTGGTTGAATTCTTCAAGATATTGTAAGGTATGTATGTGGGTGAACAGAGAACAAAAAAGAAGCCAGAGCCTCACTCAAGCCCCAGCAAAAAGTCCCCAAAGGAGGCAGAAATATGCAGAATTTATATCCTGCCTACATCAGTGCATAAAGGCAGGAGGACAGTGGGGTGCTGGGAAATGAAGTCCAGGGGTACAAAATTCTATTTACACCTATGCATTGTGGTGCAGGAATTTGTAGCATAATTATTCATTGGTAATCTCTTGGAGGTTTGCCATTATTACAATTACTATCATCATTTTGCTAATGTCTTCTTTTTGTATATTAATTTAATTTCTGAATATAAAAATATATAAGCACATTCTCTTATGACAAAATATTAAAATTTAAAAGATAAATCCAGAAAGAGAGCAACCAAAACTTAGAATATATTCAGCATTCGTATCTACAAGTTCTCTACCTCTTTAATGAAGGGAAGGAGGTCAATATTGCAAATCTATTTGGGGTCCAACTTTGTCATTATAATCACATAACAGTGAATTTTTTAATTTTTTAATTTTATTTTTTTCTGGTTTATTTCACTTGACCCTCTATCAGTTCATATAAGCCTAAGCCTTCCCATCTTTTTCTGAATTCATGATTTTCATAGTTTATTTAGTTGAATATGGAGCAAGTAAGTGGTGCTGTGGATAGAGGACCCAACCAGGATAAAAAGACATCATCTTGTGTTCAAATATGACCTTCAACATGTATTAGCTGTGTGACTCTTGGCAAGTCACTTAACCCTATTTGCCTCAGTTTCTTCTTCAATAAAATAGGCTGGAGAAGGAAATGGGAAACTACTCCAATACTTTTGCCAAGAAAACTCCAAATGGATTCAGGAACATGACTGAGATGACTGAACAACTACAACAAAAAATATGTTCTAGAGAAATATTATTTAAAATTATTTAAATTCATGTAGAGTTTGCCTATTTAAATGAAGATGTTATTTTATTTTAAATGATGTGAAAATAAATTAAATGAAAAGTTATAAATGGTTTGAATCCAATATTACCATCTTGAATATTAGGAAGAAAATATATGCTTTGCAACGTTGCCCTTGTGACTATGGTCACCTTCTACTTCCCCTTCATGACACTGGATCAGAAAGGCAGCCAAAGTTGCTTAAAATAGGGAACAAAATCCCTTAAGTGCTGGAGCTGCAAAAATAAATGTCATGAGTTGACAATTTTCTGATTCTCATTATTATCACATATAGTATGAATATTTGGGATTAGGTATATTTCTTTTAAAAAAAAACATTTTTTTGAAAAAATGTCTTAGTCTCATGAGTAATCAACTTAATTGAAAATTTAGTGTTTCAAAGAAGCAAAACTAGCAATTTTAAAGATAAATAAAAATATTGAAGCTAGGTTTACAATTCAAGTGCAGTTCTATGAGGTATGAGTCGATCTTAGCCTTGAATAGCTTTCGGTAGGCAGGAAATAATTCATTCTGAAAGGAACTAGAAAAATAGAAAGTGGATTCGTTTATTCTCTCTACTAGAAACCTCATAGAAATGCTGGAAGCAATCCTCAAAGATGCCCATGGCTATCCTCTCTTCTTGCTTGCTTGGTTAAGGTCTGACTGGAAGGAAAATAGTGGGTTGATAGTGGAGAACTGCTTAGTTTTTTGTTTTTTTTGTTTCTTTCTTAGTGGATATACTGGTCTAGAAAAAGCCAGCTATAAATTACAGTAAAATTGTTTACTTTTGCTAGCATTATTTTTGGGGGAGGGGGTTAGAAATAAAAGTCTAAAAATTATTAATCAAAATCCACAAAGTACAAGTACTTGGTTTTACTACTTGATCTCATAGGCAGCACTGGGTCAGGATATAATGTGAGGAACTTTAGGAGATTGGGAGACTTCTGATTAATCTGGAAGTGCAGGGCAGTCGATAAGAATGAGAATAGGTAATGCCAAGAGCAAAGACTACAAGTCATATGGAAAGGTAATGATCTAGAACAAGATGACCAATATAGAATACAAATAAATTCAAATATCAAAGGTCAGATATGGTAGAATGAAGTAATTTTAAGTTCCCATTAAGTAAAGGATCTACATAAGGGAGGCAAAGTAAGAATTTATAAAAAGACTGAGTCTAGGCAGAAGTCAGAGAGAAAAACAAGGAGACACAAATACTGGAAGGTAAGAGTAAAGCAAGGCCTTTGAAAACCAATCAGATAGCCATAAGCCAGGAAAACTAGGAATGGAAGGAGCAAGAAAAAAATAATTAATACAGAAGGCACCAGTATCAGATTCAGACCTTGATCTATGTCGTACCTGTTCTGTTTCCAATTCAGGATTTTTCATATTGCTTATGGTGTTGCTAGGATCCAATCCTATTGTGGCCAGCTCAGGTGGAACATGTTATTGGGAAAAGCTGACAGTCACACAGAATGTGTAAGAAAAGAAAAGGAGTCGATTCTAGGAGACTCATGCTTACCTTTTGAATGAATGTGTCAAATGTACTATTTTTTAAAAGATACGACTCAAGTAATCTTATGTTGGCATTATTTAGTTTTTAAGATAGGAAGCCCAAATTTATTTTTTTGATGCAAGCTACACTTCAGATTGACAGGCTTCAAACTGTCGGTGATTTAGGAGGGTGTCTTTCCCAAGGATTTGAAGACTTCCTCCCATGGAATAGAAAAATGAGAACAATTTGTTCCAGGGGCCACGATGGAGGTTGAAGCAAGTGCTGCAAAGTGCTTAGAGCTTAGTCAGTCATCAAAGATGTCAAGGTCACCTTCTGCATCCTGAGCTATCACCAGCTGTCCTGCCTTTTTACTTGTCAATGGACTTCTTTGACTCTAGAAGAGAGAATGAAAGTGTGCCTGGCTTAAAACCAATTCACAGGCAAGTCAAGACATCGCCCATAATGTCAATGGTTGTCTTCCAAATTAAGGAGGAACAATAATTCACATATATACATAGATATGTATTATTTTGTGTAAATATAGGTCTATATACACATAGATGTACATCTTATTTTCCCAGATAATATATAAACTCTCTGAAGATAGAGATTGATTCAAAATCAACTCATTTCCATCTTTTTATTTTAAGAAGTATATAGTAGTCAATGTAAAAATCTATTCTCATGTATGAGTGATTAGATACATATCATATGAAATATATACATGTATGTTTGAATATATATTTGGAGAAATGTATGGCATGCATGTGTGTTTAATATGAAGATATACATTTATATTTTATTTTGCACTTAACACACATTGATTAAAATGAATATTTCAAAAAAATAGTAGAATTGCAGGAGAGTAAACATATAAGAAAAACAACTGCTTGAATGCATGGGTCGGGGTGGACATGATTGGGGATGTAGACTAGAAACTACCACCCCAATGCAACTACCAACAATTTGGAAATAGATCTTTATCAAGGACACATGACAAAACCAGTGGAAATGTACGTCAGCCATGGGTGGGGGCAGTGCGGGGGGTGAAGGGAAAAGTAGGAGCATGAATCATGTAACCATGTTAAAAATGAATATTAATAAATGTTTAAATTTAAAAAAAAATAGTAGAACAGAAATGATATGTGGGAAACTAAATCTCTTATATACAGCTTACTTTTTAAAGATGTTTATAATAAACTTCATATGTACTTTTAATCTTGTCAAAAAAAATATCTTGTATTTAAAGTCCTTCATAACTTAGCCCCTTCTTCCTCTAACTTTCTAACTTCTTTACACCATAATCTCAATTACATACTCTTCAATCCAGTAACAAACACCTACCTGCTTATCTATGAACAGGAGACACCATTTCTCTGCTCCTTCATACTCAAAATGCTCTTTCTCCTCTTCTCTGTCTCCTGACTTACCTGGCTTACTTCAAGTCTCAATTAAAATCTAACCTTCTTTACTAATTATTTCCCAATCCCTACTAATTCTAGTGCCTTCCAGCTCATAACTATTTACTATTTATCCTGCATAGACCTTGTTTATACATGCTTGTTTTCTTGTTGTTTACCCCATTTGATTGTGAACTTCTTGACAGCTAAGCCTCTCTTTTGTCTGTCTTTGTACTTTCCTGGCTTAGCACAGTGCCTAGTATTTTATAGTAAGTGGTTAATAAAAGCTCATTGATTGATTTATTGTCCTATTTGTCTATGATTCCTTCCAGTAGAATTTCAAAAATATTTTTCATGTTTCTTTTTTTCTTTTGCAACCATGACCCTAGCTTCCTTCTCCCATCTAACTACCATCCAAAAATTTCAACCAAAAAATGTTAATAGCAACTAGAGTTGCCCCAAAATGAAATGAACTACCTTTAGAGGTTGAATCTATCTTAGGTTCAACCACTTTGTTAAAGGCCTTCGTGAAAAGACTAAATGATCATGTGGCCAAATATGTTATAGAAGAGATGTTTTTGATTGTAGATTTGACTGCATGGTAATGAAAATTCTTGAAATTGGTCTCTCTAGCTTTTAAGAAATGGAATAATGAATTTTTTACAACCTGTATATTACTCCTTTAGTCTTACCTTTTCTTCTTTCACTATTTCCTTCCACACCAGTATTTTGTTTTTAATCAGTCCCTCTTTTCCCTACCCTTATTTGATTTTCTCCTCTTCTTGATTTTCTCTTCTTCTCCCTCCCATCTTACTCCCTTCCTATTTCTCTTTTATTGCTATTAAGCAACCCTCCCCCAACCTTTCCCTCCCTTTTAATATTCCCTGCACCCATAACCCTTCCTTATTCCTTTTCAGCTTCTCTATAGAGTAAGATAGACTTCTATGCCCCAAAAGATCTGGCTGTTCTTCCCTTTCAGAACTGAGAGTAAGGTTTAAGTATTACCTATTACCTCCCCTTCTTATAATAGGATTCTTCCCCCCACCACTACCACCATGTGCCTATTAATGTGGTATAATTCATCCTATTTTACTTCTTTGAATTTCTCTTAGTAACTTATTTTTATGCCCCCATTTTTTACATATCCTCTTAAACAACTTAATAACACAACCTCTGCCAATGAATATTTCTTCTATCTTCTATGATAATGAAAACAATTATTTAAGAGTTACAGGTAACATTTTTCCACATAGGAATATAATCAATTTGACCTTATTGAAGTCCTTAAGTTTTTTTCCCCTTCTTTCTTGTTTCCTTTTTTTGGTTCTCTTGAACATCAGATTTTCCATTTAGTTTTGGTCTTTTCTTTAAAAATGCTTGGAAGTCTTCTGTTGTATTAAATGTCCATAGTCTATAAATATTAAAAATGATAAAGGCTGCGATAATAATATAAATTAGTATTTTAATTAAAGCCATGTTGATAGATAAAATCATTAGACCACGCGCTTGTAAGCATTCAAAACTGCCGCCTCCATACTGCTAGCCAAGCCCTACTCGCCAAAGAAGAGACCACTCCCTCCTAACCCACGAGATTTAAGCGCTCCCCTGCGTCAAGACGTCGGAAACGGAAACCAGTTGGACCATGTTGGATCACGGGAAATGTAGTTTTATACATTTCCCAAATCCACTTGTTACAATTCCCCGTGAGGTCCGGCAAAAAAAAAGGTTAGTCCTTTTTTCTTCGCTGGACCTGTAAAAATAACAGCTTCTAAATTTTTCAGGAATTTTGGGGATAAAAGAAATAGATGAACAAATGGTTAAAATTAGACGCATTGACAAAAAACCAATTTGGGGGGCTGTCCCCCACTGGCACAACAGTGTACAGTTTAAAACAATACATACAACTCAATTTCAACTCCCCATAGTTCAATCAACTGCACCCCAAAGTTCAATTTTTGGTCTTCATGGTACAGTGAAGGCTTTTCAGACATCTTCATGTGTCCTCACCAAACAAGTTCGTCGTCTGGATTTTGGTGAGATGGCAAGGTCCTTATCCTGAAATTATTCTCAAAAGAATTTAAACTTTACATTATAGATTACAAAACATACATTTTCTTCTAAGATTTTATATAATTCCCCGTGAAATTACTCCTAAAAGAGTTAAATAAATATACATATATTTTTACATTATCGAATTTTAAAAAACTGAACAGATATCCCCGTGAGGTAATTCTTAAACACACCTTTTTTCTAAAAAAAAAAAAAATACCTCAGATCAGCTAAGAATGGCAAAATACAAAGAATAAAATTCAAGAAAAAAGATGAAAAATTAACTTGTGAAATGAAATGTAAAATGTGCAAGAAATCTGGGGAAAATAAACTTAGACCTTTGAATAAATGTCTAATTAAAGTGAATTCAACAGTGTGCAATTACCCATTCAGGGCCAGGACATAAGGAAAATGTCTCTCTCTGATCTGACTTATCATCAGCTTTTTAGGGAAGTGAGCCAAGTAAATAACCAATCTTAGGTGCTTTCTAGGAATCTAAGTCGAGGGGACCCACGTCCTCTAAAGTTTTAGAAAAGACTGGGACTCCAGGACTCAAACCCAATTTCAAGCCCTAATGTATTGGCATAGAACTGCTATTTTGCAGATCTTAGTCAGTCAAGTCTCTGACCATGTGCTTTCTTTAGCACTATTAATGGCTTTCATATTCCCTTCTGGAATCAGAGAGGCATTTAATCACAGTCCTATAGGCTCAGGTATTTGCTGTAGAACCAGAAAAAGGATAAATAATGATTATATATGTACTTCCAGTACAAGATGAGAAAAAGGAAAAATCAATTTCTCTCATTAAAAAATGTTTTAAAAATCAAAAATATATATATATAGCTTAGAACTAGAAGGGTTATGTTACCCAAAAATGAGGTTTTCATTTTGTGAGTGTAAATGGATCTTACAAATAGCAGATTCACAATGCACATTCAAATAGAGTACCATTATTTCCAATAGCACATTTTAAAACAATAAACAGTGATGTTCCAAATCATATACTTGTTACAACTTTAACCCTTGGCAAATGCTGTTATTGCTTCCATAGAAAAAGTGATATTTAAAAAAGAAACCTTCTGGATAGGAATATACAGGAGCTCCTTGGCTTCCTGTATTTAAAAAAATCCTGGGTAGGAAATGCTTCTACCCATTTAAGGCAATAATATCTCTTATAATAAAATATATAAAAGCTCCATCCTTTAAGACAACAATTCTTAAGGATTTAAAGTAAAAGTTAAAAAATACCTCTTGTAAAATTACAAGGTAATATTTAAAGCATGGAAAACTTTCAAGGTTCTTTGCAATTACCAAGGCAGAATAAATTTTAAAGACATGTGCTCTATAAGATGTTCATAGGTGGTACATATAACCGCATTGTTTTTGATACAGTAAGCTTTAAGTAAATTAGGAAATATAATAACATCATAAGCAGAAACTTCATTAGCGTAAAATGATTCAGTGCAACAGGAAAATCAACGAAATAAGCAAGATTAATTAACAAAAGTAATTAGCAATATACAGTAAGATACAGTCTCTTTAAAACAGAAATAAAGCTCATTCAGTCCGAGGTTTTAAAAGTTCACCCCTGATTTCAATTTAAGGTTCTTTTGATTGAGTTCTGCTGAGTTTAAGGTTTTTTTTTTTTTCTAAAAGTTCAAAGTTCTGAGCAGGTATGGGGTGAATAGGCTTCCCCTAAGTTCAGTTTTTTTAATAATCGCAAAAGTTTGAATAGGCCAAGCGCCTGAGAGGTTCAGATGCTAGGTCCACGTGGGCTTGGGGTTAGAGAAAAGCTCAGGAAAACTACCCACGTGTAGAGTCTGTGTGGGTTGGGGTTGCCTAAATTAGGTCTTTAGAGAAACACGTGGAAGGCTAGAAATAGGGAAAAAGGGGAATATACTACCCAAATGGTTTGCATCAGAGCTGAAGCAGTCTCTGGAGGTCTCGATCTCAGCAAAGGCGGCAGGTCATCGCTGTTGGGGCTCGGGGTTCTGGAGTGGAATTAGCAGGATCAGCAGTCAGGATCGGGGATCACAGGGACTGGAACGCTGGCAGGCTTGTAGGCTTTAGGCGCGGCAGGAATGGAGATCAAGTCAGGAGATAGCCAGTAGGAATGGAGATCAGCAGCAGAGAGTAGCGGCAGCAGCACATTGGCTGGGCTCCAGCATTTTAGTTTAAAGCCAAAAGCCCGAATCGGATGGCCTGACCTCCCGCCCAAGGTGGCTTGGGCTGGACTGGCCGGCTGAGTCCCACTGGAGGCAAAAACGTGCTCTTGCATTTAGCAAAAGCATGGCAAGGAAAGTCACTTTCCTTTTTTAAAAAAGTGCTCAAAAGAGCTGAGCCAGATGGCCAAAAAGCAGGCATGGCTATCGTTAGGCTATCTGGAAGATTCGCTTCTGAGACTCTGGGTCCCAGAGCCGCATGGCTTTTTCCTCTTAGGCTATCTAGAAAGTTTGAGAGTTCGAATTTCGACCTTCTGGTTCGCCAAATTATAAATATTAAAAATGATAAAGGCTGCGATAATAATATAAATTAGTATTTTAATTAAAGCCATGTTGATAGATAAAATCATTAGACCACGCGCTTGTAAGCATTCAAAACTGCCGCCTCCATACTGCCTCCTAGCCAAGCCCTACTCGCCAAAGAAGAGACCACTCCCTCCTAACCCACGAGATTTAAGCGCTCCCCTGCGTCAAGACGTCGGAAACGGAAACCAGTTGGACCATGTTGGATCACGGGAAATGTAGTTTTATACATTTCCCAAATCCACTTGTTACAAGTCTCCTCTGAAAGTATATGGTCAATTTTGATGGATAGGTGATTCTTGGTTGTAGACTCAATGCTCTTGCTTTCCTTGAGGTCCTTTTGTGTGGAAACTGCCAGATTCTGTGTAATCCTGACTGGGGTTCCTTGGTATTTAAATTATCTCTTTCTGATCTCTTGCAGTTTTTTCTCCTTGCCTTGGAAGCTCTTCAATTTTGCTGTAACATTCCTAGGAGTTGTCTTTTGGGGATTAAATACTGGGGATGATCTATGGATTCTTTCAATGTCTATTTTGCCCACTTATTCAAGAATATCAGGGCAGTTTTCATGGATAATTTCTTGTAATAAGATGTCAAAGTTTTTGTTGTTGTCATTGTTCCTGGCTCTCAAGTAGACCAATGATTCTCTAATTGTTTCTCCTAGATCTGTTTTCCAGGTCAGTTGTCTTTTTAATGAGATATTTCATATTTCCTTCTATTTTTTTTTCATTCTCTTGATTTTGCCTTATTAATTCTTGCTGTCTCATGAGATCATTGGCTTCTACTTGCCCAATCTAATCTTTAAAAACTGATTTTTAGATAGGATCTTTTGATTTTCCATTATGATCTTATGATTTTCCTTTTCAGTTTGGTCTAGTCTTCCTTTCCATGACTTCTAGCAGTTCAATTCTGGGCTCCAATTTGCTTATTACTTTATTTGATTTCTGTGCCTCTTTTTTCCATATGGGCAATTTTGTCTTTTAGGCACTTATTTTCTTTTTGCATTAATTTCATTTTTCCCCCCACTTTTCTTCCCATTTTTCTTCTGTCTTTCTTACTTGGCTCTTGAACTCCTTTTTCAGTTCCTCCAGAGCTTGTGAACAATTTCCATTTCTTTTGGAAAGTTTGGATGTGTGCTGGATTTTCACTCTCTGCTGTTGCTTCTCTATTTTGCTCTTTTTCACCATAGAAATTCTTGAGGGTCAAGAGCTTTTTTATGCTGTTGCTTATTCCTTTTGCCACTAGTGAATTGGGGTTCCTGCATGTTGGTGGTCATTGCTTTATTAGCTTTTGTCTTGCAGGGCTTAGCCTTGGTAGTATTTTCCTTTCCCTGTCAGAAGCCTGAATGAGGACAGGTAGATCTATGATGTTCTTTGTGAGTGATCACTTTAAAGCATTTTTCCCTCAGACTCTTTCCAGCCCTTGCTGCCTTGGCTGTGGCCAGCTGTGTTTCTACCCAAGCTCCACACTTTGTTGCCCAAGGTCCTCACTCTTTAGCCTCAAGTCTCACTGCCAAGGCCTTGCACTACCCTCAGGAGTAAGTCTATGGTGCTTTGAGCCACCCCCTGAGAATTTAGAAATTGCCTCATCCCTCACTCTAACTCTGGCATGAAACATGGTGTGGAGGAGGGATGATCAGCTTGCACTTTAATTAGTGCAGTTTCGCCTGCTTATAACATGAAAATCCCCACTTACTGGCCACTTTTAACACTGTGTCTATTGGGAGAGCCCCTTTACTCATCTGGTTTTGATTTGTCCTTTTGAGATGCTTTGTAATGATCAGTTGGAAGGATATTCAGAAGGCTCCTGCTACTAAGCTGCCATCTTGGCTCCAGGAATGACTTTTTTAAAGAAACTGATAAAACATCAGTATCCATTCTGAGTTCGAATACAATATTTTCTGTGTTCAATGTTATTAGTATCTTTCCATGTTTCTTTTATGGTAAACAATATCTTCACTACTTTATTTCCTCTCACCTCCAACATTATAGAGAGATATAAGCAGCTGGAAGTAAAAACAGTAGAAACTGGGTAATATCCTGAAAAGAACCTAAACTTTGACCCAGGACACTTTCATTGGAGTCCTAACTTTAATATCAATTAGTTTTAAGAATAAAAGTAAGATAAATTCACAGATTCTTTGTTTTCTTATTTATAAAATAGGAGTGATGAGAAACACTATACCTACCTCTCAGAGATACTGTCAGAGAAGTTCAGCACAGTTTTAAGATTCAAACTTATAGAACTATATAAATCTGAGTTATTAGTATTCCTAGGCTGTCTACATCATCTCTAAAGCCCCCTGGGCTCTGAAAGGGCCTAAGAACTGTACATTAGTTTCTCTTGTGCTAAGCCACTAAGCCAACCACTGCCGCATGATTTCAAGCCACTTGGCTGCATTTCTAATTGAAGAAACTTTTAATAAGCAAACAAACTCTCCTGAGGACCATGAGATGTTTCTGCTGCTCCATAAAGGAACATGTTTTGTATTTCATTAGCACAGAAGAGAAAGGTTCTTGGCCTAATGCCACCTAAAAAGACAGATCTGGTAGGAAAATGCAATGTGAAACATAGTTGAGCTGTGTTATAATTACTTTGTAATTTTAATTTCCCAAACTAAGCCACAAAAGCAACTTATGTTATCTTCAACCCAGGAGGCTCTTGTTAACCTAGGAGTAGTGTTAGATACTAAAATGTCAGGTTCTGTTCCTATCATTTGCTGAATGTATGAAACTGAATAAATTGGCTATCAAAAGAACAGCACCCAGATACCCAGTGACCTGTAGGGATTGTGCTTGGGTTGTTCAAAGAAAATTACATTAAACCAACATAAGTCAAGGGTTAATGTTAAAAAAGAAAGTACTGTTGATGTTCCCATGTAATACTTAGGGATGGCTTCATGATTCTGGGATAAAACTATTTCTCTGAGCCAGCAAAAGACCTATTAGTTGAATGGGTTAGATTCCATATATTAATGATGGAAAATGATTTTAAATTACATAGGATTGTTCATGAAAAAATGATATTTTATAGATTATTGGGATTTTGAAGAGAAAGTATGAAGATTGAGCTTATTAAAAAAGATGATGATCATTATTATATCTATATTATGTGTACATGTATGTATTACATAATATGTATGCACAAATATATGTGTAAATACATGTACATATGTTCAATCAAACTTATGTGAATGCACATAAAATTACTTAGTAAAGAATCAGCCACAGAATAAAAAATAAATTAGATTCACATCTATCCATGGATATATGCTTTCTGTGTGACGCTGCATAAGTCATTTAAACTTTTCTGTGACTCAGGCAACGAACTCTCTAAGACACTAAAGTTATAGACAAGTTGCAGATCTGTATCCCTAAAAATATTTTCTACACAAAATTTCCATAAAGAGATGTAATCATAGGTCCGTGACCCACTTCCCCATAAGTGACCTTCTCCCAACCTTGATATATCCCTATCGTAGACATAATATGGGAAGAGAATTGTAAATAGAAATGTGTACCCCGGAACTACATTACCCAGCATCCCTTTCCTTTTCATCCCCAAGTTGCACACTTACATTGTAAAGATAAATGTGTGTGTGGCCCCATCCAAGCTCTCTCTTCTTTCCCCTGTGTGGTCTAGGAAGCTTCGTTTCTTTATTGAGGCTATTACTTTCCTTTTGCTTCATATTATTATTAATATTATTATTGTTATTATTAATTAATAATAATGTAAGATTAAAAATTAATACCCAAACTTTATAAAGTTTATTAATATGATGCAATATTTTAACAATATTAATAATATTATTAATGAATAATAATAACATTATTAATAAAATAAAGTAATATTTTTTATTTTTAATCTTACAGTGTGTTTTGCCTAGAAAAACTACTTGCTTTGAATTAAGCACCTTTACTAAGACAGCGAGGTGGCATGATGGATAGAACACTGGACTTATAATCAGAAAGATTCATATTCATGAGCTCAGATCTGACCTCAGACACTTACTGGCTGTGTGACCCTGAGCAAGTCATTTAACACTGTATGTTTCAGTTTCCTTATCTATAAAATGATCTGAAGAAGAAAATTGCAAACCAATTTAATATCTTTGCTCTGAAAATTCCAAATGAAGCCACTAAGACTTGGACATTTCTGATTAACGACAATCACTTTCACAAAAAGGAAGGCATATTTAGAACAACTTTGTCAAATAACCCGTAAGAAAGAAAATTGAAATCCTGCACACCATGGCTCTGTGTCGTATCTGTGTATGTGTCTTTGAAGTGGTGAAATAATACTCAAGTCGATCTTATCAGATTGATAGCTGACACCTGTCAGTGATCCATGAATAACAATGAATAAGACAACCAGCAAGTGTCAATGGACCACATGTAATGTAAACTAAAGGCAATAAAAAGACTTTGACTCAGGGGCATTTAAAAAAAAATAGTCACCAGCCTGCAGCTTCAGGTGTCATTTAGAATATTAGTAAGGCTTTGCTTCAAATCCTGGCACAGCCATGTATCAGTTGAGAATGTCTAGATAAGATATTCCTCTCTGTATATTGTTATTTCTAAATTAAGGGAGTTTTCCTAACAAATTCTTAGAAAAGCCCTGGTAATAGCTCTTGATCAATGACCCATGTAATACCCAGTGGAACTGCTCATTGGTTATGAGAGGGGGGTGGGAGGAGAGGAGGAAAAGAACACAAATCATGTAACCATGGAAAAATCTTCTAAATCAATTAATTAAATAAATAAACTTACAAAAAAGAAAAGAAAGGCCCTTCTAGGTTTCTAATAATATCTATACCTGTATGAGATTTATCTTCCACTCTTAAAATCTGTCATCAAAGGCTTGTTTAGAAATCCAATGTTGGCCCTTCAGATTGTTTCAAAATAGATCTTTAAAGATAAGATAATAAGCTAATCCCATCCCTTGGCACATTTGGTTGAGACAAGCATATACCTGCTGGAACTTTCTAGAAGTGGGTTGTTAAACTAATATCACACACCCTAGGAGGCATCAGTGAGTTTATGATGTATAAATCCTAGTAAATTTCCTGGTTATTAGGAAAAGGAATCTACTTAATAAATTTGCTTGATCTTTCGCTCTGAAATATTATAATGCTATTTGCATTATTCTGTCTTTTCTATATGCTTGTGATACTATTAATCTATCTTCAATAAGTTATATGTACCAAATTCCTTTTATGATACAAATTTGGTGTTGATACTTAAAACAGGAAGAACAAAAACAGAGAAAGGGAACTATAGATCAATCTTCCTAATTTATACACAAAGTTAAACACATTATCAAAGAGATTATAACAATATATCATGAGGATCATACAGTATGACCAAGTGGGTTTTATATTAGGAAATGCAGAGATGTTTTAATATTAGGAAAACTATCAGGATAATTGGCCATACCAATAACAAACCCAACAAAAAAACATAATTATTTCATTAGACAAAAAAGAAGCTTTGGGCAAAATACAACACCCAATTATCTTTAAAATACTAGAGAACATTTGAACATATGAACAGTCCTCAAATGATAAATAGTAACATCAGAACCATTATTTATAATGGACAAAAACTAGAAGCCTTCATAATAAATAAGATCAGGAGTGAAACAAGGGTGCTTATTATCAGCACTATTCAATAGTGTAATAGAAGTGCTAACTATGGCAGTAAGAGAAGAAGAAATTGAAGATTTAGAATAGACAGTGAGGAAATAAAGCTATCCCTTTTTGCAGATGATATGAAGAATACCTAGAGAATATTAAAGAATCAACTCAAAAAATTATTGAAACAATTCACAATTTCAACAAAATAAATCCACATAAATCATCAACATTTCTCTAAACTATCAATAAAGCCTGAGAGTAAGATATAGAAAGAGAAATCACACTTAAAATCACCTTAAATGTTATAAAATATTGGGGAATCCACCTGCCAAGAAAAACCCAGGAACTATATGATCACATCTTAAACTTTTCACACAAATTAAAATGAGATCAAAGCAATTAGAAAAAATAACAATTGTTCTTAGGTAGGTTCAAGTAATATAATGAATTGACAATTCTGCTTTAATTAATTAACTTATTCAGTGTCATATCTATCAAAATTCTAAAAAAAATTTCATGGAGCTTAAAAAAGTAACAAAATTCATCTTGAAGAACAAAAGATGAAGAATGATAAGGAAATTAATGAAAAATATGAAGAAAGATGTTTTATCTCTAGAGTATCTTAAGCTATATTATAAACTGGTGACCATCAAAACAATCTGGTACTGACTAAGAAATAGAGTGGAGGACCAATGGAATACACTAGGCACTCAATAAGCAATGATAAATGACTATAGTAATCCAGTGTCTGACAAACAGAAAGACACAGGCTTTTGGAAGAACTCAATATTTGACAAAATTTTCTGGGAAAACTAGAAAGTAGTATTGCAGAAAAATAGGCATGGACCAACACCTCATGCTATATACCAATGTAAAATCAAAATGGATACATGATTTGTAAATAAAGGGTGATACCATAAATAAATTAGAGCCACATGAAATAGTTTCCCTGTCAGACCTATGGATAAGAATAATTTATGTCCAAACAAGATATAGAGACCATTATAGGACATAAAATAAATAATGGACTACATTAATTTTTTAAATTTTTGCACAGGAAATATCAAAGCAACTAAGAAGAAAGGCAAAAAATTAAATGGGGGAAAATCTTTATAGTAAATGTCTCTGACAAAGGTGTTATTTCTCAAATATACAGAGAAAAGAATCAAATTTACAAGAAGAGACAGAATTCTCCAGTTGACTATCATTAAAGGATATTAACAGGCAATTTTTAGATGATAAAATTAAAGCTATTTTAGTTATAAAAAAATGTTCTACCTCACACTTATCAGATTGCCTAACATAAAAAAAGTAAAATGACAAATGTTGGAGGGGATGTAGAAAACTGGGACATGAATACACTATTGGTATTGCTGTGAATGGATACAACCATTTGGAAAAGCAATCTGGAACCATGCTGAAAGGTCCATCAAAGTGTACATACCTTTTTACCCAGCAAAATCACCAGATTAATAAGTCAGTATCCCAAACGATTAAAGATAAAGGAAAAGGACCTACTTGCACAAAAATATTCGTAGCAGCTCATTTTAGGTGACAAAGAACTGGAAAATGAAGGTAAGTCCATCAATTGAGAAATGACTGAACAAGCTGTGGTATTTGAATGTAACAGAATACTATTGTGCCATAAGAAATGACAAACAAGATGATCACACATAAATGCACACAAACATACATGCAAATACCTGGAAACACTTATATGCAGTGAACACAAAGTGAAATGAGCAGAAACAAGAGAATGTTGTATACAGTAACAACAATAGTGTATGACGTTCAACTGTGAATGACAACTTTTAACAGGTCAAAGATCCAGGACAACTTTAAGGAACTCATGACAAATAGATAGGATAGACTGAGTCAAATGCCTATTCTTCACACTCTTTCATCCATGGATTTTTCTCTAAAAGAGTCAATGTTTCCTGTTTCACAACACAGTGAACATGGAAATATGTATTGAATGAAAATGTATGTAACCTATATCATAATAACTGCTCTTTAGAGAGGTGGGATATGAAAGATGGAGAGAGAACATATCAGAAAAAAGAATATCAAAAATTATACTGGGGGATAGAGGCAAGATGGTGCAGAAGGCAACAGACCTTCTGGATCTCCTAAAAACATTTCCTGATTTAGTAAATTACCCTCTAAACAATTCTATTGCCACAAAAGGAATTTTGGAGTATCACAACACACAAAAAGATGGATTAAAATATTTCCAACCCAAAACAACTTAGAAGGCGAACAGGAAAGATCTGTTTCACCAGGGTAGAAGTGGAGCCCAACACAGCATAGCAAGGCAGGAACCACCATAGCAACAGGACTTGGAAGTAGTTAACTCAGCAGTAAAGGGTTCTGGATCTCTAAGCCACAGCCAGTAAATGAGATTGGACAACTTTCAGAAGAACATTACAATGGTCCCTTTGTTGGCTCCTGGGTTGCATTGCCCATATGCAGATTAAGTGTTAGTCATGGAGCACAGTCCCAGGGTGAGGTAGAGAACACTTGCACACCCCAGGGTTTGCAGCTGTGGGGTCATAGTTTCAAGGTGAAAAACAGTGTTTATGGTTGTTCACAGACCAGAGCACGAGTTGAAAAATCATTAAATACTTCTCTCCTAAAATCATACCATCTTGGAAAAATTGGAAGCATATATCCCTAGACCTAGCTCTAAAGGCAGTTGCACAAAGAACATAAAGCTTAGAACAGTGTTCCCTTCATCAGTTAAACAGAGGTTTTTTATGTCTTTTTTTATAAGTTAAAATCAAAATCTGGAAAATGAGTAAATAACACAAAAAGAAACAAAACACAGAATGTCATGCTGGTGACAGGGAAAAATCAAAACACAAACTCAGTAGAAGACAACAAAGTCAATAATGCTGTATCTAAAGCCTCCAAGAAAAATGAGAACTGATCTCAAGCACATAAAAATTAATGGAGAAGCTCAAAAAAGATTTTAAAAACTAAATACAAAAAGTAGAAGGAACTTTGGGGAAAGAAATGAGAAGGATAAAAGGAAAATTATGAAAAAAGAGTCAGTGGCTTAGCAAAAGGCACCAAAAAGGGGGGCAGCTGGGTAGCTCAGTGGATTGAGAGTCAGGCCTAGAGACGAGAAGTCCTAGGTTCAAATCCAGTCTAAGACACTTCCCAGCTGTGTGACCCTACCCTGGGCAAGTCACTTGACCCCCACTGCCCACCCTTACCACTCTTCCAACTAGGAGCCAATACACAGAAGTTAAGGGTTTAAAAAAAAGACACCAAAAATATTGAACAAGATAATACCTTTTAAAAATGAATAGGTTAATTATTAAAAGAGGTACAAAAATGTGCTGAAGAGAGAAACTCCTCAATAGATAGAAATGGCCAAATGGAATAAGATATAAAAAATTCATGAAGGAAAAAAGACTCTTTAAAGTAAAATTGGTCAAATGGAAAAGGAGGTATAAAAACTCACTCAAGAAAAACATGTCTTAAAATTAGAATTAGGCAATTTGGAAGCTTAGCATTCTATGAAACATCAAGAAATAATCAAATTTAAAAGAATGGAAAAAATGTAAAATATCCCATTGGAAAAATGACTGATCAGGAAAATAAATCCAGGAGGTATAATTTTAGAATTATTGGACTACCTGAAAGTCATGATCAAAAAAAGAGACTGTAAATCATCTTTTAAGAAACTATCAAGGAAACATGGCATCTACTTCCAAAGAAAAAACTGATAGAATCTGAATCCAAACCAAAACAAACTTCTTTCACTTTTTTTAAATCATTTTTGTTCAAATTTCCTTCATATTAATATTGAAAAATGTTTTATATGACAGTATATATAAAATCCATATCAGATTATTTACAATTTCATTGATTAGGAGATCATGGAAGAATGGAGGAAGGTAGATAATCTGAGATTTAAGATTCTCTTGAAAATGTTGGAAACTATTTTTACATGTAATTGAGGGGAAATTAAATTCTACTAAAAATGCTTACTAAGTGTTTGGAAAAAACTGTATTACATGTAATTTGGAGAAAAAGAAAAATAGTTTAAAAAATAAAATAAAATGGTTATATACTCCTGGTTATTTTTTCCAATAATTTTGTTAGATATACACTGATCTCTCCACAGTGTTTTCAAAGACCTTCCTTGTTTTTCAGTGACTGATATTTTTCAAAGTATTCACTTTAGTCAAGACTATTGCCATACTCAGGAGCTAATCTGGCATAATATAAAAAATATTGAAATACAGCCAAGAAATTTTGTTTACAGTACTGTGCAATTTTAATCATCACCTCTGCCACTCTCTCATGGTGAATGTAAAGGTGGAAGAAATCCATGTAGAATACATAGTAGTTTTGCAATTGTATGTGTTTTATAAGTCATTATGGAATAAAAAATAATACAATCTTTAGAGACTATTTGCCAACACATGAAATATTAGTTGTTAAGTTAATGTACTATAGTAGAAAGAAAACCTCCCTTGAAGAAGGAAGGCACTTGAGTTTCATTTCTGCCTTTGATATTTTGTAATTATCAATTCATAATCAGTTTGCAAACCAATGGTTACCC
>NC_058131.1:677208294-677215718 GCF_016433145.1 Gracilinanus agilis
CACAGAAGTTAAGGGTTTAAAATAAAAAAAATAAAAATAAAAAAAAACATTGCTATTGCTCAGTATAAAGCAATGAAGTAGGCCCTGGGAACACCACGCTAAAAACAACAACAACAACAAAAACCAAGCCCAGGACTCAAGAAGCCTCCATTCTTAGGGTTAGAGCAGAAGGCCCTAAGATCCCTTCATGACTCAAGTCTATGAACCTGACCCCAAACTCAATTCATGATCATATGAACTCAAAATCCAATTTCTCTGGTCCCTTGTATTTCACATTCATGAAATTTTGCAGCATTTTCCCCCTGTCCCTTACAGATTAGTAAGGATAATGGTCTGTATTCTTTTAGAAGCAGCAGCTGGCACTAGTCATTTCTAATTCATTTTGTCTGTGAATCCTCCATTCTGTCTGTGAAATCACAGATTTCAAACCGCTCCAGTAGCAATGACTCCCAAGTCCTTGGAGCATATTTTTGAGCTATTTCATACAATGTTGGTCTTTCATCAGTTTTGATAAAGAAAAGATAAATCCTTGGCCAGTGCCCCGGGTTTCAGATGCCCTTGCCGTTCCCTTTTGTCCACGCTTGGGCTTGCCCTACTCCCCGCCCTCACATCTGTGGTAGAAAGTGACATTGGTCATTCTGTCAGAGTTCCCCATGGGACTGAGCAGAAGAGAGATGCCTTTTGTTCCAGTTCTTCAGGGAAATGAGAAAAAGGCCTGAATCCCTCAACTTGTCCACTTGGGTGCGTCATCTGCCCCTGTCCTGGCAGACTTGGATGGAGTGTCTTTCCAGGAAGCCTCAGGAGAAGCTGGCCAAGGCCTGGAGTAGCCACTGCGCCTTTGTCTGAAAACTGGCTGCCTGGACCCCAAGTCCAGCTTGAGAGGGAGCATTCAGAAGGGCACCATCATCCTGAAGCCATCATGCTGTAGGTCTATATGTTCGAGGACGCCCCCCATTCAGTAACAGCCATCTGGTCCCTCCTCGATCCTCCTCTTTTCCCCAGTATAACTAACAACAAAAATTCACCTTTTTGTCAATGCCTTCCTTCTAGCCTTGCCCCCTCTAAGCCTGAGCATGGGCAATACTTGGATCAGCCCCACATCAAGCTTCTGAGTCCATCAGGGCTTAGATTCTGCCCTAGAAGAGACCTCAGGAGCCACTTCATCCAGATTTCTCATTTACAGATCAGAAAACCCAGCCCAGGGGTTTATCTGAGGTAATTAGGGTAAATTTGGAGCCTTCGCCGAGATCCTCAGCTCTAAATCTCGAGGGTCGAGTGAGACGTTACTGGTGAAAGTCAGGGACGGGGAGATGGAGCAGAGCAGGGCTCCGTAATGTAGTGGGAGAGCTTGCAAAGCCCCTTATGGACATTCTGAATGAATGCATGACCCGGCATCTATGAAGTACAAAAGACTCTCCAGCTCTCAAGGAGCCGAGTTCCAGCAGGTAGCCTGGGAAGGGAGCAGTCACAGAGAGGAGGAGTGGAGTCAGAGGGCAGCGAAGCCTGGGCCTGGGATGGAGCAGAACTAGACGGGGAGCATCAGGGCTCTCAGGGGCCTTCTTAGCATCTCCATTTTACAGATGAGGAGATGGAGGCCGAGAGAAGTAGAAGAACTTTCCCAAGGTGTCACAGTTAGTGCTATCAGAGCAGAATTGGAATCCAGGTCCTCTTGAATCAAAGATGAGTTCTCCATCAAGCATGCTTCACATTTAGAAAAGTCATTTATGCCATCGCATAGTAGAAATGGCAAAATGTGATAGAAAAAAGACACAAATAGGAGGCCAGAGGCATGGGTTTGAGACCCAAGCCCACAATTTACTTGGGAAGCAAGGGACAAGGCATTGAGATTCCATTTCTCCATCTATAAAATGGGGATGATAATGGAAGTGCTGCATTGTCCATAGGGAAGGCACACACTGGGATATACCCTATGAAAGAGCAGCTGCCCATTACTGCCATTTTCTGCCTAAGCCAACTGACCATCTCTGATGGGAACCTGAGTAGGTGATTGGGGTGGAAGGTAGGGAGAAATCACCCTGACTGTACCGGCTCCCTTCCCCTTCCCCTTCCTCTTCCTCTTCCTCTTCCTCTTCCTCTTCCTCTTCTTCTTCTTCTTCATTATTAATAATCTCTACATTTTCATTATCTATTCCATGTGCTAATTTAATATGAGAACAATGATACCACGAATCTCTACCTAAAACTTTTACAGAAGATGGTGAAATGAATACAACTGTATAAGGATCTACCCAATTTTGTTCTGTTGTTGATGTTTTGGCAAAATTTTTCACATAGACCATATCACCTGGTTGGAAATTATGAAGAGAATAATCCAATGGACCAGATTGAATTAATACTCCCATATCTTGTAATTCTCTTAGCCTCTGCTGTAAAGCACTTAAATAGGAAGCAATTTGGCAATCACCTCCCAAAAGTGATGCATAAACAGCCTTACAAGTTTTTCCTTGTAGTGGAGCATGTCCAAAGAGCATCTCATATGATAATATATGTACATCTGCTCTTGGTCTTGTACATAGGTAAGACAAAACTATGGGAAGAATCTCTGGCCATTTAAGATGAGTTTCAGCACAGAGTTTCCCAACCATAGTCTTGAGTTCCCTATTCATATGCTCCACTTGACCTGAACTTTGTGGGTGATAAGGAATATAATATTTAGGTGTTATTCCTAGATTCTCATAGACTCTTCTAAGGATATCCTGAGTGAAATGAGATCCCTTATCTGAATCTATAGTTAAAGGTACACTAAATATAGACACAATTTTCATGAGTAACACTTTCACCACAAAATTAGCTGTATTGGTTTTTGATGGAAAAGCTTCAGGCCATTTAGTTAGTCTATCAACTATCACAAGACAATACTTGTATCTTCCAGCTTTACGCATACAGATATAATCAATTTGTAAACTTTCAAATGGACAATATGCTAAAGGCCTACAGCCCAAACCTTTCTTTCTGAATGCACTTTGATTGAACTTTTGGCAGACTGAACAACTATTACAGATCTTATTTGCAACAGTACTTATTCCAGGAACAACCCATTGTCTCTCTCTTTTTTTTTTTTAATTAAACCCTTAACTTCTGTCTTGGAATCAATACTGAGTATTGGTTCCAAGGCAGAAGAGTGGTAAGGGTAGGCAATGGGGGTCAAGTGACTTGCCCAGGGTCACACAGCTGGGAAGTGTCTGAGGTCAGATTTGAACCTAGGACCTCCCATCTCTAGGCCTGGCTCTCAATTCACTGAGCTACCCAGCTGCCCCCCAACCCATTGTCTCTTGTTGGAATCTTGGTTGCATTTTTATTTGTGCAAAAAAATTTTAAATTTGATGTAATAAAATTCATCTATTTTTTTTTTATTCCATAGTGTTCTCTGTCTTATATTTAGCCATCAATTCTTCCCTCATCCATGAATCTGACAAATGAAATGTTCCATGCTCCCCTAATTTATTTATGATATCACCCTTTATGTCTACATCATGTACCCATTTTTACCTTATCTTGGTAAATGGTGTGAGATATTGGTCCTCACCTAATTTCTTCCATAATGTTTTCCAAGCACCTTTTGTCAAATAGTGAGTTCTTGGCTCCAAAGCTTGGATCTTTCGTTTTATCAAATACTAGGCTATTGTAGTCATTTACTATATATTGGATACCTAATCTTTTCTATTTTACCTACCTACCACTCTATTTTTTAACCAGCACCAGACTGTTTTGATGATTAATTATAAAACAATTTGAATCTTGTATGGTTAGGTCACTTTTCTTTATATTTTTAAATTAGTTCCCTTGATATTCTTGACCTCTCGTTCTTTCAGATGAATTTTGTTATTCTAGCTGTGTAAAATAATTTTTTTAGAATTTGATTGATGTGGCACTGAATAAGTAAATTTATTTAGAAGAATTGTCATTTTTATTATATTGGCCAAGTCTGCTCATAAGGTTTAGATCTGACTTTATTTGTGTGAAAAGTGTTTTGTAATTGGGTTCATAGAGTTCCTGGATTCATCTTGGCTAGTTAATTCCCAATCAACAAACATTTATTAAGTACCTACTGTATACAAGGTACTATTCTTGGTATTGAGAGGTAACTTGTTGTTTGGGAATGAGTTTCTTCTTGAGAGAAGAGGCCTAATTTGAATTTGAATTTCAGGTTTTGGTTTAGGACTTCAGTAACCCTGTCTGTCTCTTCCCACTCTGGCCTTAGTTTTCTCACCTGGAAAATGAGGAAATTGGACTAAATGATGCCTATGGTTCTTTTCCTTCTCTAAATCCTACTTTCATTGTCTAAGGGATGACAGTTTATTCTCTTCTAAACCTATATCCACTCCAGTTTTCAGATTACAGTTTTGGGAGAATAATTTTCTCCATCTCTCCCTACCCCTTCTAACTGACCCCCAAGTCTCCTTGTGCTAGCTAGCACATTCCAACATTCCAGTGCATTTTATCAAAGAGATAGTGATTAGATATCTAATGTGTATTCAACACTTAGCAAACCCCTATTGGTCAACATTTGTCAAATTATAAATATTGTTCTATTGTGTTTAGAAACTAGGACCTCTGGAGCTGGGGTAGGGAATGATACCCAAGGAAAAGAATTCTATGTCACTGCCCTCTAGGAGATAAGTTTGAAGGGGGTGAGGTGGAGAAGGATCAAGGACAGGAAGGAGTTTACACAACCAGGATGAGTCTGGAGATGTGTGATCCCAGCAATGGGAAGTAAGAGCCTGCTCTGGAATGTGGTCCCCACAAATGCACAGCTCTGAAGGGCTGAGTTCTGCCCACTTCCTACAATAACAGTGTGTAGAGGCAGAAGCTATATCTCAACTGAAGCCAGAAGGATTCATCCTCAAGGAACCTGACGCCAGAAGCAGATCCCTGCCCTCTGGTAGGATCTATAGAGGGCTGGGTGGGGAAAGAAGGTAGAAAAGACAGCTTCTATTCTTAGGATACCCTCACTCTTAAGGGGGGGGGAAACTCCCCTTCAAAGATGACAATCTAATATGGAAAATAGTGCCTGCCTGTAACGTGAATGAAGTCTGAGAGACAGACACAGATCTGGCCCTCAAGGAACTCTCATTCTGAGGAGGAGATACAGTCCCTGTCTGCTGGTCATCCTAATTTGAGAGAGCCTAGTCTGAGGTGGAGCAGAAGTACACAAGGAACAGAATTCAGAATTAGGAGTGCAAGTGTAGACAGTGTCCCACTGTCTTCCTGCCACTCCTACATCCTGCTGAGGGTCTGATTAAATCAGATATTCTTGGCTTGGTCTACTCTCACCCAATAGTTCATACCCACTATTTAGAGTCAACCATTAAAAACCACACAGACCTCATCTAGTAAAAAGAGGTATTATTGTGATATTGAAATATATAGACATAAATATTTATACATCCACACACATAAATATGGGAATATTTAGATCCAGCCATTAAAAACCACACAGACCTCATATCAGAGTAAAAAGAGGTATTATTGGGATAATGAAATATATATATACATATATATTTACATAGACATATATTACATAGAATTTATTTAGCTCCAGCCATAGATGTATGTATATAGAGAGAATTTATTTAGATCCAGCCACTAAAAACCACGTAGACCTCATATCATTGTAAAAAGAGGTATTATTGTGATCTTGAAATATATACACATATTTATATAGATAGATAGATAAATATTTAGAGCCAACCATTATATGGATATATTATACTTAGATCCAGCCATTAAAAACCACATAGACCTCAGTATCATTGTAAAAAGAGGCATGATTGTGATCTTGAAATATATATGTATATATTTACATAGGCATGTATTACATATAAAATTTATTTCTATCCAGCCATAGAGCTATGTGTATATATAGAGAGAATTAATTTAGATTCAGTTATTCTGTTTTGATTACATTTAGATCCAGCCACAATTTCATATCAGAGTAAAAAGAGGCATTATTGTGATAATGAAATATATATATATATATACACATATATTTACATAGATCTGTATTATATAGAAAATTTATTGAGATCCAGCCATTAACAACCACATAGACCTCATCTTATAGTAATGAGGTATTTTTGTGATATTGAAATATGTATAGTTACATAGACATGTATATATATATATATATATACAGAATTTATTTAGCTCCAGCCATACATGTATGTATATCTATATAGAGAGAATGTATATAGATCTAGCCATTATATGGGTATATTAGATTTAGATCCAGCCATTAAAAACCACACAGACTTCATATCATAGTAAAAAGAGGCATTATTGTGATATTGAAACATATACATACATTATATTTACACCTACAAATATAAAAATACTTATGCCATTAAGAAACTATTCCAATGTCCTATGGCCTCAAGCAGACTACCTGGTCTCCTCTTCACCTCAGCCCTCACCATTGCCAGTCTTTAAAATTCTAAAAAGTTGGGGGCACCTGGGTGGCTTAGTGGATTGAGAGTTTGGGTTCAAATGTGGCCTCAGACACTTCCTAGCTGTATGACCCTGGGCAAGTCACTTAACCCCCATTGCCTAGCCCTTACTGCTCTTCTTTCTTAGAACTAATACTATATATTGGTTCTAAGACAGAAGTAAAGACTAAAAAAAATTCTAAAGAGTTATACGTGGCCCATCTAAGGAAGCCACATAACAGCTCACCCACCACCACAGGAACATATCATCTCCTGGACTGAGAAGCCACAGGTATACCATTGCTTTGGAAGGGGTGAGATCTGCCTGGGCTCTGGGTAAGGGTGGCCAGCATCAAGCCTCCAAGCCAGGTTTCAGCTGCAGTTCTGAAGCCTGTAACAGTACTGCTCAGCAGGCAGGTAGGGGAAAATCTCCCAAGATTCTAAGATCCAAAATATAGGGCTGGAAGGGAATTTGGAGGTCATCTAAGCCAACCCCTTCATCTTAGAGATGAGGAAATGGAGGCTGAGATGAATTTTCCAAAGCCATGTAGCTAATAACAGACAGAACCAAGATTTGAGCCTGGACCCTCTGCATCCAAATCCAGGCAGGGCACTCTTCTTTCCCCCTTCGCCCTCCCATTCTTTCATGCCACCTTTCTTCCCGACATGATTTTTTAAAACTTTGGTAAGTTTCTCCTGAGAACTATACTTAAAGACAGTCAGAGTTTACACCGAGGTAGCTGCATTGCCATTTGCTTTGCCTCTTCCAGTAGTCCATACTGCACACTAAGCCTTGGGAAAAGTGGAATGAAGCAAGTCAGGAAGACGTTGAGGATAATCCCCAGATGACAAAGGCCCTGGGGGAGCCCTGGGTATCCCCCACATCCCCCTGCTCACACACTGTTTTCTTCTAATTCAACCTGAGGCAATTCTGCTTACCCAGTAATCAACTCAGCCCTCTCAGAAGGTAATCAGACG
>NC_058131.1:677215728-677223378 GCF_016433145.1 Gracilinanus agilis
CCAGAATCTGGCCCATAATAAGTAATTAATAAATATATTTTGGCTAATTAATTTATATAGTTTAGTCAGAAATTCTGCCAACAGTTACCCCAGCTTCACTTCTTCAGATTGTCCAGAGCAAGCAGATACCCTGGGACTTGACTGATGTCTGTTCTCTTTGCAGCAGCTCCAGGTCCCTGTGAGGGCAGAGCTGAACCCTATTTTCCACAGATGTCTTCTCAGCAGTCAGGCTGGCCTGGAGCTTTGCAGCCTCATTCCCATCTGCAATCCCAGGCGCCCTAAGCATAACTTGAAACAAATAAGAGGAAATTCTTACTTGCAGATCATGCAGTGAGCAGACAGATGGGGATGGATGTGAAAACAGGCCCCTGGGAATTCTGGTGACAATTGTTATTATTCATGGCAGAGAATCAGGCTCCAGTGGAGGCTATGGGTGAGAAAATCATGGGACCAGATTGAAGCTTGGATTTGGAAGCAGGAGGTCTGTGTTGAAGTCTGCCTCTTATTAGCTAAGGGACTGTAGACCCCCTGAGCCTCAGTTTCTCTTTCTTTAAAATGAGGATAAGAATACTTTCCTACCTTTCTCATAGGGTTGTTGTGAGGGTTAAATGACTTAATGGACTTGGAAACTCTCTGTCTACACTATGCAGAAGTTAGATGTGATTAACTCCTGCTAAATGAGGCATTACTTCTTATTTTGAGCCTTTAACGCAAGGTAGAATTGGAGCCAGTTCCCAAAGGAGAATGGGGGGAAAGAGGAGCCACTGCAATGGGGGAGCAGGCTAATCTGATGGAGCCATCAGATTCTAATAAGTATGATTCTAACAGAGGGACTCCATTGCCCTGGGCCACACTCACTGTCCTCATCTATAAAAGTTAGACTTCTACCTTAGAAACCTGTCATCCTAAGTCTATTCCTTCTGGTGGCCTTAAATGGATCTATTTATGGAGGGGAGCAGTGGTGTTACATGTATATATATATATATATATAGTGGTGCCTTGATACACGAGTGAATCACGAGCTTCCACCACCCTCCACTAGACATCCTGTCAAAGTTTCACAAGTTACAAGAGACCATCTTGTTTAGTTCTGTGTTTATCTGGCCGTGTGAGCATCTGTATTGAATTGTTTTTGCTTTCTTCTTTATTTTTGTCTTTATTATCAGTTTTTTGGGCAAATTTCTTAACTTTTAACCAGGGGTCCTAATGGTGGAGGAATTGAAGGAGTTACCCCAGCAGCAGCAACATACAGAGGTTTTGCAGGAAATTAGTGCGGAGGAGCCCAAGGTGGATGAGGTAATCAGTATGAGCTAATTTTGAGGATTTGGGAAAAAAATTAAACAATTTGTTGAAAAGATACATCCAGAAAAAACTGCAACAGGCTGTGCATTGGAGCTGTGCAATGACACTTGTTTCACATATTATCAAAACATTCTGAAAGGGAGGAAGAAACAAACTTCCATGGAAAGGTTTTTGTTGAAACGGCCTCTAAGTGAAATTGAGGAAAGTGTGACAAAACAGCCAAAATTCAATGAAGAAAATGATCATTAAGTAAAGTAAAAAAATAGCAATTAAGTTTAGCAATAAAGTTACATAAGTAATGTATAAGGTCAATTTTGCATTTAAATGTAGCATTACATGTGTAGAGAGTAAGTTAGGTTAGGCAATAGCGCACAAAATGAAAACCTTCTCCACCAGCTTCTTCACCTGAACTTGAAGATAAATAACATTTCATAAGGAAGTTTATTTCTTTATAGTTTTTCTTATTATTTAGAAACATATTTGTCATTTATAAAGTACATCTTCATATTAAAAAGCATAAAAAAACAACAAAACTCATGTGTTTTGGGGGGGGCCAGAACAGATTAATTGCATTTTCATTCATTTAAATGGGGAAATTTGATTTGACACACGAGCAAATTGAGTTACAAACTTGGCCATGGAAAGAATTAAACTTATATGTCAAGGTACCACTGTATTATACATATATAATATATATATACACACCTGTATATAGAACTATGTCTATTTATATACCTTTGTAAGTAAAGTTATATGTGCAAGGTATTCCAAAACTCTTCATATGTTTTTTTTTTGTTTGTTTGTTTTTTGTATTTTAAACCCTTAACTTCTGTGTATTGACTTATAGGTGGAAGAGTGGTAAGGGTAGGCAATGGGGGTCAAGTGCCTTCATATGTTTTTAAATGATTAAAACTTGAAAAAGCTATATCTTAAAACCGCATGAAGATTTTTGAAATACTTTGTATATACAGAGATACATATATAATGGATAATATTATAATTATAATATATGTATAAATATTATATTATAAACAATAATAAATAGTGGATAATATATAATTATATATAATATAATAAAGTAACAACATAATATGTAATACAATATGTAAATGATATTAGATGCTATGCTTTGCTAATGTGTAACATTAAATTATATTTTATACTGTTAAATTAATGTGATCATTTACATGCATTTGTATTATGTTATATAGAAGCAATGGTGAACCTTTTAGAGACAGAGTGCCCAAACTGCAACTCTCATGCCACATGTGGGCTGCCCCCACCTTACCCCAGACAGGGGAGGGAAGAAGCGTTACCGTTGGGCTGCTGGTCAGAGGGGAAGGTGATGGAAGAAATGTCTTCAGGTACAGCAGAGAGGGAGCAGCTCCCTCCAGCATGTGTGCCATAGGTTGGTGAACATAGATACATAGTATATAACATAACACATAATACAATATTATTTTATTTACAAATTATATAATATATAAAATTTATCAGATGCTATAGTATATAGTATTGTATTCTGTTTTGCTATATATTAGGTCTAATCATATTTCTATGTGTATATGTATTATAATATAATATAGTATAGTATAGTATAGTATAGTATAGTATAGTATAGTATAGTATAATATAATATAATATAGACTTGATATATAAATATACAACATGCTACACTACATATAATATATAATATTGAGTTATGTTATGTCATATGTTACATATGATAATACAAGTGTCCCTTCCATATTGCAGGGGTTAGGGGAAGGCCATCTGGAAAATATATATAAAAATCTCTGGCCTTCTCTTCATTTCAGAGAAGTCTGAATCTTTTCTTTCATGGGGTGTTTACAGTAAAAGAAATTATGTATATTTATAACATTAAAAGGTAAAATATGTTGATGTTATATAATACTATACATATAGTTTATGCATTTTTGAGTCTCTAAACTTTTTCTTTGTCATCTGTTAGCCTTCACATTCCATCTGCAGTTTCCACAAACTCTCCCAAAATTCCCATTTAATTTCTCATGCCAGCTCATGATACATCAAAGACAAAATGGGGAAAGTTGTGGTATTGAAAGGATACCTATATAGATATCTGTACATATAGATTGTTCCAAAAGTCTTCATGAGTTTTAAGGTATGGCTTAAAATTTTAATAATGTTCATAGTACTTTAAAGCTTTAATAGCTTAAAATGCCCAAAGACTTCTGGAATACCCTGTTTTGCATATTATTATATTATATGAAATGATCTGATTATCACATTATGTATATTATTATATATACTCCAGTAGAATGCACAATATAGTAAATAGTAGAGTAACATACTAATCATATAGTAAAGTAGCATTATATAGTATAATAGTAAAGTACAATATAGCATATTATATCTATAATATATGATATATTCTAGATATAGTTGATAATCATTAGATTGAACACATACACATACCCCAACTGCATGTATATGAATATGAAAGATATTGCATTTACAAGGCACGTTGGGTGGAAAAGACACTTACTGTGTTGATACTCAGATCCATTTCTCCCAATTTTCTATGGAATCTGAGACCAACCCATTTCACCCTGTCTGGACCTCAATCTTCCTATCTATAAACAAGAAGGGATTGCATCATTAGATGACCTTTAATAACCCTTCTAGATATAACTGCCATGCATTTCTCTATTTATGTCTCTTACATCATTTCTTCCTCCTGAAATTCCCATTGCCTTCTTCTCCCCCATCCATCTTCAAAGTCCAGAATCAGACTGACCTCCTCCAGGAAACTTTCCCTGTCCTTAGAAGCCTGCTCTGATCTGCTCTCTTGCTATCCCATCAAAATGTAAATATAATGACTTGTAAAAATTGTGCTATTTTATTTCTAAAATTTTTAAATATTTTTGTTTCATTTTTTACCAATTATATATATTAACAAATTTCCCCGAAAGTTTTCCTAAGATACATGACCTAACTTATTTCTGTGCTATTTTAAAAATACTCTTTTCCTCTTTTCTGCACCTTTGAACTTCTCCAAAATCTTAGTTCTGCCACTGTCATTGGACTCTCTGATTGTTCTTAAGTTTCTTGGTGCCCTCTCTAAAACATGTTGTATTTTATTACTCCAAATGTGGGGTGATCACCAAACCAGAGTTAGAAAATATTACAAAAGGTAAAATAAATAATGGGCAATGGACATGAATAGATAATTTTCAGATAAAGAAATCAAAACTATCAATAAGCATGTGAAAAAGTGTTCTAAATCTCTTATAATTAGAGAAATGCAAATCAAAACAATTCTGAGGTACCACCTCACAACCAGCAGATTGGTTAACATGACAGCAGGGGAGAGTAATGAATGTTGGAGGGGATGTGGCAAAATAGGGACATTAATGCATTGCTGGTGGAGTTGTGAATTGATCCAACCATTCTGGATGGCAATTTGGAACTATGTTCAAAGGGATTTAAAAGACTATCTGCCCTTTGACCCAGTCATACCACTGCTGGGTTTATACCCCAAAGAGATAATAAGGAAAAAGACTTATACAAAAATATTTATAGCCGCACTCTTTGTGATGGCAAAAAATTGTAAAATGATAGAATGCCCTTCGATTGGGGAATGGCTGAACAAATTGTGGTATTTGTTGGTGATGGAATATTATTGTGCTAAAAGGAATAATGAACTGGAGGAATTCCATATGAACTGGAAAGACCTCCAGGAACTGATGCAGAGTGAAAGGAGCAGAATCAGGAGAACCTTATACACAGAGACAGATACACTGTGGCATAATCGAATGTAATGGACTTCAAATGTGGGGTGATCATGGCAGTGTACAGGGGGACCGTTACTTCCTCATATCCTGATGCTGTGTTCTTAATGCAGTATAGCACTTGGGACCAAATCCCAACTTGAAAAGTGGGTGCAGTCAACAAGCTCCTTAGGTCAAGGTACTCTGTGAATTCACATCTGCACAAGATCGTCACCAACAGGTTTACTTTTACTAGTGGGATAGAATTAATTCAACGTAAAGGCACACAATAAAACAATATGATGTTATAGTGTCTATTTTGGCCCATTAATGCCAAGTGGTCACTCTTATGGGCCTCTGGGTGAGAGCAGCTACTGCTTTCTTGAAAGATTTAGTACCCCAAATTAAAAGTTTACACTAGCCACTACCAAGACCCAGCCATTAGTACGTCGCACTTATATTCTAATCTGCCCATATTCCAAACCCACTGATGTCTTAGTCCCCCCACAATCCAACTTTCTCTGGTCTACAAATCACTTTGAAAGATCTCTAGCCACAAGCATCCTGCTGACTTTCCCAGAAGCACCGCTTTTTTATTAGGAAAAACTCCAACAAAAAAAGACTGTGTAGATTGTCCACATAGTTGAGGCTTGAGTACTGCCCATTGCTAGCTAATGGGGCAAGGTTGGAGCCTCAGCCCAAGGTCAACCTATTTTTATAAGGAGACCTGGATGGATGGCTGCATTGCTGATTTTGCACTAACTCTATACATACTAGAGTATAATAGCATAGTGCAATATAGCATACTGTATCTAGAATATATAATATGTTATATATGTCATTTATAAGTCCTTGCTTAATATTCAACCATCAAACTGTCCCTATTCAGCATCATTTAGAAATGATGCAGCCTGCCGAGGGCTATCAGGATCTGAGGTCCCCCCTTGGTTTTCTCAGTTCCAAGATTCTTTTCATCTCCCATGCAAATAAACAAGAGGGAGAAAGGCAGAGGGACAAAAGTCCCTAGGGAGGGCTTAAAAGTTTTGAGAAAATAAATTTTTAAATGTGCTTAGAATTTTTTGCCTCAGTTTATCTTCATTTCTATCACGACAATACCATCCTCTCTTTTGCTTCACATTCTGCACTTTATTATGTATGCATGGCCAATTCTCAAGCTTTTCAGGTAGTAGATCGAGGGTGGTAACCACACTATGATCTTTACTCTTCAAACATGCAGGTCACTAAAAGCCTTCTATTTCCTGCAGATGAGCTCATGCCCAGCATCCTGGATTTATGAAGATTTTTTAAAAATTAAGTGGAAGTGGTATCTATGTGGCACAGTGGCCAGGAGTCAAGAGGACTTGGGTTCAAATTTGAACACAGACATCATAGCTGTGTGCCTGGACAAGTCACTCAACCCCATTTGCCTAGTCCTTGCCCAGAATTCTGTCTTGGAGCTGTTACTAAGACAGAAATTAAGGGTTTTTTAGAAAAGAAATTAGGTGTAATAGTTTACATTTTTTCCTGTCCTCACCCAGTCTCTTCTATCTTGCTTTCTGTCATCTGCAAATCAGACAAACATGCCACCTATGCCTGTACCCAAATCATTTCTTTAAAAAAAATTGAATGCATATTCTCATCATCACCAACACCATATCCTCAATAACATCACTGCTCTCCCCCAATCAAAATAATTTATTGCTTCTCTTTGCATGGAAAACAAAGGCCTCGTTTTCCCTTTCCCAAGCCCCTGACTTTATTTGTCCAATTGGGCATCGGTCCTTCTCAATGTCTTTGACCATCTTCTTTCCATGGCCCTTGTTTCCATCTTAGTTAAGCCAGCTCTTCTCTTTCTCCCACAGAGTAGCCTAATATGGAGCTGGGCAGTAGTAGGATGGGTTGATCATTGGATTCATTTGTTAATTAGGCAGAGTTCAACCAGAGAATGTGCCTCTAGGCCAGTCAAAAAGGGCCTAATTTTATCTAGTTCAGGACCAAGAGAAAGCCAGCTGGCTTGGGGGCAAAACAAATTGGAAGTGAAAGGGGTCAGATTTATGAGTTGTTAGCCCAAGCAGAGTCTGCCATTAATAGAATAAGCAAAGAGCCTGTGACAGATTTATGGGCTGGGATTTCTTTAGAGGACAGGCAGAAGGGAGGCATGATTGTATGCTATGATAGCAAGAGTGAAAATGAAGAGATGAGGAGATAGGGTGCGGGGTGGGGAAAGACTCACAAGACAATGCTGAAGAGATGATAATACCTTCCATTAACCTACCTCTTTAAGGTTTCCAAAGGGATTTCTTCAACTCACAACAACTCAAGGAGGAGGCTTCTGCCAATATTATTATGTCCATTTTACAGGTGAGAAAATAGAGGCTCAAAGATTTCCACACAGGCAATACTCAAATTCAGGTTATCGGCCTCTGTATTCTTTGCACTAATTATTTTGGTTGGTATCTCTGTGTCCCAGATTCAGTGATGTCAAACTCAGAAAAAAAAACAGAAACTAAACCCTGTAGAAGTATCCCTGTGGGCTGCATATTGGCTTAGAAAACCATATATTAACATTATCTATGCTCTCTTGTATTTTTTTTTT
>NC_058131.1:677246217-677265014 GCF_016433145.1 Gracilinanus agilis
CTTTTCTTATACTAAAGGAGGCCCCAAAAACATTACATGGATTTTCCAGGACATTGTGCCCCTAACCCCTGAGATATGAAAGGGATACCTGAATAATTATATATTGTTATAAAGTATTTATTATTATTTACATACATATCTATTATTGCATAACATATATTTATATAACCCTTTAATATGTTAATTCATTCTATCTTCACAACAACCTTATTAGCTGGGAAACCTGAGAAAAAGAAAATGACTTGCTCACGGTCACATAGATAGCAAGTACCTGAAGCAGAATTCAAACTCTGGTCTCAGGAGGGACATGACAGAGCTCACATTCTCGTAGGGGTCAGGGAGGTGGACCACATGTACATAGATAAGCAAATGAAAACTATATCCAAAATAAGTACTGTCAGGAGAGGTGGAGAACAAAAATCTGGGAGATTCAGAAGAGGTCTCCTATGGAAGACCTTCTACTGGAATAGAGTAGAAAAGGGGGCTACCAAGGGATAAAGGTAAAGGTGGAGCAATTGGGGAATGGTGGAACATCCTGTTCAAAAGCATAGAGGTGGGAAATGAAAGTTTGTGTATGGTGAACTCAAAGTAGGCCAGTTTGTCTGAAATATATATAGCATGAAGCAGAAGGGAAGTAAAGTGAAATCTGGTTGGAAAGTCAGGTCGGAGGTAGTACATATATCTTGCATGCTGGGAATAAAGAGTTTGCCTTTTCCATTACTAGCAAAAGCAATCCATTGAAGTTGTTAAAGCATCACATGATCAGATATGTACGTGAAGAAGATTAATATGGATATTGTGTGAAGGACAGTCTGAACCCAAGTGGGAGGGAAAGATTAGGAAAAGAAACACCAGGTAGGAAACTATTCAAATAGTCCAGGTGAGAGGTGATGGGAGGATAGAATTAAAGTAGTGGCAAGGGGAATGGAAAGAAGAGATGCAAGATATGGTAGAGAAAGAGTCAGTCAGATGTCGAGATGGAAAAGTTAGGGAACATCAGAGAATTTAAGGATGGGGAAGAAACCTCGGATTCCTTCTCATCCAACCTATACCTACCCTCTTATACCTTCAACAAGGGTCAGACAGCCTTTACCTGAAGCTCCCAGTGAAAGGGAACTCACTGCCTTTGGAGGCAGCCCATTTCACTTTCAGGGAGCCCTAATTTAAGATTTTTTTCTCCTTTCCTTATATTGAGTCTAAATCGGGTTCTGCAATTACTGTTCATTTTTCCTATTTCTATCTTCTGAAGCCAAACAAAATTTATTTTTGAGAAGGATAAGGGTAATTGGAACCAGTTTTTAGGCAGAGAGAAAAGAGCTAATGGAAAAGGAGAGCTAATAATTCCCGAAGGAGGAAAGGCAACTGATGGCACAAAACCCTTAGACAGGCAAGAGGGGTACAGGTAGGGGCAGTTAGTCTTGGGAAGAGGAACACACCTGACAATAGAGAGAAGAGGAGGATAAGTGAAATCAAAAAGAGGCTTAAAGAGGCCCAAGAGGGGCATTCTAGAAGTTCACACTGCTTTTTCATTTTGATAGTAAAGTGGAAGGAGGGAGAAGACCATTTCCTGGGTAGGGGGCAGGGAGATGGCTTTGGGGATTGAGAAAAAAGGTTAAATTCAGCCACTCTCTAGAAGGGAGTGTGGATGGAGTGCTAGGGAGTCACTCAGATTTTAAAAAAAGATTTTTGTGCAGCTGGGAGGGCCCTCTTGAGGATAATTTCATTTCTCCTATGGGGTAATATGCACAGAGAACAGGGAATGACATATCTCAACATGGACCTGGCAGAAGAGACAATGTGGGGAATATTAAAAAGAAAAAGAAAGGAAAGGCAACTCTCCCTGTGCTTGGTACTATGGGGTGGATGAGAGAAGGCAGCTCCCTCTCTGGATGGAGAGAAAACCCAATACCATGAGACAATGGGAGAATAAATAACACAAGGAAAGATGTGATTAAGCAACAAATTGTAGGATTACCACTCTATTGACTTCAGGAGGTCAGAGAAGGGAATGATCAACCTACCTCCAAGTTAGCTTAGTCAGGGTAGGATTTACCTCTGGAGGAGGTGAATCTTGAGTGAGGCTCTGATCAATAGGGTAGGATTGAAATAGTTAGAGAGATGGGATAACATTTCAAGTGAAAGTGATGAGGAACCACAAAGACTCTGAGGAATAAGCCTGATGTGTTTAGGGGGATGGTAGGTTGACCAGCCTGACTAGAAAAGGAGGTGGTTTGTGGAACAGCAAAAGATCAGGGTGGAAAGATGAAGAGGGAGATTGTAGCCCCATGGGACTAAAGAAAAAGAAAATGTTTTTATTTAGCAGGACAAGAGGGCCAGTTTCAGACACGTACTTGCTTCATTTTAATTCAGCAATTTTTTTTGGCATTTAATTTTATTTCTTCTCAATTATATGTAAACAACATTTTTTATCATTCATTTAATTTTTTTTGAGTTTTAAGTTCTCTCTCCCCCTCCTTCCCTTTCTCTCTCCTTGAAAAGATTAGCAATTTTTTATAGATTATACATGTACAGCCATGCAAAACATTTCCACATTAGCCATGTTGCAAAAGAAAACAAACAAAAAACAAGAATAATAAAGAATTTTTTTAAAGTATGCTTTAATCTGTATTCAGATTCCATCAGTTCTTTCTATGAAGGTGCATAGCATTTTTCATTATAAGTCCTTTGGAATTGTCGTGGATCATTGTCTTGCTGAGAATAGCTGTCATTCAATAATGTGTATAATGTTCTTCTGGTTCTACTCATTCTACTTTGTATCATTTCATGTAAATCTACCTAGGTTTTTCTGAATGTATCCTGTTTGTCATTTCTTATAGTATTTTATCACAATTATATACCATAGCCATTTCCCACTTGATGGGCATCCCCTCAATTTCCAATTCTTTGCCACCCCAAAAAGAACTGCTACAAATATTTTTGTACATATAGGTCCTTTTCCTTTGATCTCTTTGGGGTAAACATCTGGTAGTGGTATTGCTGGGTCAAAGAGCATACACAGTTTTATAGCCCTTTGGACATAGTTCCAAATGGCTTTCCAGAATGATTAGACCAATTCACAATTCCACCAACAGTGCATTAGTGTCCCAATTTTTTCCATATTGCCTCCAATATTGCCATTTTCCTTTCCTATCATATTAACCAATCTGATACTTGTGAGGTAATTTCTCAGAATTGTTTTAATGTAATTTCTCTAATCAATAGTGATTTAGAGCATTTTTACATGTGACTATAGAAAGCTTTGATTTTTTTCTGAAAACTGTCTGTTCATATCCTTTAACCATTTTATCAATCAAGGGATGACTCCTATTCTTATGCATTTAACTAAGTTCTTTATATATTTGAGAAATGAAGCCTTTATCACGGAAACTTATTATAAAATTTCCCCTCTAGTTTCCTGCTTCCCTCTGTAAAAGTGAATTACCAGGGAAGTTAACTAAATATTATCTGTGGGTTCACAATGGGGTGTGAGGGTGACAGGAATGACAGATGACAGGACCAAACAAGGTAGGGAGACCAGGTTTAACTACTAGGAGGTAACTGTTAACAGAAAATGGCAGTTAGGCCCCAACAGTCACTCAGCCCACCTAGGCAAAGGCCTATGGAACCAGCAGGCAAAAGGCTAAGGTTTATAAGTTTAATTGAGGGAAACAATAATAAAGGATGGGAATAAGGGATTCTACTCTTACAAGCTAAGGGCAAACCACAGGGTCAAGGGAGGGACTTATCTACACTAATCTAAAACCTAAGCCAGGCAATGACCAGATAATAAAAGTACTGGAGTGGGAATCTTCACAGTAGAGTCCAGAGATGTTTTCAGGTTGCCAGGAACCAACTCCTCCAGAACTGATGGTCCAAAGTAGCCCAGTAGGGAGAGGAAGTCTGCAAGCTGTCCACCAGATTGTAGATCACTCCCTACTCAGTGTTGTCATGCAGGATAGATGTCCTCTGCTTCCAATCTTCACCACACTCCAGGATCCCAGGAAATCAGGGTGCAACTCCACTAGTTCTGAAGTCTCCCAGGGAATCAGTTACTGCTTGTCCCAACCACCATGGAGTCCTTCTCAGAGAGTGCAAGCCACTTCCTGCTTCCCCATTCCATGTGGAATTCTCCAGCCCTTCTTGTTAGGTCTAATACTAATACTAAGTTAATAACTAAATAATAATCTTCCTCATAACATTCATCACAGTATATAAAGAAAAGACAAAAAACAGTCCCTCATTTCAGGAACCTCATAATATAATAGAGGAAAAAGTATATGGCTTAGATCTACAGGTTGAAACATGTTAGAAAAAATGAATTGCATGGGAGAAAAATGTGAAGAATGATATGAAGAAAATTTACAACTAGAGAAAAAGATATGTCAATAATAGGGGATAAACCAATAGATAACTCATTTATTCAATTTGTATCAAAACTTCATTATGATCACTATTGTGCTATATTAAATGGCAAAAGGAAGGATCCTGCATCTTAGGAAATAGACTATGTACCAAATTACTGTAGGAAATGGACAACGGTTACAAAAAACATATATACATATGTAGATTGTAATCTGAACACTTGGAAGCAATCACCACACTGATAAGGTCACTCTCCATTTTGCATCTATTTCTCTGCTTGGTTTCAACTCCACAGAAGAAGATGCTCTTCCTAGATTAAATGCATCATCTCTGATCTCATTATCAGGCTGCTAACTTAAACTCTAACCAACACCACCATCCTCAACCTCTCCCCACTGCTTGAAGGTCTTAAGAGTGGAGTACCAAACTTTGAGTAATGTCTTCCTTTATAGAAGAAATTTTTGCTAAGGCATAAAAAATTATTCATAAGTTTAAAATGTAGAAATACAAAAATGATTCATACACCATCACAATAATGAAGCAAATGACAACTGGACAAAATAAAATATGTAGACTCAAATAGAAATGAACTAATGATATCACAAATAATGAGTAAATTAAAAATCAATCATGTAAATAAATATTTATATAAATAGAATTATATAAGTAATACAACAGTCTTAAGGGGAAAATTAAAAAAAATGAAATAGAAAACTATAGGTGGTTTAATTCTAATTTCATTCATATATTAGTTCCTCAAGGGAAAAATTATGTTTCACAGGGAGTAAGGTGGTGTAGTGAATAGGGAAGTGCCCTTGAAATGAGAAAAACTTCAGTTCAAATCTTACCATAGGCATATACGAGTTGTCTGCCCTTGGGCAAGTGATTTACTTAATTTGGCACAGTTTCCATAACTGTAAAATGAGGATAATAAAATAACTTGCTTCTCAGGGTTAAGATGATAAAATGTGACATTAACTGAGTGTCTGAAATATATGGACACAATATTATTGCTACATTCTGATTTTGTTCCTTGATTCTTGTCTAGAATATAATATTATCTTAATATTTGTTGTTCAAGTGACTGAGGAACTAATTTGATCATTTAAAACTTAGGAAAATGAAAAATTTAAGAAAATTAATGACATTTAAACATTGCATTAGAAATCTTGAAAAAAGATAAAATGGAAAACAAACAAAATAAGTTAAACTATTATAATGTTTAAAAATGATACATGAAATCAATGCATTTAGGATGATAAAGGACAATGTGGATTGGAAAATATTTTCGTCAAATAATTCTGATAAAATTTTTATATTCAACCTATATAGGTAATAATACAAATTTATAAAAAATAGAAGCTATTCATGTAGTGGATAGTCAAATAATATGAAAAAGAATTATCAATAGTTTCAAATCACTCAAAATACTAAAAACATCAATCAAAACAATTCTGAGATATCACAATATATTTACTAAAATAAAAAAGAGGGAATAATATTTGAAGGTATATGGAAAGAAAAAATACCTCATAAATTATTTTGATGCCTCTAAAATTGGTTTAATCATTCTGTAAAATAATTTGGAATAATTACATTAAAATGAATTATATGTTCATATAACTTGACACTAAATAAGCACTTTTTGAGTGACAGGATTCTAAATGTTAGGTATATTCTCTAAGCATGTCAAAAACAGAGAGAAAGACACCATACATACTAATATCTTCAGAGAAACCTTTTTATGATAGAAACAGAATGGCAATAAATTATTTGACCAATGATTGAAGAATTATTAAACAAACTGCTGTAGATAAATTTAATTGGATATCACTGCATCATTAACAACTGTCAAATAAAGAATTCCCAGCAGTTTGACAAGCCATATAGGAAATGATGAAGAATGAGAAAAATCAAACATGGTAAATAATATGCCTACATAAATAAAAACAATCCAGTCTCACAGACTTAAGTGGGGGACACTAAGGGAGAGATAGAAAACATCAGGTTCCAGTCAAATCAAACCATCACCACCAGTTCTTTTAGACATTATTGAAGATAACTCAGGATGTGAGAGACTTGACAATATCAGTGGCACCCAGACTAGTAGTTCTGTTCTCAACATAGCACTGAAGCTATCAATTCAGCAACAAAGAACAGTGGCACAAGCTTCTATGTTTACAGCAGGCACAACTACTGGAGATGTAAAAAATGAAGTTCTCATTACCAATGTATATGCCATTGTCAGAGTGTTCAGTATCAGGAACTTGACATTATTTCACATGCATGACACCATTTTTAGGTTTGTATCCCTAAGAGATTTTTTTTAATGTAAAGGATCTATAAGTAGAAAAATATTTAAAACAGCTCTTTTTGTGGGGGCAAAGAATTGGAAAGTATAGATACCAATCAATTTGGAAATGCTTGAATAAGTTATACTATACTATGGTAATGAATACTATTGTGCTATAAGAAATAACAAGATGGAGGAGTTCAGAAAAAATTGAAAAGACATGAACTGAAAGCAGAATGTAATAAGCATAACCAGGACAATATTGGATACAATGACAGGAATACTGTACAATGAAAACTATGAATAGTTTAACTATTCTCAGCAATACAATGATCCAAAACAAGTCAAAAACTCTGATACAAAAGGACATCTGCTTCCTGAGAAATAATTGGTGGAGCCTGAAGCCAGACCCCCCCCAAATTTTTTCTTTCATTTTCTCTTTTTGGTTGTTGTTTTAGTTTCCTTCAACAAAAGGATTAATGTGTAAAAAATGCTTTACATGATTGCACATGTAAAAGGTATGTGAGGTTGCTTACCATCTCAGTGAGGGGTAGTGGAATGGAGGGAGGGAGAGAATCCAAGATTCAAAATTATTTTTTAAATGTTGGAAACTTTTTACACATAATTAGGAAAATTAAATTATTTTTTAAAAGATGCTTTGCCGTATTCTTTTCTGAAGCATTCTTAAAACCATTAGAATTTTCCAACTCATTTGTGACTGAAACCTATTTTTATTAAGAGAGCTAATTGGCATAATGAATAAAATGCTGTTCTTTTAGTAAAGTTTATATTTTGTCTCTGATAATAGCCATAAAAGAGTAGGAAACTCACTAAACCTTTATCTGCCTCCTTTTTTTTAATCTGTGAAATGAAAATAACAATAGCTTTACCTCTTGGTTCTCTTGAGGATAGAATAAGTTACTATTTTTGAAGTACACCACAAGTATTCAAGTGCTATATTTATATGTTAGTGATGATGATTTAGTTGGCTTTATCTTCCCCATTTCTACGTAACGTATTTGAGAGCAGGGATTGCACTGTTCATTTTCACAAATAGAATCTTTGCTTCAGAAAAGAGTTGCAAATAATTAACAATATTATGTGTTAGTGAATCAGATATACGTTTACCTTTCTGAAAGCTTTGAAAAAGAATTAGTAGTGTAAAAGATGTCACTGATGATCTCTTCCATTAACCTGGAAGCACAATGGAAAAAGAATGGGACCGGAAACCAGGAAGAACTGAGTTTAACCTGCTTTCAGCTACTTAACTAGCTATCTGATGGTGATCAATCTATTTAAGCATATTTTATCTCAGTTTCTTTATCTATAAATGGGGATAGTAAAAGTACCTACCTCCTTAGGAAGAAATAAAATAAGAATTGTTAAAAATTCAGTGTATTACCACTATATCAATGTTAGTTATTCTTACTTTGTCTTTTGATATTGATTAAAGTAAATAATGAGAAATAGTAAAAATAGAAACAAATTTTCTTTCTGTGAAGTATCATATTTTTATGGATTTATTACTGGTAGTCCTTTAATGTTTTCAATAGGAATGGATATCATATTTTGGCAAAAGCTTTTTCAGCATCTATTGAGATAATCATGTGGCTTTTGTTTGTTACCTTGTTGATATAGTCAGTTATGTGGATAGTTTTCCTAATGTTGAACCATCCTTGCATTCCTGGTATAAATCACATCTCATTATGGTGGATAGTCCTCTTGATCACTTGCTGGTGTCTTTCTGCTAGTATTCTATTTGAGATTTTTGCATCTATGTTCATTAGGGAAATTGATCTGTAGTTTTCTTTCTCTGTTTTTGATCTACCTGGCCTTGGAATCAGTACCATATTTGTGTCATAAAAGGAATTTGGTAAGACTCCTTCTTTGTTTATTATATCAAATAATTTGTGGGTATTGAATTAATTGTTCTTTGAATGTTTGATAGAATTCACTTGTGAATCCATCTGCTCCTGGAGATTTTTTCTTAGGGAGTTTTTTGATGGCTTGTTCAATTTCATTTTCTCATATGGGATAGTTTAGGTATTCCATTTCTTCTGCTGTCAATGTAGGCAATTTATATTTTTGTAAATATTCATCCATATCACCTAGATTGCTATATTTATTGCCATATAATTGGGCAAAATATTTTTAATGATTGCCTTAATTTCCTTTTCATTAGAGGTGAGGTCTCCCTTTTCATCTTTGATACTGTTAAATTGGTTTTCTTCTCCTTTTTTCTATTAGATTGACCAGTCCTTTATCTATTTTATCTGCTTTTTCAAAATACCAGCTTATGGTCTTATTTATTAATTCAATAGTTCTTTTACTTTTGATTTTATTAATTTCTCCCTTGATTTTTAGTATTTCTAATTTAGTTTTAATCAGGGGATTTTTAATTTGTTCATTTTCTAGTTTTTTAAAGTTGCATGCCCAATTCATTAATCTCTGCCTTCCCTAATTTGTTAATATATGCATTGAGTGATATAATTTTCCCCTTAGAACTGCTTTGGCTGTATCCCATAGGTGTCAGTAAGAAGTCTCATCATTGTCATTGTCTTCAATGAAATCATTTATTGTTTACATGATTTGTTCTTTCACTAAATTATTTTGGAGAATCATATTATTTAATTTCCAATTAGTTTTTGGTTTGCCTCTCCATGTATTCTTACTAATAACTATCTTTATTGCATTATCATCTGATGAGGTTGCATTTATTATTTCTGCTTTTTTGCATTTGTTTGCCATGTTTCTATGCCCTAGTACATGGTCTATCTTTGTGAATGTTAGCCAGATCTCTTTTAACCAGATCTCTTTTTACTTTGGCTCTGTCAGAAATCATGACTGCAACTCCTGTCTTCTTTTTCTAAGTTGAAGCCCAATAGATTTTGCTCCAGCCTTTCATTTTTACTCTCTGTATGTTTGCTTGTCTCATGGGTGTTTCTTGTAGACATCATATGGTAGGATTTTGGTTTCTAATCCATTCTGCTATTTGGTTCTGTTTTATGGGTGAATTCATCCCATTCACATTCAGAGTTATAATTATCAACTATCTATTTCCAGACATTTTGATTCTCTCTCCTTTTCCTTCCCTTTCTTCTTTTCCTATTTCCTTCTATAATAGTGTTTTGTTTTTAATTTGTTCCCCTGATCCCCTCCCTTGTTGTACTTCCCTTTCTCCCCTCTCTCTTCTTATTCCCCTCTTATTCTTCTTTAGGGTCTTTTTAAGCTACTACCCCACCCTCTCCCTCCCTAGTATTGCTTCCCTCCCCACCAATCCTTTTGTTATCCTTCTACTTCTCTATAGGGCATGAATCAATTCTCTGCCACAATGGATGTAATTAGTCTTCCATCTTTAAGTTAATTTAAATGCAATTAATAATTAAGTATTTCCTCTCTCCAACCTCTTAACCCTTCCAGTGTATTGATCTTCTACTCTGTTAGCTTCATGCACTTCTTTATGGAACATAAATTTACTCCCTTTTGTCTGTTTTTCCCTTTCTCTTAATATTTTCTCCTTTCCCCCTCTATTTTATATATATTTACACATACATACATATATGCATACATACATATATATGTGTACATACACATATATATCTTAACATTTCATACTATATAGTTAGTCACTGTAACATCTAAGTAAACTTCCAGTTATCCTGTTAATAATACCAATTTTTTAATATTTATCAATATCTTCTTTTCTTTGAGGGATACAAATTGACTGAATTTATTGGGGCCCTTAAAGAAAAGATTTTTTTTCCTCCCTCTCTCTTAATTACCTTATGGTTATTCTCTTGAGTTCTGTGTTTGGGCAGCAAACTCTTTGTTTATGTCTGATTTTTTCTTTATGAATGTATGGAAGTCTTCAATTTTATTGAATGACTATACTTTCCTCTGCAAACATATAGTCATTTTTTCTGGATAGTTGATTCTTGGTTGTAGACGCAGTTCTCTTGTTTTCTGTAATATTGTATTCCACATCTTCCGGTCCTTAAATGTAGATGCAACTGGATCTTGTGTTATCCTAACTGTGGTTCCCTGGTATTTGAATGACTTCTTCTTAGTAGCTTGTAATATTTTTCCTTGGTGTGACAGTTTTTGAATTTGGCTATAATATTACTGGAACCTGTCAGTTGTGGATTAAATGTAGCAGATGATCTGTGGAGTCTTTCAATTTCTACTTTTCCCTCTTGTTCAAGAATGTCAGGACAATTTTTTGGATAATTTCCTGTAGGATGATATTTAAACTTTTTCTTTTGTCATAATGGTCCAGTAAACCAATAATTCTTAAATTCTTAAATTGTCTCTTCAAGATCTCTTCTTCTCCAGATCTTTGGTTGTATCAATGAGGTGTTTCATATTCTCCTCAAATTTTTCATTTTTTTAAATTTTGTTTTATATATTCTTGCTGCCTTGTGAAGTCATTTGCTTCTAGTTGTTGAGTTCTATGTTTTAAAGACTGAATTTCAGCTCTGGATTTTTGGTCATCCTTTTCCTTCTGGTCTGATTTTCTTTGTAGATCTTCTTTTGCCTTCTTTGTTTTGTTTTCGAGCTGGTCAATTTCAGCTTTTAGGAATTTATTTTCTTGTTTAAGTTCACATATTTCCTTTTTCAAATTGTCTTCGGCCTCTCTTGATTGCTTTTTGAGTTCCCGAAGTTCTTGAGTTAATTGAATTTTGAGATCTTCCAAAGCCTGTGTCCAATTTGCTGGAGCTTCCTCTTCTTCTATTTCATTAACTCTTTTTTACTTCCTTGAAAGAAGCTGTAAATTGTAATTTGTTTTCTCTTTTTCTGTTGTTTACTCACATTTTTTCCTTCTCTGTTCTGCTAGTTTAATCAGATGGTTTTAATGAGCTTTGATGAAAGATCTTCCCCAAGCTGGCAATGGAGGTTTGGAGTGATGTTCTCTGCAGTCTATGGGAGAGGGGTATTGGGGTTCCCCTACCCTCTAAAGACTTCTTGCATGTCCAATTGATGGAATTTAGCCTGTATTGATTGGATTATCCCATGTTACTTAATGTGTCCTGAGGCTAAAACCTCAAGAAGGAAAAAAAGAAGTGGGGGACAAGATGGAGGGTTTCTCTGAGCTGTCCAGTACTAGGGTCCCTCTGCTCTGTCCTAATGTCTGATGTGGTTTTCTTTCCTCTCGAAGCCCTTGTTCTCTATCTTGGTTTGGTGAAGTTGTTAGGTGTGAAGTTTTGCTCCATCTAAGCCTCTTCAGAGAGTTTTTGCTGTGTTTCTCTGGCTTTCTCCTCTAGGCACCACTCTGGTACCTGTGTTCAACTCCTGGAGTCTGGAGTCAGCAAGGCCCTCTCTGCAGGCCAATGCACCTGCCTGACCAGAGATTTCAGGGGCCACTGGAGACTCCACGCAGCTCGTGGTGCAAGGTTCCTGGGATTCTCTTTCTATACCCTCAGAACCAATAGTTCAAGAATTAAAGCCGTTTTCTTGGCATACCTCTTGAGCTGTTCAGCAGTAGGATCCCCCTGCTATGTCCTGTTGTTAGATTTGGTCCTGTTTCTTCTTGAAGCACTTTGTTTTCTATCTTGGTGTGGGAAGGGTATGGAGGTTTTAAGGTTTGCTCCATCTAAGCTGCCATCTTCCCAGAATTTCCATTCTGTATTGGTTTTTCATGCTTATTTATGTTACATAATTTACCCCGTTCTATCTCTCCCTTCCCTTTTCTCTCAGTCTAACCCTCTCTTTCAGTTCTTGATTGATCCTTTTTTTACATTTCATTCACATACATACATATCATATTATATATACATGTTGTTCCATATCATCACATATGCATACACATCATGTCATCATAACTACCTTAATTCTTCACCTTCTTTCTGAGTAAATTCCTTCTATCTTCTCTACTACTAAAAGTAATTTTTGGGAATTACTGAAATCCGCTTTCCATGTAGACATATAAACATTTTCACATTAATGAGTCTCTTAAATTTTCTTTTCGCTTATTTACCTTTTTGAGCTTCTCTGGTGTCTCATATTTGTTTAGGTCTGACTTATTTCTCAGGAATCTTCTATCCTATTGAATGTCCATTTTATTCTACCGAAAAGATATATTCAGTTTTGCTGGGTAAGTGACTCGCAGTTGTAAACCCAAATCTTTTGCCTTCCTGAATATCATACCCCATGCCTTTCAATCATTTAATGTAGAAGCTGCTAGGTCCTGTGTAGTCCTGATTATAGCTCCATGGTATTTAGATGGGTTCTTTCTAGCTGCTTGAAATATTTTTCCTTTGTTTGGTGGCTCTTGAATTTAGCTTTTATATTCCTGGAAGTTGTTATTTGAGTATTTCTTTCAGGAAGTGATCTATAAATTCTTGAAATTTCAATTTTATTTTCTTGTGTGAGGATCTGGCTAGTTATCTTTGATAATTTCTTATAATATGATATCCAAGGATTTTTCTTGATTGTGGCTTTCACATAGTCCAATATTTCTTATATTGTCTCTCTTAGATTGATTTTCTAGGTCAGTTATTTTTTTCAATAAGATATTTAATATTTTCCTCTTTTTTCATTTCTTTGATTATGCTTTATTGTTTTTTGATTTCTCATGAAATCATTAGTTTCTAGATAGTAAATTCTGGTTTTTAAGACCTGGTTTTCCTCTGTCAGTTTTTGGTGCTTCTTTTTCTATTTTTTGTCTCTCTGCTTTAGACAGAAATATCAGTAAGTAGTACTTAGTACTATAATCCACCTCAAAGTGTGAATTAAATCCTTGTTCCAAGCTAGTCTAGAATTCCCTGGACTGTGGCTCTACACTTCTCCATGGGTTTGAAATTTCAAGGAATATGGGTTGGCTTGTACTTCTATTTGTTCAGGCAGGGTCTTATGATCTAGATATTGGCTCAGGCATAGGTTCCTGAATCTCAGACAGCAATTGTGTGTGTGAGAGAGGGTGTGGCTTGCTCTTGGCTTACTCTTCCCTCCTTGCTACAACTTCTTGCTGAGTCTGCTCTCCTCTAACTTCAGTAACCCAGATGTTCATTGTGTACCTTTTGGATTTTCTTTTTTTTGAAAGTTTTTTTCACTCTCTCCTTGTTGGTTTTTTCACTCCTTTATTCTTTTTATGATGATATCTAATCATTGGTTGGAGAGTATTCTCATGGTGGCACAGTGCTCCTGAGGATTGCTCTGTCTTCTTGGGTCCGTCTCCAGACGTGCATTGCTTTGTTTTTGACAATAACAGAAGAGCATATTTAATCTATCCAATATGTTGGTCTTGACATATTTGCTTTTATTAGTGTAGGAATCTCCTCACTCTTCACTTGATCATCAGTGAAAATAGATAACTTGAACAATAGGTAGGTTTGAACCCAAATTTTCCTGACTCTAATATCTGTCATCTATCCTCTACTCCATGCTTCCAATGTAATAAGCATCCTGTTATAGTATACATAAGGATAATGTGATATCAAAAAGACATATTATTTGAAACACTAATTTTGCCAATGAATTAGAAGTTACAGGTGTCTAAAATGTCACCATTATACCATTATAGAGCATAATGTCCATATATCTGATCAGATATATTAAGTACTCATAGTATGAAGCTTCCTTCTCTTCCCCCATGCATGCCTCATTCCTTAGATTACATGCAAAATGAGGGGTATGAGATAGGTACAGTCTTTGGGAATTTGGAAATCATAGCATTCCAAAATAAATTGAAGACTCCTGAGAATCTCCTCCCCCATTCTTTTCAACTGCTTCCTGCCTTTTTCCACAGGTTAAAACAGTCTTCTGATAAGTAATACTTGGTAAAATGATAGACTTGTTAGAAATGCAACTGGATGCTCAATTAGGCACAAAAAATTTAGTTTCTAACAGTATCTGTATTTAGAAGTAGCCATTCTTTCACAAAGCTCTGCTTGTGTGCTGCATTCAGTGTTCCAAAAAACTTGAATACAATTTTAAAAGTCATGGCTCCAGGAAATCTTGGGATATATAATTTAAAGGGTAAAGGGACAATGAGACTATTTTGTATTTTTTTTTTAAATCACAGCACAGGGATTTTAAAAATCTTTGGCACTGACCTCTCATTTTGATACATTGCTCTAGGAAATTTAGGAACCCTCCAGAGCATAAAAATTGAAATTTTAACCTATGGTTAAAATGATATTAATCAATGAACTGTTATTTTTAAATTTTGTAAAACTCCCATTGAATTATACTTCTCTTAAAATGATATCAGATGAATCAGAAAGGAAAATCTTTAGTTAATGTATATGGAATTACTTTGAAATGTTCCTTTTCACATTTCTGTAAGCAAACATTGCAATGAGTTAGCAGAATATATCCCTTTTTTCCATTTCACATATAAGGAATAGACAGACAAAATTCAACAGTAGGCTAAGAGAAATGAAAGGAGAGCTTACTCTAACCATCCAATATTTTATTATGTAAAAGGCACTGTGTTAACTACCAAAAAAAAGGAAGAAAGCATTTCTGCTTTCCAGAACCTCAATTTAGGTATTTTGGAGTTGGAAAGAGGTAAAAAACAAGATTTACTTTTCTTTGATTATATCTCTTCCATTTTTATTCATATTAAATTCTTTGGCATTTACCACTAATATTTTTCCTTTTTTGTCATTTTGGTTCATGTACATTTTTAAACCTATTTTCAGGGCTATGCGATTTTTTTTTGTGTAAAGCCCCTTCATCTTACTTTGGAGAATATATATATATATTTTATAATTTAGAATTAAAAGAAAGATTTGAATAGAAGTAGCTTATGCCTAGTTGGTTTTTTTTTGTTTGTTTGTTTTCTATAGTGGGATAAGGGGCTCTATTATTGGTTTAATAACCAGACAAGGTATTAAATGCCTGAATTCAAAACTCCTGATTGGCACTTACTACTTATTTTTGGCCTTTGGCAAATGGAAAAATAGCTGATAAGAAGCAGTTTCCTTATCTATAAAAAGGGCATGGCAGAAATATCACCTGTCTCACAAATTTGCTTCAAAGAAATTACTTTGAAAATCTTAAAATCACATATAAATGTGAGCCATTAACATTGATACAGTTTTAGAAATATTTTTCTATCACTTCTTGTTCAAAATTTTGTAATGGTTATCTGCTTCCTAGTAAATAACACTTAAACCTCTTATGCTATATTAAAAATACTCCACAATCTGACTGACACACTTTTTCAAATTTATTCCTTGGTATTTCTAGATAAGATATCTACCTTTTTACCAAACTAATATGATTGATTTTACTTAATTACATTTAACCTATCTTTTATCTTCTTAGAGTCAATATACATGTATTTTTCATATTCTCACCTTTTCATGCTGATTGCTTATTGCACTTTGTTCTCAAGGAGGACTCTAATGACATTAATGGTGATGTATTTTGATTCACATATAAATTGGATTTAATTGAGGCAGAGTTGTAAAAAGTTGTGTCTCATTCTCTTTTCCAGTGTCACTAAAAACCAATGGCAAGTCAAAAGTCAAGAATACTAGGAATGAAAAAAATGTCTGAACAAGTTGTGGTATATAATTGTAAAAGAATAGTATTGTGCTATAGGCAATGATGAATGGAATGATGACAAAAAAAATCTGGAAAGATTTATGTGCGATGATGTAATGTAAAAGGAACAGAACCAGGAGAATGGTATATAGAACATAGTAATAGCCATAATATAAAATGACCTCAGCGACTCATCTATAATCAGTAATGCAAGGCAAGGTGAAGACAACTTCAAGGCAATCATGAGGAAAAAGCTATCCACCACCATTGAAGCAAGTGATGGAGTCTGAGTATAGATTGAAGTAGACTATTTTCCACTTCACTTTTTCCATGAGATTTTTTTCTTCTTTAAACCATATTTGTATTTCACAACATGATAAATATGTCAATACATATTGAATGAAATCACATGTATAATCTATATCATATTACCTGTCATTTCATGGAGGGGAAAAGGAAGGGAGCATCACAAAATTCAGAAAATGATTACTAACATAATTGTATAAATGTGTAAAGGAAAAATATAATTTAAAGACCCATAATAAATGGGGGAAATGATTGAAAATGTCTCAATGCAACCAATGACACTAGCTTCTTTAGTGTCTAATCAAACTCTAAATATATTATTATACCTGTTTCTTCCACCTTCATGACCTTGGGAACAAACTGTTCTCATTAACCCTTTCAACCAGCAGATGTTATTACATTCATGGGGAAACCCCTAACACATAAAAGGGTTTAAGGTCTATCAGTTAACTTCAACCTGGGCTAGCATAACTCTTGACATATTTTATTAGAGTGCTACTTATGTGTATGCTACACCTTCTTGTAGCTGTAAGCGAGAGCTGAGTTACAGGTGGATACCAAAGGAAGAAAGCAGTCCAGAAAAGGATTGGACAAGAACTCATACAATAAGTACTAGTCTTCTCTGAACACCTTGTGTACTTTATCATCCATTGTCTTCCTCTCAAACTACACCTTTGAGAAGCTTACACATATTTCAAAGGCCTACTGAAATAGTATGTCTTCTGTAAAGATATTCCTGATCACCCCTGGCAGAAGTAATCTCTTTCCTCTCATCTCTGAGAGGCTTTTGTTTGCATTACTCACATGATACATCTGATCATTCCTTATATTTTGTTGATTTGGTTAGTTCTAAGTTTTCTACTAGAGAGATAATCTCCTAAAGCTGTCTACTTTATATAAAATAAAGTCCCAATATTTAAATGAATTAATGAATGCATAAGTGAATACATCTTTTTTTTTCTGTTACATTTTCCCTTTTCCCATTCCAACTCTGATGATAACTAAAATATGATGGGTAAGGAAGTTGGTAACGATGACTACCCATATTAAATGCATTAACCATGTTTATCCTTAGCCTTAAAAGCTTCTAAATAAGAATTGATTTAGACATTAATATAAACAAAAATACTCAATTGAATATTACATTTGGCATGGCAAACTTTCTGTTCAAAGAGTTCTACTAGATGCTGCCAGAAATCAATGAAATGTTTTGTTGTTGATGATGTTGATTCTTCCTAAAAGCTTAGCCAAATAGACCCAGAAATATAGTTTGTCATTAAAGTAGTACACCACTTACAGAGCTGAGCATATGGTCAGTCTTCTTAAAATTAAAAGAGATGACTTTTCATGTGAGAGCAAAATAAATGTTCATAAATACCAGTGTAATTATAATTCCCACTAACGTAGACCCAGACTTTTGACTATGGGATGAAAAAACTAAATTAAATTTCATGAGTTAAATTATAAAGCAGAAATTTCTTTTCTGTGATTAATTCTTTGCAGAATGAATCAGAGCTGAAAATCTGAGTAGAATAAAAGGAGGTACCTAATTACACAGTGTGGGGAGAATTCAGATCAAGTTGATGCACCTCCTGAAATAAAATATGTAATTGTATATTTGTTTCCAGGAGGCTTTAATTTATCATCAGTGGAATTACATGAAAATGAAAAACACATATATTCTTTGACATGAGGACTAAACTGACGGAAATTGAATGGATGGTAATTCTTCATTCAATATGATTGTTTCCATTTTTCTAAAACATACTTTTACATTTACATTCCCTTGATCATTTTGTACCTTTTTAAGGACCAATCAAACTTAGGCCACGGAATTTAATATGGAGTCATGTTCATACTCCTCATCACAGATATCTAACATGGATCTTCAGTTAGCCAAGTAGGGAGGAATAATCCAGGAAAATGTCACAAAGTGAAAATACACTGTTTAGTGGCAACTTCAGAACCCAGATGGTTCTGAAAGTAATTCAAGTTGTACTGGAAGATTTCTAGAAAATTATATTTATAGTACAAATAATTTCAAAGCATTATCTATGTGTTCTGGAATTTTTACAACTTAAATCCCATATTCCAATATTTAACAATTTAGTTGATTATTTCCCTGAAAAAGTAGTTTAAATAATACATTTAGCAAAGGAGACTAGATAAGATTATAAATGAGTCCCTATACTATACCGTAAGTGATGAATTATCCTCCGAATAATAGAGCATAAATACCCTCTGATTTCTACTTCTTTCATTTGTAAAATGAAAAGCATTGGATTACCTAACCTTTCAAGAAACTTACAGGCATCTATCCTAATTATGTGAAAGTGGATACATG
>NC_058131.1:677265514-677277212 GCF_016433145.1 Gracilinanus agilis
TCCAGGAAAATCTAAGTGGATGGTAATGTTTAAGATGGTTTTTTTTTTCTGACCTGCAGTAAGGATTGATGACTTAGGGAGATCATAGCCTTTTTTTGTTGTTATCTCATTTTAGTTATACACAAATCTTCATGATCCCATTTGGGTCACTTTTTTTACATTGAGAGGACTACTGTTCACTACAAAGATTCATCATCCCTTGCCATATGACTGTTTCATTTAGACAAAGGATTTGCCCTTCCTGAGTCTTTCCTAGATACAACCATTCAATCATGGAATTGTCAATTTTTATTGGCTTTTGTTTTTACTCTAATACTACTTTAAACTTTATTTCTTCCTTTAATGCTGCCTATATCCGCCTTCTCAAATACTCATGATCAAAGTTGACCAGTCATAGCAAAATGGTCATTTCAGTGATAGAAGATCCTCTTTAAGGATGTATCACCAAGGGTTGAAAGTATGGAAGGAGTACTAAAAATAACCTTTGCTCTCATTCTTATGATGAGTGTTGTGTGGGGACAGGGGTTCCCCTAATGTATTAAGACCATAATTGATATTTGGTTGGCTCAATTGTCTGGAGACTCAAACTCATGGCATCAATTCCTGGTCTTCTTTAATTCTTTCATCAAACATTGAACTGTTTTTTTTATTACAATCAGATTTTTTTAAATTCAAAGATGTTTTATTTTCTCAATTACACATAATAACAATAATTTTCAACATATATTTTCTAAATTTACAAGATCCAAATTGTCTCCTTCCCTTTCTCCCCTCCACCCTCTAAGAGTAAGCAAGTTGATCTGGATTATACTTGTGTTATCTTGCAAAACATACATTCATATTGCACATTGTTGTAAGAGAATACTCATATAAAACCAAATCCCCCAAATAAAACCATTATAAACTAGTGAAAGATAGTATGCTTTCATTTGCACCTGGCTCCAACAGTTCATTTCCTCTGGAGATGGATAGCTTTCTTTGTCATTAGTGCTTCTGAATTGTCCCCAATTATTATATTACTGAAAGTAGCTAAGTCTTTCACAAATGATTATCATACAATATTGCTGTTATTATGTACAATATTCTTCTACTTCTGCTTATTTTACTCTGCACTAGTTCATGAAAATCTTCCCAGGGGGCATCTGGGTAGCTCAGTGGATTGAGAGCCAGGCCTAGAGATGGGAGGTTCTATATTTGAATCTGGCCTCAGACATTTCCCAGCTTTGTGACCCTGGGCAAGTCATTTGACCCCCATTGCCTACCCTTACCACTCTTCTGCTTGTGTATTGACTGTGTATTGACTCTGAGACAGAAGGTAAGGGTTAAAATAAATAAATAAATGAAAGAAAAAAAAGAAAATCTTTCCAGCTTTTTCTGAAATCATCTTGCTTCTCATTTCTTATAACACAATAATATTCCAGCACCAACATATGCTACAGTTTGTTAAGCCATTCCCCAGTTGCTGGACAGAACTGCAATTTCCAATTCTTTGCTAACCCAAAAAGCTTCCTTAAATATTTTTGTAGGCATAGGTCCTTTCCCCTTTTTTTACCATCTCTTTGCTATACAGACCCAGTAGTAGTATTACAGGATCAAAGGGAATGCATAGTTTTATAGCTCTTTGGACATAACTAAAAATTGCCCTCCAGAATTGTTGGATCAGTTCACATCTCCATCAACAATGCCTTGGTGTCCCAACTTTGCTACATCTCTTCCAACATTTATCATTTTCATTTACTGTCATAATGGCCAATCTGATTGGTGGGATATGTACCTACCTCACCATTGTTTTAATTTTCATTTCTCTAATCAGGCATACCCAAAACCGTAACTCCTTCTGAATTTGGTCATGCCCATTTTCCATAGGAAAATTCCAGTAGTCTCTTTGAATCAAAATAACTCCCTTTCCCATATATTCAAATAGGTAACAAATAGGTAATTTGTTGATGATTTCAGAGAGAGGTCTCATATTTAAAATAGTTAGGGAATTTTGTCAAATATATAAGAATATGAACCATCCCTCCCTCAAATGATAAATGATGAAAAGATATGATCAGACAGCTTGAGGATAAATAAATCAAAGCTATATATAACTATAGGAAAATATGCAAATCAAAACAAATCTGATATACCATCTAATACTTATTGAATTGGCTAAAATGATAAAAAGGAAGAAAAGAAAAAAATGTTGGGGATGTAGAAAAATAGGGACAATGATATATTCTTTGTCAACTGTGAACTTATCCAACCATTTGGGGGAGAATTCTGGAAGTATACTCAAAGAGTTATAAAACTGTGTATACCTTTTGACCCAGTAGTACTACTATTAGGTTTATTTTCTAAGGTGATCAAGGAAAAAAGAAAAGAATTTATATCTTCTGAAATATTTATAACAATTGTTTTTTATGGTAACAAAGAACTCAAAACTTAAGAGATGTCCATCAATTGACAGATGGCTGAACATGTTGTGAAATGTGATTGTAAGGGTATATTTTTGTGCAATAAGGATTAACATATAAGATGATCACAAAAATACCTGGAAATATGAAGTGATGTAAAGAGAAATGATATCCACTGTAATAAAAGGAACAAACAGAACATAAATACAGATTGAAATATATCATTCTTCACTTTTTTTTACTCCAAGAATTTTTCTCTAGTGTTAGAAATAAGTATGTATCTTGTTTTACAACATGATGTACAGGGAAATGTGTACTATATGGTTTTATATATATACACATATATACATAATCTATATCATATTACCGTTCTTTTGGGAAATGGAAAGGGTTAGGAGGGAGGTTAAAAAAAAAAGAATGGAACATAGATTTTTGTATGTATCTAACGTGAACATTTGTTTCTCTTAGATAAGTGTATTTATTATAATTACTAATATATCATAATAATTCTTACGTATGACATTATTGTTATGTTACATATTATATTATGTTATATAAAAAATAAATGAAAAAAGTGTACTTTTAAATATTCAAAAAGGCCATGATTGCTGTAAACAATTCAAAACCAGGTGCTTACAGATATAAACTTTTAATTTTTTGTTTAGGGTTTTAAATTTTAGCATGATAACCAAATATGCAAATGTGTTCTCAGTTGGAAATGAACAGGGCAAGTAGACCTACATCTCCATATGAACTGATTATCCAACCTGGCTAAGGGATTCAAATTTCTTTAAGTTTGTGAGTCAATGACCAGCTAGAACTAAAGTTTTTCAAAGAGATTCAGATCATTAAGGACAAATGTCACAATGACCAAATAATGTCCTCTCATGTCAATGATGTTTCCCTTTGGCTAGAACAGAGTATTATTCTGTGAATTGCTTTTGCTACAAGGAAGCAGACATAATTGTGAGAATCAAAGTAGTTTACTTTGCTTCCAGGTTGCCAGTAAATATGTAAATTCCTTGCAACAAAAGACAGATTCAAAAACCTTTGAAAGAGAGAGAAGCACATGGGAAAACAGATTCTCCCTTAAGTCTTAAGTTGCCTTTCCAGAATGTGTTCATCCCCTGGACAATCAATTTGCACATTCTCCTTATCTGTTATAATAGTGACTGAATAATCCACATGGCTTTAGGGATCAATTTCATTAGTGAAGACTGTGAAACTGAATCATATATTGATATAAAGTTGAGAGGTAGAAAAGACCTTAATAATCACTTAACCTATCACCTTCATTTTAGAGATGAGGAAACTGAGATTCAGAAAACTGAAATAACTGAGCTCACCTAGACCAGTAATGGCAAACCTTTTAAAGACTGAGTGCCCAAACTGCAACCTTCCTGCCCCATGTGAGTCCCCTGCCTTTACCCCAGACAGGAGAAGGAGGAAGAGGTCTCATTGGGCTTTTGGGAAGAGGGATGAGTAATGGGAGAAATGTCCTCAAGTACACATGGAGACAGGGAGGGGAGCAGTCCCCTCTGGCATAAGGACTATAGCAGTGGTTCCCAAACTTTTTTGGCCTATCACCCCTTTTCCAGAAAATAAATATTGCTTAGCCCCCTGGAAATAATTTTTTTTTTTTAAATTTTAATAGCAATTCATAGGAAAGATAAATTCACCTGTAGCCATCCCTGCCTCCACTGGATCGCTGCAGCACCCACCAGGGGGCGGTAGCACCCACTTTGGGAATCACTGGACTATAGGTTCACCAACATGGACCTAGGCAATGCAGCAGATATAGGCTCTGAAACCAGGTGCTCTATTCAGTACTTTTGTTCTTTCACAATGTGGCAGTACAATTTTAATTCCTGTAAGGCAGGTGCTTATAATTAATCAGTAACTATGTAGTAGTTTCTATAATGTATTCTATAGTGAGAGTAAAAATAAATAGGGATGGATAATTAGATTTGGTTCAGATTGTATAAGGTTTTAAAAATTAAATAAAGGAATTTATATTTTATACTAAAAGTAGTAGCAAGGAGTTTTAACTTTTTCCAGACACTATAAAATGCTATAATAAAAGTTAAAGATTTTAAGCTATATTGCATTCAATTGTCCAGTACTTGAAGTCATTAATCTCACAGAGGCCAAGCAGTGTATGGAATATTTGGCAAAAGTCTAATACTTACTAATTTTAGTAACTCTAGGGAGTTCCCTGGAGGGATGGAATTTGTGCAAGGGGGATGGGAAAAAAGGAGCCAGAGAAGGAGTGGCTGACAGTTGGTGACAGTTGGTGATGTTTCAGAGCAGGGAGGATTCTGGGTAATTTTCTGGAGGAGGAAAGAGAAGGGGAAGGGCTTCTGGCCGAGGACTGGGAAGAGAAAGGAGGTGGACATCCCAGCTTGGATCCAGTCCTGAGGGCTTCCTATGGATCTTTCTTTGGACATTAAAACCTTGATTCCCTGGTCAAAGATTCCATTGCATATCACCCAGCAAGACTTCAATCATCGAGTCAATTAAGTGTTTGGACTCCATTTTGGGAGTGATCCCTTAGACTCCTTTTTCCATTACCCAAACTTGCTGAGAGACCCTTTCCAGTTTGACTTGCAATTATAGAAAAGGATAGAAATAGGAAATAGAAATAGAAAATGAAGGAGAAGAGGCAAGGAGAGATGCTTAGGAGTGGGAACCCCAAAGTGATGGACCCCATAGAAATAGAGAAGAGGGCAACCCAAAATCCCTCTGTCCTTCACCCCTTTCCCCAGTCCCTATATTGATATTAATAAAAGACATTAATTAGTCAGATAGCGTTCCAGAGGGCCTGAGAGATGAGGGGGAGGGGAATCACAGCTTGGTCTGGCTGCCTCCATCTTGAAGTCAGACCACCTGCTATGAAGTTGGCTGACCTCAGGGAAGCTTATATGAACCTCATCCTCATTCAGAATTGGATTGGGTCCCCCATACCTGATCTTATAGGGAAGCCTTGTCCCCAACTCCTGTGGGGTGGCATGACCATTCAGGTCACCCAGTTTAGGGGTGATGACCCCTCAAAGTCTCCCAGAGTGTATTTGGTTGAGGGGCAAGCTAGAAGAGAGTCTCACCTTATATACTCTATCTCCCCTCTACCAAACATTGGTATTGGCTCATTATTATTATATCCCTAACTTCTGTTTGTCTGTTAGAATTCCATAGTTATTATGTGCTAAATCATACAAGCTTTGCTATCTAAGTTGATGGCTTTCCCACATTTAAATTTCCATACACTGATGAAATCACAGATTTTTAATTATTTGCATTTGTTTCTCTCAATGTATAGAGCTTGTCAAGTTTATAATAACTATAAACCAGCATGAGATTCTTAGAGAAAATATGCTCTAATTGAATTCAAATCATTCCACATAAATTTGCATCTGCAAAGATGTGAGATACTCTTGGAATCTCACCACTTAATATGGTACCAAAATCTAGCTTTACTTTGTTTCTTCACTAGAATTCAAACTAAGACACCAAAGTAAGAGATCTTTGGTGTGCCATTCCATTTTGCCAACACCAGCTTTGAGCTCTGACCTATTTGGTTTCACCTTTAGTTATAAGACTGAGGCCAAACTGTTAAATGAACTGCCAAAAAACTTTGAAGTTTTTGTTCCAATGATAACCTTATTCTGCTGACATGCTATAAGCTATTCCTGTGGTCTTCAGGCTTTTATATGTATTATTTCTTGAAAGGAAATCAGCAATACTGCTTTGTCATGATATGGAGACTTTTAAACCTAAATGATTTTAGGAGCCAATGAATTCCAAACCTCTTTTGTTCTTCTTGAACCATCCTTTAGTAAGTTTGCATGGTGGGTTAAATTACTTATCCCCATAGGTCCCAGAGAGGATATTATGCAAGTATGGATTGAAGCTTTTTAAAGGTCACCTTAAATTTCTCTACTGTAAATAATAATAAATAAAAACATTAGGGGGGCAGCTGGGTAGCTCAGTGGAGTGAGAGTCAGGCCTAGAGACAGGAGGCCCTAGGTTCAAACCCGGCCTCAGCCACTTCCCAGCTGTGTGACCCTGGGCAAGTCACTTGACCCCCATTGCCCACCCTTACCAATCTTCCACCTATGAGACAATACACCGAAGTACAAGGGTTAAACAAACAAACAAACAAACAAAAAAAAAAACATTAGTCCCCAGGTTTTTTTTCTTATTTAATCAGTCTATGTCCTCAGGAAAAAGATAGGACATATAATAATAAGAATCTTAAAATATACCACAATTTCACTACTCATCTTATTAAAATCACTGATTGCCTTGGGCTGGTAGGCAACTAGGCCAATGGTACAGTGACTATATTTAAGATAACTTTTACAAAAAAGAAAAATATTTTTATTTTAAATTTATTTCACTTTCCTTGACATCTCACTAAATACTTAAAGTTAGTTTTCTATTGAAAGTAGTAGAAATGAAGATTCTCCAAATGACCAATGACCCAAAACTTATTTGTTTTTGGACTATATTTGGGTGCTTCAAAGAAGAATAATCTTAGAGGTAAAAAAGTGCTCAGGCATTATTGTATTCAACATCCTCATTTTATAGATAAGGAAACTAAGAAACAGAAGTGAAGCAAATTGTCAAAAGTAGTTAAACACAGAAGTAGTTAAGCAGTAAAGCCATAATATGTGCCCATGTTCTGTGACACTAAATCCAGTGCTAATTCTAAATGATACATTACTGCCTACAAAACAATGAAGTCATATAGTGAAGATTTCACTCAATGAATGAAAGAATGCATTATTAAGCACTTCCTATAGACAAAGCAATGTTCTAAGAACCTGATACATACATAGAAAAGCAAGACAGTCCTTCTCTCTAGAAGTTCATTTTTAATATGATTAAGACACCACAAAGAGAGGGTTAGCTGACACATTCCCTCTCCTTTCTCTCGTAGGGGATCCCTTGTTGCTTACATGAAGCTGGTGAATCTACTCTGAAGCCAGTGGTTTATTGGAAATTGGTGAGGTAGGCAGGTCTCTTCTTCCTGGGTACTAACACTGGATAATAGAAGAATGGCCAGTTGTGTTGGAAAAGTTTAGGCCAAAGGGACTGCAAGTTCCTAGACTTATCTATTTATCAGTGTCAGTTGGTTAATATTCAGTTTTGAGGATTACAAGGATGAAAAGTTTGTTGTTCATAGGAATGATGGCAACACTTTAGTGATGGCTATTGGGTCTAGCAGATTTCCCATTGTAAGCATATGTTCTCAATTCTTTCCTATTCTGTATTCAGTATCTTTCAATTTTGACAAATATATTATATTTTTGTGCAATACCACAGGATCCTAACCTCTTATATAAATGGCCACCTGGGAATCTTATGAGATTTGTATTTTGCCTGAGGGTTAGACTATGAATTCTGAGCACTCTTTTGACTCTCAAATATTAATGTCCAAAAAAATGGGGAATTCCATTAATGTTAGCATTTAAGAAATTCCAATTCTCATGATTCCAAAGGCTAACAGTTGTCTTTTGCAGAGGAAGAATTAGAGAACTCACACAACTTGACAAAAGCATTTTATGAAGCAGCTAGGTGGTACAGTGTATGGAGCCCTAGTCCTAAAATCAAGGAGACCTGACTCAAAATTTGGCCTCAGCCTTTTACTAGGTGAGTGAACTTGAGCAAATCATTTAATTTCTGTTTGACTCAGTTTCTTCAACTATAAAATGTAGATAATTACAGCATCTACATAGGGCTGTGAGGATGATATGAGATACGGTTTATAAAGTGCTTAGCACAGTGCAAGTCACATAGGAGAAATTATATAAGTATTTCTTTCCTCTTCCCTTCTTTTTCCAATTCAACATTGAAGACGAGGCAACAAATTGTTTAATCTGTTTGAATTTCTAATTTGATCAGATTTGTATTTGCTTAGGCAACAATGGATTTCTACTCTTGGGACTCACCATAGTACCACCAAATTTAGTTCAAATATCCAAATAGCTTTAGTTCAACCATGGTTCACAGTTCTTGAACTCAAGGGTGATACACCATCCTCGGACTTTTTGAATAACCAAACTTATTTGTGTATAGCGCCAAACCAGGATAATGGTATGGCACCTTCCTCTCCTGTTCACACCAGAGGCTGAAAATGATTGACTGAAAGATGTGGAGCAGGTTAATAGAAAATATGAACAAAAAATTGAACCAAGCTCAGAAGGTTCATTTTATTCATAAAGAAAATAGAGGAAGAATAAAGAATTTTAAATATTACTTAAGAAAATGAACATTGAATGAATAGCTGGGCCAAACCCAGAGCACATGAAATGATAGAAATAAAGTGTTCCAAATTCACATTAATACAGTTGTATAATCATGGGTGTGGGGGACCAGTTTGAACTGCCTATTAAGAATTAGTTGTTTAATGTTTCACTATTAGCAATTACAACTCAGAAGCAGCAAATGCTACAAATCACAGCTTGATTTTATTGTTTTGTTGATTATTTAGACCCAAAGAAGTGTTGGAGGAAACTGTTAATAATATAAACTTAAAAGTATGCTTTCTGGGGTTCCGGGTTAAGATGGCGGCAGAATAAGAAGCAGCTCTTAACCTCTCCTGACCGAAACACACAAAACTCCTCAAGGGGACATAAAAACAAGTCCAGACGAACGGAGGAACCCCACAACAGGGCACAGCGTGGAAGGTACGTGGAATTGAGACATTTCCAGGCTATAAAGGGCTCTCACTAAATCGCGGGCTGAGCAACCGCCCCACCCCCAACCCCTCCACACACAAGATCTAGAGCTCTGAAGCCAGCTAAAAAGAAATAGAGCAAGTTTGGGGCACCCATCGAGTCATTGGCAGCTCCGGGGCCTGTTCCTGAGAGCAGCAAGATCTGGGACCCCAATAAGCCAAAGAACGCAAGCGAAATCTGAGCGCGGGAGCAGAGAGTGGACGCCGGACACAGAGCGCACAGGCACGGGCAGAGGCGTGGGTGGAGGCAGACACAGCCAGGAACTAAAGCTCTGAAAACCTGAGTGGGGAACCAGTGCAGACGGGTATACGACTGTGGAAGCAGCGCCCTGAGACTTGTAAAGGAACCTCCTGCAGAGGATCAAGTAAGGGGGTCCACCAGGGGGCTTGACCTTGGAAAAAACCAGAACTCAGACCTCAGGAACCAATAGACCGCGAACAGACACTGAGCATGAGGATAAACCTGAGAAGCTGCTGGGCTAATGATGGCTACCCAGAATCAGGAAACTCAGAAGAGAAAGAATAACAACAAGAAAAAGAAGCCTTTAACACTCGACAACTTTTACACAGAGAAAATCCAGACAACCGAGCAAACAGAGGAGGAGAACAAATAAGCATCCGGACCCTCCTCAAATAAGGAAAACTCCTCACAAGCTATGGAAGAGTTCAAAACTGAGATTTTGAGGAAAATGGAAGAGATCTGGCAAGAAAATAACTGTTTAAAAGGTAAAATCTTGCAAGTGAACACCAGAAATGACCAGATTGAAAAGGAATACCAGAAGATTATGGCCGAAAACCAGAAGATTATGGCCGAAAACCAGAAGATCATGGCCGAAAACCAGAAGATTATGGCAGAAAACCGAAAGATTATAGCCGAAAATCAATCCCTAAAGGCTACAATTGAGCAATTGGAAGGTAATGATCTCTCAAGACAACAAGAACAAATAAAACAAAGTCAAAGGACTTAAAAAATTGAAAGAAACATGAAATATCTCAATGAGAGAGTGACAGACCAAGAAAACTGGTCTAGAAGAGACAATTTGAGAATAATTGGTCCTCCAGAAAAACCAGAAATTAATAGAAACCTGGACTCCGTACTAAAAGAAATTATTCAGCAAAATTGCCCTGAAGTCCTACAACAAGAGGGCAATATAGTCATCAAAAGGATTCATAGAACACCCACTATATTCGACCCAGAGAAGAAATCGGTTAGAAATATTATTGCCAAATTCAAAAGCTTTCAAGCAAAAGAAAAAATCTTACAAGAAGCCAGAAAGAGACAATTCAAATATCAAGGAGCACCAATCAGGATCACACAGGATCTGGTAGCCTCCACGTTAAAAGTCCGTAAGGCTTGGAATACAATATTCAGAAAGGCAAGAGAGCTGGGCCTGCAACCACGGATCAACTACCCATCAAAATTGACTATATATTTCCAAGGGAAAGTATGGGCATTCAACAAAATTGAAGAATTCCAGGTATTTGCACAGAAAAGACCAGGGCTAAATGGAAAGTTTGATATCCAACCACAAAAATCGAGAGAAACCTGAAAAGGTAAATAAGATACAGAGGGAAAAGAAAGAAAACATAATTTTTAAATTTGCCTTTTTAAGGGCCTCAGTGAGATCTAATTATCTGTATTCCTATGTAGAGAAATGTTATGTATAATTCTCTGTAGTGAACTCTATTCACTATTATAATATTCACTATTATAGTAATCAGAAGAATAATTCACAGGGTGAGGGTGGAACACTAAATAATCTAAGATGGTGTGGGGGATGGGAAAGAGGGGGTAAATAGCAGGGGACACCAAGAGAAACTTGAGTGAATAAGAAAATAGAATATTCTATTACACACAAAGAGGGCATGGGAGGGAGAGGGGACAAATACGATTATAAGAAGGAGAGGAAGAGAGCATTAAGAGGTAATAATCAAACCTTACTCTCAGTGTAATCAACCCGGAGAGGGAAGAGTAGCTTTATTATCCATTGGGATAAAAAACTCTATCTAACCCTACTGAGAAAGTCAGAAGGGATAAACCAAGTGGAGCAGGGGAGTAGGAAGGTCAAAAAAAGGGAGGGGAGAAGGAGGAGGGAATTCATAAGGCCTTTAAAAACAAAAAGAGGGGGGAAAAATAAGGGAGGGGGTAGAAAGGGAAGTTAATCAAGGGAGGGGATAAGGGATAGGGTCTTAATAGCAAACCACTGGTTTTAAAGGAAATAGTTTAAGGAGAAGGGGTAGGAATGGGAGAGGATTTGAAAATGTCAGCAAATGCACAACTGATGATTATAACTCTGAATGTCAATGGGATGAACTCGCTCATAAAACGGAAGCAAATAGCAGAGTGGATTAGAAACCAAAATCCCACCATATGTTGTCTACAAGAAACACATATGAGGCGGGTGGACATACACAAGTTTAAGGTTCAGGGTTTGAGCAAAATCTTTTGGGCGTCAAATGAGAAAAAGAAGGCAGGAGTGGCTATTATGATTTCTGACAAAGCCAAAGTAAAAATAGATATGATTAAAAAAGACAGGGAAGGTCATTACATCCTGATTAA
>NC_058131.1:677282177-677309021 GCF_016433145.1 Gracilinanus agilis
ACATGAGAAAGTGTTCCAAATCTCTAATAATTAGAGAAATGCAAATCAAAACAACTCTGAGGTATCACCTCACACCTAGCAGATTGGCTAAAATGAAAGAAGGGGAGAGTAATGAATGCTGGAGGGGATGTGGCAAAATTGGGACATTAATGCATTGTTGGTGTAGTTGTGAACTGATCCAGCCATTCTGGCTGGCAATTTGGAACCATGCTCAAAGGGCTATAAAAGAATGACTGCCCTTTGATCCAGCCATACCATTGCTGGGTGTGTACCCCAAAGAGATCATAGATAAACAGACTTGTAAGAAAATATTTATAGCTGAGCTTTTTGTGGTGGCAACAAATTGGAAAAGGAGGGGATGTCCTTCAATTGGGGAATGGTTGAACAAACTGTGGTATATGCGGGTGATGGAATACTATTGTGCTAAAAGGAATAATAAACTGGAGGAGTTCCAGGCGAACTGGAGAGACCTCCAGGAACTGATGCAGAGTGAAAGGAGCAGAGCCAGAAGAACATTGTACACAGAGACTGATATACTGTGGTAAAATTGAATGTAATGGACCTCTGTACCAGCAGCAATACAATGACCCAGGACAATTCTGAGGGATTTATGCTAAAGATGCTACCCACATTCAGAGGAAGGACTGCAGGAGAGGAAACATATAAGAAAAACAACTGCTTGAACGCAAGGGTTGGGGTTGAAGTGATTGAGGGTGTGGACTCGAAACTACCACACCAATGCAACTACCAACAATTTGGAAATTGGTCTTGATCAAGGACACATGACAAAACTAGTGGAAATGCGCATCGGCCATGGGTGGGGTGAGTGCGGGGGCGTGGGGGTGAAGGGGATAGGAGGAGCATGAATCAGGTAACCATGTTAAAAATGTATATTAATAAATGTTAAAAAAAAAAAAAAGATTTAGTCACCCATGTACCCACACAGTTAGGTAGTACAATGCATAAAACTCTAGAATTAGGAAGATCTGAGTTCAAATTTAGCTTTAGACATTTACTAGTTGTGTGACTCTGGGCAGGTTACTTAAAAACCTGTTTGCCTTAGTTTCCTCGTCTTTAAATGGGGATAATAATATCACTCAGGATTGTTGTGAGGATTAATTAAGACAATAATTATAAAGCTCTTAGCTCAGGATCTGGTACATAATAAATGCTATATATATGTTAACTATTGTTATTATTTTACTACCAAAGAATTGGAAGTGACAGATGGTTGTAGTATTTAGAAACTAATAACCAATTGTTGGTTTTAAATTTAAAATCTCTTTCTGCATTATCTCCTAATAAAACATTTGGACAATCCTTAAGCATTTTAAATTAATACTGAGATTTTTTTTCCTCTTATAAATAAGAAGTTCTGGAAGGCATTGTTTTTCCAAAATAAACCTGAATTTACTGATAAAAAAAAAAAAAAGTATGCTTTCTGTGCTGAACACTTACCAAGACACATTTGATCCAATTCAATAAACACTTAACAACAGAGTACTATATGAAAAAATGTTGTGATAGATTTTTGGAGATTATGAGACATAAATGAAAAAATATTTCTTGCCTTCAAATAGATTAAGTTTTACAGACAGGAAAGAGTATGGACATAGAAAATATATTCAAAATGACTTTAACTTCAAATGCATCAAGATTCTGATTTTCCAGATAGTTAACAGATGATTTCTCATTTATTTATTGAGACCATTTCTTACTATCTCATTTTGCCTTGAAGTACAATGGTGACGCATGGGCCTGATCTTAATCCTGAATGACAATGAAGCAGTTTAATCTTGTAATATAAAATTTTGCAAGTAGCCATGAGGGGGCAGGAGTTGCCAGTTAAAAGTTCAGAATGTTAGAACTTTCCAGGGTTGGCATGCACTGGCATGAGACTGAGAGACAGTTGGGAGAGCCCTATAAAAGACAGTGAGACCAATCCACTGAGACTCAGTCTGAAATGAAAGGTGGCAGGTTTGGGTAGACTTTTCCATCTCTTTTCTCAACTAGTTTCATAGGCCAGGGATTATCTGTCACTCTATTGAGACAACTACTTTAGCTTATAATCATCTTGCCAACTATGATCATCAATCAATATTTCACATCCAGTTATCATCATATTATCAGAAGATTATCTCTGAAATTATCATCATCAAATTGAATCAGTCAAACTGAGCAAGCCATCAACTGGATCTCCATTAAGTGCCACGCCAGAAAGGCTGGCTGGCCACCTGCCAACATTCTCTAGGGGCTACAGTTCAATACCAACTAGAGTCTAGCTTATTTTAGATAGGGCAGAAACTCTTGAACCTTTTCCCTATTCCCTTATTCCTTTCAATTTCAATTTACCCTTTTTCCCCTCCTTGTTTTAATTCTACATTAAACCTGTTATTCAAAGAAGACCATCTACTGACCTGTTGTGTGGGAAAGACTGAAATACTGAAGAGACAATTATAAGCCATTCTAGCTGAAAGCTGGACCACTATGAAACAGCAGCTGCTGTCTCCTGTCTGGAAGTCTACTACATTAATATCTATAGCAATCAGATTAGCCAGTGATACCAGTTCAGGAAATAATTTTTCATTATATCAGGACCCTAACAGTTTCTTGTTAACTGCTTAGAAGGATCTAGCTACTTCCTTAGCAACCTTGTAATAAATGATTGAGGCACCTGTCCTAGAGCTGAATTCCATATACTTGCTGCTTTATACTGACTTGGTCTGCCAGCCCGTGGCATTAACATCCTATTAACATCTGAGGGCTTATTCATTCATGCCTGCTACTTATTTCAACCTGTGCTGTTTTTCTAATTTTGATTTATTCTCCTTAGGCAGCCTAGTAGATCTCTATTCTTGGGCTTCATCATATTGGTGCTGAATAATGTATAAATACACAAAAGTTCAGGGGATCAGAACTCTTGAATTCAAGATTCAATAGCCTCAACTTCCCTGAATCATGACTTATGGGAATACATCACTATACTCGACCAGATATTTTTAGTTATTTAGAAATGACAAAAATGGCAACTAGGGAGGGTTTAGGTGTTAAAGAATTATACGTCTATATGCTTACATTGTTAAATCAATAAAAGCTTTCTGGTTGGTTGATCCATATATCAAAAGAAATTTTTAACTCAAGTATGAAAACAATCATATTTCAAAAATTATTTCCTATAGTGACTAAATTTTTATTTACACAATTGACCAAAAGGTGTATAGAATTTAAGATCCCCTTTGTTTATTATTGTAGAATTACAGCAATGTATTTTACTCATTGAACCAAAACATGGTCTTAAAAGCACTTACCATGAGGGGCACCTAAATATTTTTCTTAGATAACATTTATCAATAAAGACATTTCCTTGTTAAAAATGGAGACATTAGGGAAAGGTTTTAGCAAAAGAGGAAAATACTGAGTTGTTTTGGTGATACTACACTTGAGATATCTATGGGAAAACCAGTTGGACATGTTTATTTGATAGTTTATGCCTGTTTCAATCTTTTTGTTGTTGCTGCTATTGACCAGTTGTATCTAATTCTTTGTGACCCCTTTCAAGATCTTGTCAAAGTTAGCAAAAGGGTTTGACTTTTCCTTCTCCAGCTCCTTACAGATGAGAAAAATGAGGAAATCAGGGTTAAGTGACATGCCTAGCATTACAAAACTAGTATGTGTTTGAGGCAAAACTTGAACTCAGGTCTTCTGACTCCAGATATGACTTGTATCTACTGTTCCTCCTAAATGCCCTAGACATAAATTGCTATTACTTTGTTGTTCAGTTGTTTCAATAGTGTTTGACTTTTTGGAACTCTATTTTAGGGTTTTCTTGGCAAAAATAATGGAGTGATTTACCATTTTTTCCCCTCTCATTTTGCAGATGAGGAACTAAGGCAAATAGGATTAGGTGATTTGTTCATGTTCACACAGCTAGTAAGTAATGAGGGTAGATTTGAACTCATGAACTCTTCCTGACTCCAAGCCCACTACTCTATCCACTGTGCTACCTCGTTGACCTCATTAAAAGCACTCTTAAACATTGAAAGCATCTTACAAATGTATTATTGTGTTTTTTCAGTAAACTTTTTAATGATATTTTTGAAGCTGTATATTTTTGTAACTTTATACCATTTGTCCACCTCAGAGAACAAACTTCACAGGAACTGAGGAGGCATTATTGTTATAAAGATTTTTTCCAATTTGTTGTTCCCCTTCTAATTTTGCTTGCACTAGTTTTGTTTGTACAAAACCTTAATAATTTAATGTAATCAAAATTATTTATTTTACATTTTGTAATTTTTTCTAACTCTTAGTTGGTTTTAAAATCTTTCCTTTCCCAAAGATCTGACAAGTATATTATTCTGTGTTCGCCTAATTTACTTATAGTTTCCTTCTTTATCTTAAATTCATTCACCCATTCTGAATTTATCTTGTTGTAGGGTGTGAGATGTTGATCTAAACCTAATCTCTCCCATATTGTTTTCCAATTTTCCCAGCAGTTTTTGTCAAATAGTGGATTTTTGTCCCAAAAGCTTGGCTCTTTGGGTTTGTCTTAGACTTACTTGCTGATGTGACTTACCCCAAATCTATTCCATTGATCCTCTCTTCTGTCTCTTAGCCAGTACTATATTGTTTTGATGAGGAGGCATTATTATGCTACAAATATAGTAAGGAATCCATTAGAATAAAATATAATGTTACAAGTTTTCAAATAGCACATGGATTTTAGGAATATCAGGTTTATGGGAGTTATTTGATTTGAAGGCATGAACCAGTAAAATTTTACCACTTAAAGAATAGTAAAGTTAACTAACATATAAAAATCATAAAAATTCTCCCTTTGGAAATGCAGAGATTAAATCAGTGATTCCCAAAGTGGGTGCCACTGCTCCCTGGTGGGTGCTGCAGTGATCCAGGGGGGCAGTGATAGCCACAGGTGCATTTATCTTTCCTATTAATTGCTATTAAAATTTACAGGGGCTCTAAGTAATTTTTTTCTCGAAAGAGGGCAGTGGGCCAAAAAAGTTTGGGAACCACTGAATTAAATTAGGAAAAATTTTCATCAGCAGTATCAAGGTTCTTTAGGGGCTGGTAAAACTTCAGCAACCACATTTTTTTTGTTCTGATGTGCTCTTCCCACAGAAGCTTGGAATCAGATAAGAACTTGGGCCATCTATTCTAAATTTCATCCCCAAAGAGGTCCCTCTATGATTTAACAGGCAAATAGTCACCTTGCCCTTTAAATAAAGTTAATTCACTAGATCTACAAATGTATCTTTAAAAGTCTGAATAGCTATTAATTATTAGGAAGCTTTTCCCTAAATCATAAATTTCTATCTTTAAATTTTCTCCCATAATATTGTAGTGTATAAAATCTTGCAACCATGCTTTCATGAGTGCAAGCTGGAAGTTGCCCATTTAGAACTCAGAACCTGACATGAAACCCAGCCGGGTGCCAGTGTGGCAGTTTGGAGTGAGGGTATAAAAGAAGAGTCCCAGGCCCCTAACTTCTCTTGTTCTTCACCACTTCTTATGGGCGGGACTCGGGGAGAGAGAGGTGGAACGTGGGACTGGGCCCCGGGAGGTTTTGGGTTTAGCTTCCTTAGGCAGGCAGGGACAACTACCATTGCTAGCCAAATACAAACAACTCACTGGCAAACCCAAAAACCCTTTATAGGAATCAAGAGTCTATTACTATCTTCAAGACATCATCATCTGGCCCAGGGCTGTGAAACCTATCGGAATTAAGTTTGCCCACAAGGCATTCTTTCTTCTGCACTTTAAGAAGATCTTCAGTATTACTTAGAGCAGTTAATTGATGTTAGTCACCTTAAGGTTTTAGCTTACCTTATCCACTTACCAATTTATTTCAGCTTATCACCAATAAACCCCTTTGACCCTAAGCTTAAGATCTTAAAAATCATTTGCCTCACCTTGGCCAAAGGCCAACCAACATCTCCAGCTTGAACATTTTATAGCTATAGCCAACAAACTCCATAAGCAGTTAAGGACTAGGAAGTGCCAATCTTCTTCCTGCTTGACACCACCTATTGACCAATAGGATTACTACCATTTCTCTGGGCAGGGTCATAGAACCTTGAGCTTAAAGGGGCTTGGTTTGCTAGTAAGAGTGTTTCAACTATCTCTCAGCCAGCTTGCTGCAGGACACCAGGTACATATTACACTCTCTATACCAGCCTAGAGCCCTAGGGGACTGGCCTAATTCCATAGTCCACACTACTCCAACAGTGCACCCAGCCCCACTTTATTACAATAATCATTCTGACTGTGTGGGACAGTCTATTGTTCCCTTTTCCAGGATAGAGTCCTTCAAATACTTGAGGACAACTAACATGTTTCCTAAGCCATCCCTAATCCCTACCCCAGGTAAACATCTTGAGGTCTTTCAATTAATTTTCATATGACAGGATTTCTAGGTCCTCACCCTCTTAGGGAAGCTTTTCTCCTTATCAAAGTATTTTCAAAAACATAGTATCTGCTGGGCACAATATTTCAAATGTCTAGCCAGTGCTCAGTAACCATTAATGATAACTCCCTAATAGTGAATATTATGCTTTTCTTAATGAAGCTCAACACCAAATTAGTTCTAACTTGTATATGAAAGGGCTTCCAAATGATAGTGTTGCTTCATCTAACCTTGCAGTCCACAAAGACCTTCAAAGCCTTTGCAAACAAATGGCAATTTTGGCATATTTCCATGATTTATGTTTGTCCAATTTTAACTCAAGTTAAAGACTTTACATTTATCTTCTAATAAAACTGATCCTACTAGACTCCTCAAAATGTCCTAAATTATCTACACACACACACACACACACACACACACACACACACACACTGTTAGTTCTCTTACCTAGGTGTGTATCATTTCCACATATGATTAGGATGTCATATATTCCTGTTTCCAATTTATATTTTTATTATATAGTTTTCCAGATTACTTATAGATAGAATTTTAATAATCATTTTCTGACATCTTATAATCCATGTTCTCTCCCTCCCTCCCGGCCCTTAACATGGCAGGTAATATATAAATTAGATGTGTGCTATCATGAAATTTAAATTTCCACGTTTGTCACATTGTAAAAGACACATATTGTTTATACAGGAGAAAAATTCATAAAGGAAATAAAGTGAAGAATGGCATGCTTCAATTTGCATTCAGACTTCATCAGTTGCTTTCATAGCGGTATATAGCCTTTTTTCTTATGAGTCTGATAACAGGAGATTCACTGTTTATCGTTATACATAATTGCTGTTACAATGTACAATGTTCTCCTGGTTCTGCTCATTTCACTTTGTATCATTTCAGATGTCTTTTTTGGGTAATCTTTTTGTCATTTATTATGCTATGATAGTATTCCATTATCACAACTTGTATAGGCATTCCCCAGTTGATGGATTTCCCTTCAGTTTCCAGTTCTTTGTAATCACAAAAAAGAGCTGTTATAAATGTTTTGGTACAGTTTTTTCTGGGAAGATGGTGGCTTAGACGAAGTGAATCTTAAAACCTCCTCACCCTAACACACCGAGATAGAAAACAATGTGCTTCAAGAAGAAAGAGGACCAAATCTAATAATGGGACAGAGCAGGGGGAACCCTATTGCAGCATAACTATAGAGGTATGCCAAGAAAAAGGCTTCAATTCTTGAACTGTTGGGTCTGAGGGCACAGAAGGGGAATCCAAGGATCCCAGGATGCCTCCCCCATGTGCTGTGCAGAGTCTCAGAGTCAATGGGTGCACCTGTTGAGAGAGAGGGCTTTGCTGGCACCGGACTCAGGGAGTTAAACACAGGCACTGGAGTGGTGACCAGAGGAGAAAACCATAGAAACACAGCAAAAACTCCTGGAAGATGGTGTCTTAGAGAGAGCCAAACCCCAGACCACAGACAGCTTGGCGTCCTCATACCGAGATAGAGAATGCAGGTGTTCAAGAGGAAAGAAAACCAGATCAAACAGAGTGGACAGCACAGGGGGACCCCACTGCTGGTGAGCTCAGTTCAGGGAAAATGTTCCTTCTTGTCCCCCCACTTTTTTTTGTCTGTTTGTTTTCCCTCCCCTCAAGGTTTTAGCCTCAGGGCAGATAAAGCAGTAAGATAAATCCAATCAATAGAGAATTAATCCCAACAACTGGACAGACAAGAAGTCTTCAGAAGGCAGAAAAAGTAACTACAAACCTCCATTGCCAGCTGGGGGAAGATCTTTCATCAATGATTATTAAATTATATCTGCTCAAATTAGCAGAACAAGGAAGGGAAAAAGCATGAGTAAGCAACAGAAAAAGAGAAAAGAAATGACAATTGACAGCTTCTTTCAAGGAAGTGAAAAGAGAGCAAATGAAGCAGAAATAGAAGAAGAGGAAATAGTTCCACTGAACTGGACACAGGCTTTGGAAGATCTCAAAATTAAATTAAATCAAGAATTTAAAACTCAATTAACTCAAGAACTTCAGGAACTCAAAAAGCAATCAAGAGAGACTGAAGATGATTTGAAAAAGGAGATACACATGAACTAAAACAAGAAAATAAAGTCTTAAAATCCAGAATTGGCCAGCTTGAAAGTGAAGCAAAGAAGGTAAAAAATGATCTACAAAGAAAATCAGACCAGAAAGAGAAGGATGACCAAAAAGCAATGGATGAAATTCAGTCTTTATAAAAAACAGAACTCAACAACTAGAAGAAAATGACTTCACAAGGCAGCAAGAATATATTAAACAAAATTTAAAAATGAAAAATTTGAGGAGAATATGAAACACCTCATTGATTCAACCAAAGATCTGGAGAACAGAGGTAGAAGAGACAATTTAAAAATTATTGGTTTACCAGAACATCATGATAAAAGAAAAAGTTTAGATAGCATCCTACAAGAAATTATCAGAGACAATTGCCCAGAAATTCTTGAACAAGAAGGAAAAGTGGAAATCACCAGAATCCACAGATCACTTCCTACATTTAATCCACAACTGACAACTTCTAGGAATGTTATAGCCAAATTCAAAAACTACCAGCCCAAGGGAAAAATATTACCAGCTACTAAAAAGAAGTCATTCAGATATCAGGGAAACACAGTTAGGATAACACAGGATCTGGCTGTATCTACATTGAAGGACCAGAAGGCATGGAACCCAATATTCCCGGAAAGCATGGGAACTGGGTCTACAACCAAGAATCAACTATCCAACAAGACTAACTATATTATTGCAGGGGAAAGTACTGTCATTCAATAAAACTGAGGACTTCCAAACATTCATCAAGAAAAAACCAGACTTAAACAGAGATTTTGCTGTCCAAACCCAGAACTCAAGAGAATCAACATAAGGTAATTAAGAGATTGGGGGGAGAAGAAAAAAATTCTTTTCTTTAAAGGACACAAGTTCAATCAATATATATCCCAAGAAGAAAAGAAGGTATTGGTAAATATTAAAAATTGTTATTAACAACAGGGTAATTAGAAGAAGTGTACATAGAGGGAACAGGGACAAACTGTATAGGATGAAATGTCAAGCGATATATATATATATATATATATGTATGTATGTATGTATGTAGGTAGGTATAAATATATACAAAACTGGGGGGGAAGAAGATAATAATAAGAAAAATAGGAAAACAAACAAAAAGGAATAAGTTTATATTCCATAAAGAAGCGTGTGGGAACAACAGGAAAAAATAACAATACACTGTAAGGGTAAAGAGGCTAGATAGAGGAAATATTCAATACTAAAGTGCATTGAAATCAACTTAGAGAAGAAAAATCAGATCCATAAGGGCAGATAATTGATTCAAACCCTACAGAGAAGTAGAAGGGTAACAAACCAACAGGTGGGGAGGGAAGCAATATTAGGGAGAGAGAGGGCTTGGGTGGGGGAAGTGAGGCGTGGCTTTAAAGAACAGTAAGAAGGGAATAAGAAGGGAGGGGGGAGAAAGGGAAGTACAATAAGGGAGGGGATTATAGGAACTGATTAAAAACAAAACACTGATATAGAAGGAAACAGTGAAAGAAGAAAGGACAGGACCAGGAGAGAGAATCAAAATGTCTGGGAATGCACAGTTGATAATTATAACTCTGAATGTGAATAGGAGACTGATACACTGTGGTAAAATTGAATGTAATGGACGTATGTACTAGCAGCAATGCAATGACCCAAGAGAATTCTGAGGGATTTAGGGAAAAGAATGCTACTGATATTCAGAGGAAGAACTGCCTGAGTGGAAACACAGAAGAAAAACAACTGCTTGAACATTTGGGTTAATGAGGACATGATTGGGGATATAGACCGGAAAAGACCACACCAATGTAACTATCAATAATATGTAAATAAGTCTTGACTGAGACTGACCACACATGTTAAAACCAGTGGAAATGTGAGTTAGCTATTGGGGGGAAGGTTGAGGGGGTGAAGGGTAAAGTAAAAACATGAATTATGCAACCATGGAAAATTTTTCTAAATATCAAAAATTAAAAAAAAAATAAATGTTTTGGTAAAAGTAGATTTTCCCCCCTTTTTTGTCTTTGAGATAAAGACCTAATTGTTATATAACTGGGACAAAGTTAAAGTTTGATGACCTCTTGGACCTGGTTCCAAATTGTCTTCCAGAATGGTTGTATCAGCTCACAGCTCCAACAACAGTATACCAGTGCCCCAATTTTCCCATATCCTCTCCAACATTTATTATTTTCCTTTTTTGCCATATTAGGCACTCTAATAGAGGTTTGGTGGTTCCTCAACATGGTTTTAATTTGTATTTCCATATTTAATAGACATTTTTTGCATTGGTTTTGTTTCATACAAATTTTTTTTCATTTAGCATAATCAAGATATTTATTTTATTTCTCATAATATTCTCTGTGTCTTGTTTGTTCAAAATTTTTCCTTTATCCTTAGGTCTTGGGCAAACTATTTTATGTTCCCTTAATTTATTTTATGGTATCATCCTTTATTTCTAAATCATTACTACATTTCGACTTTATTCTTGTTATATGGTGTGAGATACTGGTCTATGCCTAGTTTCTGTCATAATATTTTCAAGTTTTCCCAGCAATTTTGTCAAATAGTGAGTTCTTCTAAAAGCTTATATGAAATGAAAAAGAGTGAAGTGAATAGAACCAGAAGAACTGTGAACACAATAACAACAGTAATGTATAATGATATGGGGGCAGGTAGGCTGCTCAGTGGATAATGGAGATGGGAAGTTCTGTGTTCAGATATGGCCTCAGATACTTCCTAGCTGTGTGATTCCAGACAAGTCACTGAACCTCAATTTTACAGTCCTCATAACTCTTCTCATTTGTAAAAAAAAAACAACATACTTAATAGTTCTAAGGGAGAATAAGATAAGCCAGGTAAGGATTTTTTAAAATAATATATGAGGAAAAACTGTGAATGACTTGACTAATAATATCAGTAATAAAAGAATATGACAACTGAAAGGAATTTGTGACAAAAAGGGCTATACATTGTCACAGAAGAACTGATGGAGTCTGAATGCAGATTGAAGCAAATTAGTTTTCACTCTATTTCCTTCATGGATTTTTTTCTTACATAAACAGTCTTTTTATAACATGACAAATATAGAAACATGTATCACATGATAGCACATGTATAAATTATTTATATTATAATTTTTATATATTACTTTCTGGTTTGGAAAGAGAGGGAGGGAGAGAACATGGATCAGAAAATATCAGAAAGCAATTATTAAAATTATATCTACATGTCATTGGAAAACAACTATAACAAAGAAAAATTAAAATAATATTATTGATTAAAATAACAATCAGTGGGTAAAAACTCCTCATAATGATGGATTTACCAGAGAATTCTATCAAAATGTGAAGTAAAAATCAATACCAATGTTTTATAAATTATTCTTAAAATTAAGAAAAAAGTCATTTTGATACTCTTTTTTAGGAGACAATTTTAATTCTAATATTAAACCAATGAAATATAAAGCAAAGAGAGTACATTAGGACAATATCATTCATGAATATTGCTTAATATTTTAAAAATTAATTCTGTCAGACTTATAAAAGCAATTCATCTAAGGTAATGTACATTATAACTGAGGGGTATTTATACAACAGTTATAAAGGATAGGAAAACAACTACTAAAGGTAATCATAAAAACTGGTTGTCAAAAATCACAACTATCTTAAAAAGTAAAGAAAAAGTATTTCTTCATGTAAATTCCAACTTTCCCCTCTATTATTTAATATAGCTCTAGGAAATTTATCAATAGAAAAGAGAAAGAAAATTAAGTGATGTTTTGTCTAGTGCAGGGGTCGGCAACCTTTTTGGCCGTGAGAGCCATAAAAGCCACATTTTTTAAAATGTAATTTCGTGAGAGCTATACAGTGCTCACAGTAACAGCACCTGTAACAGTGCCTGAAAAAAAAATTGACTTTATGGCTCTTGCAGAAAGAGCCATATCTGGCACTCAAAAGAGTCAGATATGGCTTGAGAGCCATACGTTGCCGACCCTTGGTCTAGTGTGTGGAGGGTAGGGAAAGAGAGAGATTTGTGGGAAATATAATAGAACAAATAAATAAATTTAAAAACTAAGATGCAATAAAAGGAGGAATCCCATTCTAAATATCTAAAAAATGCATTAAAACATTTAGAGTCCATTTTCCAAAACACATTCAACAGTTTCAAAAGAATTTCAAACTATAAGCAAACATGACATAATTTATAATTCTTTTGAAACTGTGGAGTATATTTTGGCCAAAGTCTTGTATTATAAACTTTGAGAAATCTTAGAGACAAAATCATCATCATCTGGTATCCAAAAGAATGGGAATGAGTCTTTCTGGTCCTGGCGAGTCTGTTCATCAGATATTAGATGGACAAGTCCTTCCCATTTCTATAGATTTGAAGAATCTTCCACATTTGTGTTCAGTGGACATTGCTTTTAAGAAGTCAGTTTAAACTTCAAGGCTATCCTTGACTCATCACTGCCCTTCACCAAAGTCTTCCCTACCTACCCTGCCCTATAGCTAATAGTTTGAAAAATCTTGTCAAATCTACCTTCTCTCAGGACCATCCCCTTCACACACTCATCAGCACTTCTATTGTAATTAATATGGACTTTTTTTTAACCCTTACCTTCCAACTTAGGGTCAATACTGTATATTGGCTCCTAGGTGTAAGAGGTAGGAAATGGGGGTCAAGTGACTTGCCGAGGGTCACACAGCTGGGAAGAGTCTGAGGCCAGATTTGAACCTAGGACCTCTGGCCTCTAGGCCTGGCTCTCAATCCACTGAGCTACCCAGCGGCCCCCACTATGAACTCTTAATTAGATTACCTGCTTCTGCTTTCTCCCTTCTTCAATCCATTTAGCTACCAATCCTGAAACATAGGTCTGGTCTTGTTACTTAAGTAATTCCAGGGGCTTCCTAATGCCTCTAAAATAAAATATACACTTTTTGGGGGGGCATGTAAAGACCTTCCCAATCTGACTCCAAACTACATTTCTGAATACCTTATACATTTCCTCTTTATATTCACTGTCCTAGAGGTAAATTGCTCTAAATATTGTCCTTCATACATGTCATTCAGTTATGTAGCTCTGCCTTCCCTGTCTCAGAGGTTTATCTCCTCACTTCTGGTTCTTAAAGTCTCTTTTCTTCTTCAAAGTTCAATTGAATGTCATCTTCTATAGGAGACCTTTTCAGATTTACACAGACACACACACACACACAGACACACACACACACACACACAGACACAGACACACACACAGACACACAGACACACACACACACACACACACACACACCACAATTATTGGCACCTCCTTGAATCTGAGTTATATATAATTTGTATTTACTTACATTTTTGTATGTCTACCCCTATAGTACATGAGAATCTTGAGGGCTGGGAATATTTCATTTATATACTTGTTTCTTCAATACCTAGCATAGTGATAGTCATTTCAAGGTAATAAATAAATTCCTGTTAATAGATTCCTTTAGTCATCCATAATCACATTAAATGAGCCATCAGAGAAAGATTTTAATGGTGCTTTGTACCTATAAATGAAGTTCCTTCTATTTAGCTCTTAGAAATCTGGAGAAATATTCTTTGGTATGTCATATGGTACCAAACAATTCTGTATTTTATTAAATAAATAGGACACAACAATTTGAACAAAAAATGAAACAAATAATCCTGGCAACCTCTTTCTCTCTGAAAATCTAGAGAACGAATACATAGCTTATATTATCCATGCTCTTTCTTTTAGAGTCAATATTTCCCAAGGTCAACTGGGACCAATTTAAAACTAGTAGTTTGGTCTCTAATACTGAGTCAAGATGATCTTGCTCTCAGTGGTTATTTAATTTTCAGAAAGAAATATATATATATTTACCCTTCTTTTATCTGGGGTTGAGTTCATATATTAGAGAAGAAAATTCAGGCATTTTTTTTTCTAGTTTTGTACCAAATGGACCAAACTTAAGTGACAATTATATTGCCATTCTTCTCTTACTCAGGAATTCTTGAAAATGAAAGTAAAGAAACTTTCAGAAGCTCTAAAGGAGAGCAAATGATATGTGAACCAATCCCTTGCCCACAAAGCATGTCCAAAGGCTTCTTCACAGGGAATAAAGTCATCTTGTGCTACTGGGCTTTGCTCACATGCCATAAAAACCACAGGGGCTCAGAAATAAACACAATAAAAGAATTACTTGCTTCACAACTAAACTGGGAAGGCCAGATGGAAGATTCTGAGTTGTTCCCTTCCAATACCCCCCACCCCCAACTTTCAAGTTTAACTTTGGAAGTTCAACTTTAAAAGACAGATAAAATACCACTCACGAATGAAAAATCAGGATGATGAAGGACTTTTGCCAGGCTAGCCTAACAAGAAACATTAATAAGCTCCTTTTAAGATATTTGAATTGTCAGCATTTAATGTGTTTATACTAACAATAATATTCTAAATACTGTTATCTCACATTTGATCAAAAAGGGAAGCTAGGCACAGTCAGAGGAGATTATAGTTATTGAAAGACAAGGAGTTTGGAGTAAGTTTCGTAAGTATTTTAATGTATTGAAATAGGTTATGTTCAATTAGTGCTTTCTCAGTGTCTGTCTTCATATTCCCGAAGCTCACACATCTCAAGATTTCTTATTTTCCAGCTCTTAAGGTATCTTCAGTCTCCCTTCCAACAGTACTTCTATGCATTTGATTTATCCTTGCTTGTTCAGGGGAAATAAAGAAGAGTGAGAGGAGCAGATGATGGGAAGGAGAAGCAAAGGAATCCTATGGCCTAATTAGCAAATCTAGATGTCTGGTTTCCTAGGAAAATATTCCTTCATTATGTCACCATCCCTCAAAACAAGAAAACTGGACATAAAGCAATAAAGAACCAGGAGTTTACAGAATTGCCTTGCAAACATTTTCAAACAATTTTTAAAATTAATTTGCTATTTCATTGTATTGAACAACTCAATTTTAGAGTCATTTACGAACTGGTAAAATCTCATTCACTGTTGCAATAATATAGGGACATTATTATTAAGGAAAATTAAGCCGATTCAGAAAGTGTAAAGACAATCAGAGAGCCTCTGCTATCAATTCTGTATTTCTAAATGCCAGTGAAAAGGATAATGTGATTTTAAGCAAAGATAACAAAGTCAAAGGAACCAACCACACATATTGCCCTGTACAACCTCATTAGTCAAAATGGAAAAATAGTCCCCAATAGAGAAAATTAAAAATCAGGAAGTAAAGAGCTAAGAGAAAGGCCAGTAAAGTCATCTGAAAAAAAAGAGGTGGTGAAAAAAGAACAAAAGGAAGCAGAGACAACAATATAAGCAATGCTATTTTCTGAGATAATGTTAAAGAACCCTTTATCTTCACTTCAGCAATTCAATCCTGCTCTGAGGAAGGTGATAGAACCCAGGGATTAATTTCTCATTTGCATTAAAAATAACTCTCCATTATACATTTACCCTTAGATCTTCTACTTCATCTAGGAATGTAGTATGGAGCAGAGTTCTAAGATCACCAGCTGCGTTACCAGTGACTCTTGTAGGAGGAAGAATATGGGTTAAACACTCTTATTCAAAACATCTATAGGGGTCAGTCACTGGGTTTAGACAATGGCAGAAGAAAGAGCCTGGTGAACTTCTCTATCCAAGCTCAGCTACTCTACCAAGAACTGTTGTAGGAGTCAAGAGAAAAGATTACTATACTATGTTCTACTTTCCCATCTAAGACCACAGTTTCTTTCTTGGTGGCCCAGACTAAGACTGTTGGAGAAGTAGAAATAATAAGCAATTATCAGTCATGCAGGCTGTCCCATTCCTAGCTAAGAACTGAGAATACAATGTGAGTGTTTTTAGACCCCCAACCAGGCCACCCAGGTCAATCTCTAAAGGACCATAATGGCAATAGCATATCATCTATAATATGAGGCTGTGGATGAGATGGCAATGTAAGTCCCCCTAAAACACAAAATCCTGTGACAATTGTGCATAAAAACAATTGATAACTAATAAGAATTCTTTAAAAAATGTGGAAAAAAATTTTCTCAGCTGATGTAGTGAAAAGCAAGTAGAGACAGAAGAAAACATTCACAATGAGCACAATATTGTAAAGTAATCCAACCCCCCAAAATGCTGTTTTCAAACATGGATTTTCTCCATTGTCATTCACTTAATTTAAAGTAGATGCTTTCACTAAAAATCTAGTTGTTTCATTGTAAGAGTTCTACCCAATAGAAATGTTACTATAGTATTAGATAATTGCTCAGATGGAAGGGATTTCAGTGCCCATCTTGTCAAACCTATACTTAAAAAAATGTCCTTCTTCATTATGCCCAAAAGACAAATAGTCATCCAGTCTTTGCTTGACAATATCTGAGATGGAACTCTTGACTTCCTGAGGAAGGCCATTCTACTTTTGTATTACTCTCATTGCCAGAAAATTTTCTTTACATCATATCTGAAATATGTTGTGTATTGAATGGGTCAAAGGGCCTTAAGCTAGTAATGAAACTAGCAGGAGGAAGGTGCTAGTCAAAAAGGATGGAATGAGCTGTACCTGGGCTGAGCTTGAAACTAGTTATAAATGTATCAAGGATCCAACCCAGGTTAACTGAATGTCAAGTAAAATTCTCACTGCTAGATACCAGGCTTCTTTAAGATGTCAGATTACCAGCCCCTTTCCTCCTGAGGAAGTAGTCTCCTATTGGTGTATCATAGATTGACAGGAAGTAAATATTGGACTTCCTGCCCTTCAGCAATAGAGTTTATACCTCCTGAAACTGATCAGAACCTTTCCTGTTGCCTGTCCCTGTTTGGCCTTAGATGGTAGGCAAAAACCACAAAGTTCTCAGGTTAAGGCTAAGGGGCTTATTGATAACAGATGTAAAAATAAGGCAGTGGAAAGAGGGTTAGGAAGTACTGAGAACTAAGGGTGACAGATTTATCTGTCTCAAGTTGTTAATAGGTCCTGTCTGGATGCTCTTCTGCTGGCCCAGGGCAGGTAGCCCTGGATCAGAGTGATATAGTCTCTGGATAATAAATAAAGTTGATCTTTGACTAAAGGTTTGCCATTTGTGCTGATAGTATTGATAAGTTGTTCTGCTTAATTGGTTTAACCCTATCCTTGGCCTAACCAGTACCCAAGTTCCCACTCCCAGCACCCAGGAGCCCCAAGGGGTGTGAGATAAGTGAGTCATCAGGGGAGAAGTCAGGGAAGAACAGAACCCAGCCCTGGGTCTCCAGGTCTTTATATACCCTTGGCCCAACTGGCAGTTTATGTTTGCCCTGTGGCTCATGCCACAGTCAACATTCCAACTAGGGCAACTGACAGGTCACCCCAAGCCAACATGGTAATGTTAATAATCCTATATTACATTTGCTTTGCAACTTCTATTCATTTCTCCTAGTTCTACATTCTAGTAACAAGCAAATAAAAATATTATCTTTCAACATAAGAATTCTTAAAAGAACACGAAGATATTTGAAGGCAAGGATATTTTTTACTGAATACTTTTGGGGGAGCCTCTTGTTACTTCTGTTTTTTTTTAATTTCCATTCCGCATTATAACTACTCTCTAAAATAGAGTACAAGTTTGGAAAATATAAACAAGTAATTTACTTCCTTTCCTTTCTTTTTCACTTTAAATCACTATTATTTAGATTTTCAAGACTAGAAAAAATATTTTTTATTGTCCTATGTTGGCTGGGCTTCATTTCTGGCTAAGAAGCTATTCTCCTATTCTAATTAAAATTTCAGAAATTCAGATTCACAGATGTGGTTATCAGGAAAATGTAGTTCTGATATGCTTTGGTCCAATAACAAATCTTTCTGTTTGAAAAGGTTACAAATCCATTTATCTTCCCATTTATCCCTTTATTTAAATTATCTACCCTTATTATGATGTAAGGCAGTGAGCTTCAATTCCTGTATTTTACTGAGTGATTTCTTTTAATTGTGAGTCTTTTAGTAATAAAGATAATTTTTAAAAGTCTTATTTTTATGATATTTCTCAAGACAGTCTATAAGCAGTAAGTTTATAGATAGTTTATATATAGTTTGGGAAATATGGTCAAATCTTACTTCTAGCTAGCTATTTAACCCTGGATAAATAACTTAACTTTGGTAAAAAATGAAGGAATTGTGTTGAGAATACTAATATAAAAACTTGTAAACAAATATATACCTAGAAAATAAGAGATCCGAAAGCTATTTTCTTCCCCTTGGGAAGGAAAATGGAGGTCCTAGCAGCTGGAGAGATTTGTATAGAAAGCTCTAAAAAGAAAACTCCTATCTCACTCTGACCTTACTAAAACTTTATTAAAACAAAAGCAAGCAGAGTTTTCCCCAGATGAAATTAACTAACTCCCCTCTGAATCTCCTCTGATTGAAAGTTTTTTCCTAGGCCCAGGATTGGTCCTTATATAGACCAATCCCCACCCTGAAATGGGGGATGTGGTCTCCCCCTAACATGGGATTGATCCATTCAGGACCAATGCCACCCTAGAAAATAGAGGATGTGGTCCCTCCCCCAGCATGGAATCGGTCCATTCAAGACCAATCACACACCAGGAAGTAAGGGAGAGGGACCCCTGGGGCATGCAGGGGAATGTAATTCCCCCCCAGCCACAACATTTTAAAACCCAGATTGGAAAAGGTTCCACGATAGCATCAGTATTTGAACTAAGGTCTGAAGGAAACTAGATGAGGCAGAGATGAGAAGAAAGTACTATGTTTCAAGCATGGAGGAACGTCTGCAAATGTGTGTACTTAGAAAATGCAATATCAAGATTGTGGAAATACAAAGAAGGACTTTTGGCTAGAAGTAAGACTCCGTGATAGTACACTGGAAAGAAAAGATATCTACTTCATTAGATGTCATCAGGTATCAGAGATATGCTAACATATGCAGTTATACTGAGAAAACAAGCAATCAGGGATAAGTGGCTCAGAGAATTGATAGTAAATTTACCATTGTACCAAAGGATACTGGGTCTTTCCAACTGCCTTGTGCAATGAACCTCCTTTATGTATTGCCACCTTCTATTAGAATGTAAGCTTCTTGGGAAAGGGATAAGTCTTGCTTTTATGTTTGTATCCCAAGTGCATTACAAAGTATTTTCTACATATATATCATTTAATATGTTTTAATTCATTCATGCATTCATTATCCTAAATTAAATCTTCTTTGTGTGATTTCACCTTGCATGGGAGGTAGTATAGTATAGTAGAATTAGAACTGGATTTGGGGTAAAAAAATCTGTGTTTAAATCATGACTATACTACTGAACAACTTAGGTGCTTTGGATAAATCACTACATTTCTCTGGGTCTCCATTTTGACATTTGCAAGCATATTACACAACAAATGAATTTTGGATTAATAATCATGAATAATTAATATTTTTCATCCAACCAAACCATTTATCAAATTCTATGTTTTTTGCTTATAGTCCCAAAATTTACTAAAATATTTATTGTGTATGTTAAGCATGTATTTGACATTCTTGTATTTTCATTTTTTTGAACATTTCTGTGCTCCAACAACAGTCTTACTAGCTGTGTGTCCCTGGGTAAGTCATTTAAACCTGCTTAAAATTTCCTCATTTGGGAAATGAACTGGAGAAGAAAATGGCACATCTCCTCCTTGAATTAACTCCATAATAAGGTTCCCATCTCCTATACCAGGTACACATGGCTTATTCCATGGTACCATTCTTCTTTGAGAATCCTTGTTGGGTTACAAATCTATTTCTCGTTTCTCCTACTTCTATCCTTGCCCCTGCCATCATTTGTTTTCTTCTACTGCTCCCTTTCTTGGTGATACAGTATAGGAATCATTATTACTTCACTATTTACTAATAGAATTGTGGCAATTGGCTTCTCAAATGTAGGGGCTACCCTACAAAGAAATCAAAACAATTTCAATAGGCTAGGTAAATTGTGTCAACTATCTGTTGTAAGTCGGGGATGTAGGGTTGTTCAGAAAAGACTAGTGTTTATGGTAAGAAGGCTTACTTAGCACTTTTCAAGGCTGCTTTCTTACTTTGGGTCCACCCACCACTCGGCTCTCAACTGTGGCTCCAAGAAGCTATAGCATGTGCAGAAGCCATACCCTAATAAACTATTTAAGAAAGTGGGCTAAACCAGGTTGAGGTTAACTGAGAGGCCTTGAACTTGTTAGTGAGTGAGGGAAGAGTCTACCTCAACCATGTGAATACCTTGCCTGGCAGAAGGAGTAGATGAGAACAATTTATTCCAAGACCAATGAAGCAGGCATCTGTGAAGTGCTTAGAGGATGACTAGACAACAAAGAAGCCAAATTCATCCTTTGTTTGCATCCTGAGCCATCACCAGTTATCTTGACTTTTGTCTTGCCACTGGACTTTGATGGCTCTGGAAGAGTGAGGCCCCTGATTTTGCACAATTCTGCCTCACTTAAACCAAATCTATATATCCATCAAAATAAATCACTAGTGGTTTCCCTTTGGTCCTTTTTGGGTACAAAAGACAACAACCAAACAAGTGAGGGCAGGGAATGAAATATAGCCTTAAAGTTTCTATTGAAATAGAATATCCCAATATCACCCTAAGTTATATGGCTTTGATTTTTTGTGTATGTCTTCCAGATACATTAAGGTTGGTGGAGGATGAAATACTGAGTGGTCTCTACAAGGATTAGAACTCTCTATTGTTAATTCATAAGAATTTTATTTTTTGAAGTTATCTTTTTTATTATGAATTCAGATGTAATTGCTATATTGCTTCTCTCTCCCTCCCTCCCTCCCTCCCTCTCTCTCTCTCTCTCTCTCTCTCTCTCTCTCTCTCTCTCTCTCTCTCTCTCTCTCTCTCTCTCTCTCTCTCCCCCTTCTCCTCTGTCTCTCAATTAGTAGGGATTGGGAAAAGTTTCTAGTCTAACATATGGTTTGTCACAATGACCATTTCGTTTTTTATCATGTGGTCAAGAAAAATCTTTAATGAGCAAAACAGGAGTGGAAATGGCATGTCAAATCTATCTCTTAGGCAACCAGGTGCAGTTAGTATTGTGAGCAGACAGTCAAAAATCAGAGATAAATCTCCAATGAGGAGAAAAACATAATACAAGCAATTATCTAGACTCTGGTGGCCTGGAAAAGCATTCAGAAGCAAATAATGTACCTTTTGCTGATTTCTAAACTCAGTCATCAAGATATGTAAGATTTGTGCTCTGAATTTGATTTCTCAGATGTTGAAAATGGGGAAGTCTTAAAAGGACCACAGAGATTCATTTTCTATACGAAATTTATAAATTACCAAAAAAAAACAGACAATATATGCATTCTCATAAATGGGAACATTTCTGAAAAAAAGGATGAGAAACATTTCTAGGTACAAAGAGACAACTGATAGAAAACATCACAAGATTTTAGAATGGGAACCAATGATCCAGGACCTAACTAAGGTGACATATCTATTTGTATTGTATAATTCTTTTGGTGTCTCAGTTTAGGTAATAACTACCCTTTAAGAAACTAGAATATGAAGTGGCTAAGTGGCTTTGCTGCCTTTCAAATTGGTGGGGGGATTACTTGTAAAGTTCAAAATAGCAATAATGTTTCAAAATAACTATCACCTTTCTTATGCGGGTCATAATTGTGAAACATTGACTAAAAACTTCTTGTCTCTAATTTTCTAATATTCATGAAGTTACATTTAATGAGATGATTCAAAGGGTCATGATCCATGTATAGAGTCTCATTACTGGTCTTTATTTTTTTCTCTCTGTGTGGAAGTGTCATAAGGATGTAATATTCATCATATTTAGTTTGTCGGTAAGGGAGCAATGTAAGGAACATTTAACATGAAAAATTATTTTTCCTGGAGGGAGCCAGAAAATGATGTTTACTGCGTTTATCACTATGAATTAATGCTACCTAACCTGAACAACAACCTTTATATTTATCTTTGATGCAGGCCCTCTCACAGTCCCACAATTGTTATCCAAAAACTCTTTTCTCCTCTTGCCTGATGCCAATTTTCCAGCAAATGACCTTGCCTCTTACTTTCTTTTTTCCCCCAGTAAGATTTCATTGTATTTTTTCCAATTTACATGTAGAAACAATTTTTAACATTTGTCATCTGACATTTTGAAATCCATATTCTCTCTCCCTCTCCCTCCTCAGACCTCTCCCTGATATGTTATATGTGTGCTGTCATGTAATCTACATTTCTATATTCTGTGAAAGATGACACATATCACTCATGCAAGAAATAATTCATGAAGGAAATGAAGTCAAAAATACTCTAATATGCCGTCTCATTTTTCATGATGAGTTCCTTGGAGTTGTTTTGGATCCTTGCATTTCTGATAATAGAACAATGTTAAGTTATTCTCAGTTTATCATCATATAGTATGCTGCCATTTACTACAGTATTCTCCTGTTTGCACTGCCTTCATTTAGCACCAGTTCATATAAGTCTTTCCAGGTTTTTTCTGAAAATGTCCTGATCATAATTTGTTTCTTACTTTCTTAAGAAGGCAAGAAATTCTTATTACTGGTCACTCTAGAACCAAACAAATCACAAACCAAATTTATAATAGTTTCATGAAAAATAACTCTTTACTTCTGACATCTCTATTTATTTCAGTGGCAGTACCATTAACTCAATCTTCCATGTTAGAAACCTTAGAATTACCTTTTATACTTCCTATTTCTTAGGTTATAAAAATTGTTTGTTACCTGTTACAGAACCAGTTTAATTATGAATTCAAAATGATCACAGAAATATTTCAATCTAAACCATATCTAAACAAGAATCCCCTCTACAACAAAATGAAAAATGGTTATCCTGATTTACTGAAAGTCAAGGCAACATAAAAGGGGAAAAACAATAACAAAAATTTACTGGATAAGTAGTTTGAGTATCTTGGTTCAGATTCTGACTTGAATTTATTCATTTTGTGTCCTTGAGCAAGTTATTTTTTTTATTACAATTTCTTTATTGGTAAAGTATTAGAGTTATACTAAAATTGTAAAGGCTCTACTAACTCAAAATCCATGATCATATGAGCTCTACTGACACCACTGTAATGGTCAAAGCATTGGACTAGATTACTGGGTTCTGATACTCTACCCTCAGACAAACTCCACATTTACCTCCCTCTCTCCATGACTTTGCTCATGCTATTCTAAAATATTCTCATTCTCTGTTACAGATTTCCTACATATCCTTTTTTTTTTTAAAAAAGAAAATGCAAATATTGTCTTCTACGATTTTCTGTCATTTTCCTATTAGATCACACAGAACACTTTGTTTGAACTTTTCTTATATGTTGTCAAATTTTATCTGAGTTCCTCATTTCCTCTAAATCTACACATTCCATGAAGATAAAGGCTTATTCTTAAAGCTTTGTGAATTGAAGAACATAGATTTCTAAACTTTGTGGCTACACTTCCCCATAGAAAGAATAACTGTTTTTGCCTAACAAAGAAACTAAACCAACAGAACCTTAGTAGTGGAAAAAGAGAAGATACAGTTATTTGGGTTATAGGAATATACTATTACCTCTGCTGAAATTGGAGTTACACATATATAGCATATTTAAATTAATATCTACCTATCAACTTCAGGAGCAACCATAAAATCATCTTTTTGGCTTTTTAAAGCCTTGAATACTCATTTCTCCTACTCCTACGTATACATATATTTCCAGTCTTCTTACTTGTGGCTGCATTGGAATACCCTGCCATTTAATGAGTGACACAGAACTCTTTGCTGCTCTTTGAACATGACAGACACCCCTTCTCGTAATTGTTGGCATTTAAAAATGTAATAATTGTTTTTACATTCATTTTTTTAAAAAAAGTTATGAGTCCCAAATTCTTTCCCTCCCTCCAGGCCCTACCCCATCAATTTGAGAGGGTAAGCAATATGATATCAGTAATACATGTGAAATCATGCAAACATAGTTCCATACTAAAAAAACACAAGGGAAATAAAGTTACAAAATTAAACTTCAGTTTGCACTCAGAATTTGTCAGTTCTCCCTCTGAAGACTGGTAGCACTTTTCATAATGAGTCCTCCAGAATTGTCCTCAATAAGAAGAGTCAGAAGTCAATTATTTTTATGATGTTGCTGTTACTGTGTACAATGTTCTCCTGGTTCTTCTCAGTTCATTTTCCATCAATTCCATGGTTTCTGAAACCATCTTGCTCATCATCTCTTATATAGAACAATATTGTTCTGTCACAATCCTATACCACAGTTTGTTCAGTCATTCCCCAACTGATAGGAATCCCCCTAATTTCTGAGTCTTTGTCAGTACAAAAAGATGCTATAAATATTTTTGTACTTGCTTGTCTTTTTTCATTTTTCATTTTCCCTAATCTTCAACAGCATCTCAATGCACACCACATGTTACCATGGAGCAGCCTGTCCATGTACAAGGTAAGGAACCTTTAACTGCTTCCCTGTTGGCATCCATCCCTCTTTAAGAGCAAAAGCAGATGCTAAATGAACAGGTACATCTACTCATTCAGACCAAGCATCCTACTCTGGGTGGTCAAATCACTGGCATGTTGGTAGAAATCCACAATTTTAAGCTTTTTCATTTGTTTAAGTCTCCAAGTTTCTCCATTCTAAGGTTTATGAAGGTGTATCTATACTATAAGCTGACTGAGCTGAAGGAGCTGCTTCAAAAGCAGTTAACAATGTCACTGGCATTCCAACTACTGAAAGAAAATATCAAGGAACCAAAATGGAACCTCTGTTTTACCAAAAAAGAAAATGTCTAAATATTAGAAAACAAATAGTTTTAAAAACATTTGTGAAAAATAAAATACATTTTAAAAGGTAAAGAAACTTTGAAATTGACAGACTGTACAAATGCCAGATCTAGCAGGCAATGTTAGTCCAAATTACTTATTGATTTAAAAGCAAAAACAAAAACCAAAAAACAGGAAAAATATCTAAAATAGTGTATTATAAAATATTTGATCTCTTTAAGTTATACACCTACTACTAGTATTACTGGATCAGAGTATATACAATTGATAGTACATTAGGTATAGTTCCAAATTGCTCTCCAGAATGGTTAGAATAGTTCATAACTTCACCAATGGTCCATTAGTGTCCTTGTTTTTCTGCACCACCTCTAGCATTTTTCATTATTTTCCTTTTCTTTCATGTTAGTTAATTTGAAAGATATGAGTCAGTATCTCAAAGTTGTTTTATTTTTTCTAATTGGTAATATTTTAGAACACATGACTATAGATAGTTTTAATTTCTTTTTCTGGAAACTTCCTGCCCATATCCACTGACCATTTGTCAGTTGAGGAATGGATCTTATTTTTATAACTTTGACTCAGATATCTATATATTTGAGAAATGAGGTCTTCATCAAAGAAACTTACCAGATTTTCCCCGGTTACTTGTTTTCCTTTTAATTTTGGAAACACTGGGTTTTTTTGTACAAAAACATTTTTTTAATGTCATGTAATCAAAAGTAACCATTTTACCTTCTATTATGATCTATCTTTTATTTGCTCATAAACTCTTCTCTTTATCTGTAGATCTGACAGGTAAAATTTTCCAAGTTCCCCCAACTTGCTTTCAATATTGTCCTTTATTCCTAAACAATTAATCCCTTTTTACGTTATTTTGATTCATAATGTTAGATATTGAACTAGATCTAGTTTCTGCCAAACTGCTTTCCAGTTTTTCCAGAAATTTTTATCAAAAAGTAAGCTCTTCTCTCAAAAGCTTGAATCTTTGGGCTTTTCAAATACTAGATCAGTATGGTCATTAGTATGGTCATCACAGTACGTGGTATGTATTGTGTACCTAATCTTCTTATTTGTTTCTCTATTTTTTAGCCGGTGCTAAATTGTTCTGATGATCACTGCTTTGTAATAAAGTTTGAAATCTGATGCTATTAAGCAGCTTACTATTTGACCTTTTTTCATTTATTTTTATTAATTCATTTTGAAGTACTATTTCCCTTTTTTCCTCATTGATTTCTTTGATATTCTTGACTTTTAATTCTTCCAGATGGCATTTGTTATTATTTTTCTAAATCTAAAAAATATTTTGGTCCAATTCTGAGAATTTTTATTAGCTGTTATCTGCACCTGGAATGGTCTCTGTCTTCATCTCCTCCTGGCTTCCCTCAAATATAAGCCTCTCCCAAATCTCTATTAGTGCTAGTACCTTACCTCTGTTGATTATTTCCAACTTATCCTGTATATGTTCTATTTGTACATAGTTGTTTGTATGTTACCTTCCCTATTAGACTGTCCTAGAGAGACTTCTTTCTTTCTTTCTTTCTTTCTTTCTTTCTTTCTTTCTTTCTTTC
>NC_058131.1:677309521-677325406 GCF_016433145.1 Gracilinanus agilis
GGGGGGGGCGCGGGGGGGTGTTGAAGGGGAAAGGGGAGCATGAATCATGTAACCATGTTAAAAATGAATATTAATAAATGTTAAAAAAAATAGATCTGATTAAAAGAGATAAGAGATAAGAGATACATCTTGATGAAAGGCAGTATAGATAATGAAGAAATATCATTACTCAACATATATGCACCAAATGGTATAGCATTCAGATTTCTGAAGAACATAAAGGAGCTTAAGGAGGAAATAGATAGTAAAACCATACTAGTGGGGGACCTCAACCATCCTTTATTAGAACTAAATAAAGTGAACCAAAAAAATTGAAAAATACAAAAGTAAGAGAAGTGAATGAAATGTTAGAAAATTGAGAGCCAATAGATATCTGGAGAAGAATAAATAGGGATAAATCATCTTTTCAGCAGCACATCACGCATATACAAAGACAGACCATATACTTGGGCATAAAACATTGCAAACAAATGTAGAAAAGCAGAAGTAATAAATGCAATTTTCAGACCATAATGCAATAACAATCATAATCAATAAGGACTTGTGGAAAGACAGATTTAAAATTAATTGGAAACTAAATAATCTAATTCTTCAAAACTGGTGGATCAAAGAACAAATCAAAGAAAAAATTATGGATTTAATTGAAGGGAATGACAATGGGGAAATGAATTATCAAAATCTATGGTATGCAGCCAAAGCAGTACTCAAGGGAAAATTTATATCCCTCAGTGCATATATCAACAAATCAGAGAGGGAAGAGGTCAGTGAATTGGGCATACAACTTAAAAAACTAGAAAGACAACAAATTAAAATTCCCCAGTTAAAAACTAAATTGGAAATCATAATAATCAAAGGAGAAATTAATCCAATTTCCCAATAATAGACTAAGTGTTTTGTGTTTAAGATACTACGTATTGGCTTTTGTTCAAACTCTTACCCCAAAAATTTAACCCTTCACAGCCTGGCGAGCCAGCCAGGATCTTGATTAATCTATTGATCCTTTGTTGTTTCCTATGTTAGGAAAAGGATAGGAGTGTAAACGTGTTGTTCAGTACCATGGTATGGATAGTGGAAGAGGTAATGCTTCTTTATCTCAGAGAACTCCCAGTATTTGGGGCTTTCACTGAGATTTTAAATCTCACAGTTTTTTATTGACTCCAGTTAGTACCATTTTATAGGAGTATGTGTTCTGAACACATTGTTACAAGAGTACTATCTATATCAAGTATTTAGTTTAATTCTTACTAAGAAAAAGAGGCAACTGAAAGAGAGATTAATGGAGATTAGAGTTGTACATCTTGAGGAGTGCTTCCCCAAATTGAAAAACACTATTGCCCACCAAACTGAAACTATCTCCAAAGTTGAAGATTATATTTCTCAAATGACTAAACCTATAAAGCAATAAAATGAAACTATCTCTAAAGTTGATCAACTTGAAGATAGTATCTCTCAAATCACTAAAAGTGTAGTGCATCCAAATGAAATTAACTCCAAACAGAATGAGAGGTGTGCTCACTCTATGAAATCTGCCTCTCCTACTGTTTCTAATTCTCCCACTAAGGCACCTGAAATTAAAAGTCAAAAGAAAGAAGTTACTAACCATAGCCTATTCCCTTTAAGAGAAGTACCAATCCTTAACCCTAAGAAGAATGAGTGAGTAACTATTAGGCACCACAAACCATTTACCATTCAGGATATGGAAAGATTTAAGAGCAGCAATCCTTCTTTTGAGGAGGATCCTATAAAGGTGATAGAAAAGCTAAGAGAAGATATGCAAGTAGTTTAATCCAATCTGTATTGATTTCGAATATCTTCTAGATGAGTTACTAACTAAAAGGGAAAAGAATAAAAGTATCAAGGAGTTTGAACAAAAGGTAATGTGCAGTTTCTTAAACACAAAATACTTAGTTTAATTATTAGGACATATGGATAGGAAATCAGAAGGAGGAAATTGAAAGTAATCTTATGATACTTTGTAAATATACCCCAGATCCCAATCCTAACTAAATTTCTCTAAAAATCCTAAGTCTATCTGCCTCAGAGGGCAGGATCTTCTGCTAGGCCAAAGCCCTGGCCTAATTTCCTACTCTCACTATCTTAAATATATCCACTATCTCTCTACCTCATCTACCCACATTATTAATAATCAATAAGGCTATTAAGGTCTTAATTCCATGCTCTGTCTTCAACCAGAGAGAGTGCTAGCAGCACACCCTTTCCCCAGGAGACCCAGAGAGGAAAACCCTTTTCTCCTCTCTGCAACTCACTCACTCCACTCAACCACACCCTTCTGTCACTAAATGACAACCTGCACAGCAAGAAGTCTCTGACTGAAAAAATATTATGGCTCCTTTTCTTCTTAAATATAAGAAAGGAGAAATTAATAAAAAACTCTCTTAAGAGAACATAGTAATAATGATTGAATTTCTGCTTGTTGGGAGGCCTAAAGCAGAATGCCACAGGGACTTGTGTTTTTTCTTTCTCTATTTGGCATTTTTATCACTGATTTGTTTAAAGACATAAATGACATTATAGTCTCCAAAAAGTCCTTGGTGAAATAGAAGTCTGGACCAAATATGATAACATATTTGATAGAAATAAATAGATTCCTATAATAAGATTAAGTTCATCTGACCGTGCCATTTCCTCAAATCTTAGAAGTAACAGTATCCTCCAAAATAATGATCCTCTTTCTAGTTCAATCTATCACTGAGGGAAAGAATAATTATGGAGGAAATTTTACCTTTCCCAATACCATAAATGCCAAATATTGGACAATTGCCCTGGATCCTCAGTTAGCCCTAGAATACCTCGAGGAGCAGCACTTTTCCCAGTGCTCACCCCCAATATTCTCCAAAGTTGCCCTCACGGGGATGAGGCTTAGCAATTGTTTTTATGGTACTATAGTCACAACTACTTAATACTTGGAGGAAAAGGTTCTTGCCACCAAAATCTTTGGCTCTGAAAGACGGTTCAGTATCAGAATCTCAGATGATGGAAATGACATTGAAAATATTGCAACACATTCTACTTTGCTACTGGACCCTAAGAACCATGAACAGCCCCAGCATATTCAAATATTTTCTTTGAAACTGAAAACTTCTAATATTGTTATTTTTACCATTAATATGGTAGCTCCTTGGAAATAGAGGACTTGCCATATTTTTCTATTTCTATGCATTTCTATTTGTATCTGCATTGCTTAATCCAGTCAACATAGTGAGTACTTAATAAATTCTTTTTCATTCATTCGTTTGTTTGTTCATTTCATTCTCTCTCTTACAAAGTTCAAGAATGCATTGTATATTATTGTTGCCTCTCCCCATTTAGTGAAATTTAAATTTTATTCCTTTCTTAAAATCTCTCAGGTGGTACCTCTTCCAAGAAGCCTTCCCTAGGTTGCTCTATGAATAATGACCCTTGGTTCCCCCAGAGCAGTTTGTTTTGCAACTTCCTGATGATCTTTCCATTTAATGTTGTGATACTAGCATTTAATGTTGTGCTTTATAGTTAGTTAGATTTGTGTTTTAATTCCATCTCAAATAGATTATGAGTTTCATGAGAGAAGGGCCTGTGTTTAACTTAAATTTGGAATTTCTAAAACAGTATTGAAAATGAATATAACTCTGCTGTCTAGATCTCTCTGCTAAGTATTGATCCATATACAGAATGTGGATAAGACATGATACCTGTCCTGAAAGAGTTTTTTTTAAAAAACCTTAGTCTTTGTCTTAGACTCAATACTGTGTATTGGTTCCATGGCAGAAGACTGGTAAAAAGGGCTAGGCAATGAGGGTTAAGTGACTTGCCCAGGGTCACATAGCTAGCAAGTGACTGAGGTCATATTTGAACCAAAGATCTCCCATCTCTAGACCCAGTTCTCAACACAATGTGCTACCTAGCTGCCCCTTGAGAGAGTTTTTAGTCTAGACTCTAGATGTTAAGGCAGCTAGGTGGTACAGCAGATTCAGTACTGGTCCTAGAGTCAGGAAGAGCCTGAGTTCAAATGTGACCTCAGACCCTGAGCAAGTTATTTAGCTTCCATCTGCCTCAGTTTCCCCATCATATTATCATATCTGGATAATAATAGCACCTACTTCCCTGATATGTTGAGGGGACCAAACGTCATAATATTAACAAAAGCATTTTGCAAACTTTAAAACATTATATCCATGGCCAACTATTTACTCAAACACCCTGAGCGTAGATTTCTAGAGTTTTGTTGTTCACCATTAGTTCTATTACCTCTATAGAATATGTGCTTTTATCTCTATGACGAATTACATATATAGTAATGGCATAATCAATATCATCATCAATAACAGTTTGATTGAAAGCATGTATTGAGTTAGATACTATGTCAGCTAGGGACCAGGAGTTCTTAATCTATTTTGTGTCATGGACCCCTCTGGCAATCTACTGAAGTTTATGAGTCACTTCTCAGAATAATATATTTAAATGCAAACATAAATATCAAAGGATTATGAGCAAATAACACAGACAATACAATTTATATTAAGTACCTACTATGTGCCACACATTATGCTAAATTCTGGGAATACAAATAAGAAAAAGAAAAATAGTCCCTGTCCTGAAGGAGTTTACATTCTAACTGGGAAAGATAACACACAAGAGAAATCTAGACAGTTTGGACAGAGGGTAACAAGCATAAAACAAAGTCCTAGTGGAGTAGAATTCAAGCACTATAGCTTGCTGGGCTTCTCAATCCTCTTTTAATGGGGGCTTTGGGAAGAATTATTTTGCTTTGTCCTCCAGCCCTTCAATCAGTGAACAGAGTGAACTGAAGGTCCAGATGAGGTGTGAGTACTAAGGCAGATGAAATCTCAGTGATGATGATTTTCATAGTGATAATGTTTCTCTGAAGGGGAGTAGGAGTGAGCATGATAGTGGGCGCAGTTAAACTAAGCAGTTTAGTTAGTGGGAAAAAGTTATTTTGTAATGCTATTATTAAAATGTTAAAGTAAAAGAATAATTACATTGTAATACTATTATCAAGATGTTAAAGTAAAAGAAAACAATATCTTTAATACTAACTGATCTCAGGGTAAGAATGCTTGCATGAGATTTAAAAATAAGTACAACTGATCAGTAAAATTATTTGCGTCTATAAGCAAACTCCCTATATCCATTCTAAAAGTGAAATTTTTTGTTCTCTTTTTTTTTTCCCCTCAGATAAATTTTATGGATTCTTATTAGTGAGTAAGCAAGTGAAGGAAGGCTCCCCTACCCTATGGATTCTTTTATCCTTGGCCTAATTACGTGTTGCCCATGTGAGGAAGATGTGGTAAATGAGGTGTCATATTGAGATCTGAAGGAATATAAGATTATACAGGTATCCTTTCCACATCACTGAGGATGGGGTGTATAGAAGGGGTTGAGCACAGCACCTCTACAATCTGGAAAGTCCAGGTCAAAAATGTTTGGCTTTTTCATTCTTTTCACAAATTAACTTTTTATTTATTTTAACTTGAAAAAGAAATTGTGTATATTTATGGTATTAAAAGATAAAGTATGTTGCTATTATCCCTTATTATACATATATTTTATGCATTTCTAAGAGTTTCTAAACTTTTTCTAAACTGAGCTTCTGCAGCTATTGCAAAACTCTTTTCCCCCAATTCCCATTTAATTTATTATGCCAACTGTGATGTATTGAAACTGCAATGGGGATTCCAATAGATATAGAAAGTTTTAGGATCAGAAAGAACCTCAGAATCCCACCATAGTGACAAATATAAACAGGAATACAATTTCTGAGATCTTTGGTAATTGGTCATCCAGCTTCTGATTGAAGACAAACTCATTCTATCTTGGAATAATTATTTTTGTTGGTAAGATTTTCTTTTCTATTAAGCTATCTGGATATATATAGATAGCTAGAGGCTATTTCTTGCAACTTCCACCCAATCCAGTTCTTCCCATTGCAGCCAATCAAATTACACATCTAATTAGTCTAGCTTTCACATGATGGGGATTTCAGATAATTGAAGGCAATTTTATCAAGTGCCCCCCAGGCTAAATATCCCTAGTTCTTTCAATTTATCCTCATATAATTTGTAGTCCTTTCACTAAACGGGATATAAGCATTGGGCATGCTACATCTTGCCAATGCCCTTTGTCATATGTAGAATCTACAAATGCATATCATATACCTTATGTGGTCTAATGTGGACAAAGTATAGTAGGACTCTCACTAAATCACAGAATTTGAGATTTGGGGAGGTATTTAGTGACCAAATAGCCTAACTCATATCTAAAGATTGTCCCTCTGAAACATTACTTGACAATAATCATCTGATTTTCTCCCAATCCAGAAATTATACTCATTCATTTAAATCAGTCTTAGATCACATTTGGGAGGGAGGGGGAAGAAAATGGTTCTGCCATGCCATACTGCTACAGAGCTGGAAGTTCATTCCAGTTTCCACATTGTTTTGTTTTTACACACGAATTGTTGTCTAACTCTATCTCTAACATACTCTTTTTTGACTCTTTGCAACTAAACTCCTTGAAAAGGTTGTCGATAGGGAGCCTTTATTTTCTCTTTTCTCACTTTTTTCTTATTTCTTTATAATCTTGCTTCTGATCCTGTAATTTCACCTTAAATGTTCTCTCCAAAGTTACCATGACTTCTTAATTGCCAAATCAAATGGCTGGTTTTTTTTCCCTCTTATTTGCCAAATCCACATTCTCTTTGACCTTTCTGTAGACTTTGACATTGTTGATCAGCCTTGATGTTCTCTTCTCTCTAGGTCTTTGGGATGCTATTCTGTCTTGGTTCTCCTACTTATCTATCCAGTCTTTCTCAGTCTCCTTTGCTGGTTCCTCATCCAGATCATACCCTTTAATCAGAGATATCTCACAGGGTTCTAAAGTGCTGGGCCCTCCTCTCTTCTCCTCCTATGCTACTTCACTTACTGATCATCACTCTCATGGTCTGACATCATCTCTGTGCTTATGATTTTCAAAACTATCCTGCTTTAACCTTTATGTCAACCTTTAATTTCACATCCTCTACTGTCTTTCAGATCTCTTAAACTAGATGTCCAGTAAATATCTTAAACTCAATATGTTTCCCTCTAGAGGCTCCTCCACTTCCTATTTTTTCCTATTACCATAGAAGGTGACATTATCCTCCCAGTCCCTCAGACGTTTAATGTAGGATTATTTCTTGACTATCACTCATCCCTACATCCAAAATGTTGCCAAGACCTTTGCAAAGCCTTTACTTTCATCTTTGGAATATCTTTCAAATATGATCCCTTATTTCCTATGATATTGGCAATATTCTAATGAGGGCTCATTACTTCATGCCTAGAGTATTGCAATATCCAGTGATAGTGAACCTTTTGTAACATTTTAGGGACCCTGTGCCATGCCCCACCCACCCCTTCATCCTGGGGTGGGGCCATGTGCAGGGCCTGGATGCAGGCTGGCCAAGCCAGGACCAAGCTCTGTAGGGAGGACAGGCTCCAGTGCCCCCTTGCCTTTGGGGGCAGGGTGGAGTCAGGCTTTCTGTCCTGGGCTGGGTATGCTCCAACTCCAGGAAGGTGCAGCACTGCCCACCTCCTTATGTTCAGAGGTAGGACTAGATTTTGAGTTCCGTGGAGGCCCCAGTGCCCTCTTTCCTTTGGGGGGAGTTTGGGTCCACACTAACCACTTTGAGCTGGCAGTGCTCTGCTACCAGGACAGTGCAGACACATAATCCCCTCCCCTTCTTGTGTTCAGAACCTGGCCAAGACAGGATCAAGCTCTGCCTGGAGAGAGCCTCAAGTGAGCCACCCACTGTGTTCAGAAGTGGGGCCAGGTTCTGAGCTAGTCAAGCCAGGGTCCTGCTGCGCCCACAGAGAGGTCTCTGTGTGCCATCTTTGGCTTGCATGCCATGGGTTCACCATCATGGCAATAGTCTATTGATAGAGTTGCATACCTTATCTCTTCCCACTCCAATCCTTCCTTTTTTTAAAAGCCCCTAACGTTCAAGTCCAACCATGCTATTCCTCTTTTTGATAAACTTCATTGGCTCTCTATAGCCTCCAAGATCAAATACAATTTTTTTTTGCTCGGCATTCAAAGCCCTTCATAACCTAAACTTCTCCTATCTATCTCTAGGCTCCTGGCATTTTCTCTGCCTGTCTCCTATGTCTGAAATGTCTTCCCTCCTCAACTCCCCTACTTGACTTGTCTTGTTTACTTTAAGTGCCCAATAAAACCTCATCTTCTATAGTTTGACTTTCTCAGTTCCTCTTAATTATAGAACTTTCCCTCTCTCATTGTGGCCTCCCATTTATCCTTTAGATAGCCTGTTTCTACACATTTGTTTGTTTGTCTTTCCCATTAGATTGTGAGTTCTTTGAGGGCAGAAACGGTCTTTCATCTCTTTCAATATTCCCAACACTTGAGTTCCTGTAGCACAGCACCTGGCCAATAGTAGGTGCTTAATAAATGTTTATTGACTTCTTTACTGACTTCAGCAAAGTGTTTTTGATATCCAGTATCAGGACTTTACATCTTTCCCCCAATATTCATCCTGGGCTGCTTTTGTAAGTTTATAGATTTCCTTTACCTACTTTCTTTTTCTATTTCAATGCAAAATCTGACTAAACACCATGAAAATAAAAGTATTTTCTTCACCTAAATAATTAGAGGAAAGAGAAGAATGGGATAGAGCACTCCCATTTTTATGAAACCTGCACTAATAACCACAAGATTTTTTCAAATAATTCAAGGCAGGTAGAAAGACAAATATACTTGTCATCGATTCTAAATCAAGAGTAGAGGATTAAATCATTCATCAGAACAAGTGATTTTCTAAGTATTGAGGAGGGAGTGAAATAAAAGTAATCAAAGTCTAACAAGCTAGCAAGCATTTATTGAGCACCTACTCTTTGCTAGGCAGGTAGTTAAGTGGCACAGGCGTGGAGTCAGGAAAATTGCTCTTCCTGAATTCAAATATGATCTCAAACTCTTCCTAGCTGGATGAGTCTGGACATATTATTTAACCCTGTGTGCCTCAGTTTCTCATCTGTAAAATAAGCTGGAGAATTTTAGGATCTTTGCCAAGAAACCCCGCCCTACACCACCACCAAATGGTAATAGTCAGGCACAACTGAAAATGGTTCAACAATGAAAATGTGCTAAGTGCTGGGATACAAAGAAGGGTAAACATAGTTCCTTGGCTTTAAGGACCCCGCAATCTAATTGGAGGAAGGAATAAACTATTTGTTTTCAAAGACATTTTCCAGTCATGTGGAGGTGAACTCCCTAATTGTAGTTTTTTATAACTGAAGGGAAGGGAACCAGTCTGGCTGCTCAGTGTGTATTTCTACTAACCACCCACTGGAAACAGCATCAGTAGAAGTGGCATTCTCAAAGTTAGAGCCAAGTAAGCTGTAGTTACAGAGATGACTTCAAGTCTGTCTTGCTTTTTAAGCATCAAAAGCTTGTAAAATAACACTCATCTGTGATGAGGAACAGGGCCATCCTTTTATCCTGTTAGAATCACCTGCTTATGTAGTAATTGATTTCAGTTTGTCAGAGAGACACCAGGTAGGCTGCTGACAGCCAAATGAACAAAGCGAACACACAATGCACACAAATACATATGGAAAACAAAATCAGAGGGAAGAAAACTTACTGTTCTATATTTCTATTGATGTCAGCCAGACAAATTGTTGCATCTATATGCCAGAAGACAAAGGGGACCAGATAGTTACAGGGCACCTTCACTACAAAAAAACCAGCAAATTGTCATGGGTCATCAATAGATCAAGTAAGATCCTCATTAGAAGCCTAAAGAACCTGGAGGATGGGCTACATTTACCTAGATGTCCTAGCTGTTGACTTTTACAAGAGAATCTCCAGTCTCAAGAAAGAAAATGGATGAATCCTATTACCCATATTCAATCTGAGGTATGGGTATGATTTAATTGGATTAAATTAGATTAATTAATTAATCTCTTAATTATCTTATTATATCAAATTCTTTAGCTGGACATACCCATAGATATTTGCATCAATTTACAAAACAATACTTCATCATAGCATGAAGATGATGCCAGTTTTTCAAAGTCTATGCCAGTAGAGCACATGGTCTGGTGTGTCCTGCTAGGATAAAAAAGCTGAGAATGTGGGTCTAATAACAGACTCTTGTATGATAACATGAGACTCAGCCTAGCTAAATTCATAAAAACCTTATCAGTAAAAGATTGGCAATAAGGTGATTTTTTTCTCAAAACAACTTTTTTTTTCTCATAACTTTCCCATAACAAACTTTTCTACTAAAGCAAGGAGGGATTGTTATCTCCATCTGTGCAGGCAGTATCCACCCCAATGCAATCTTGCTTCTTTTGAGTTATTGAGGAATTTAATTGAACTATGTGTATGACTATCCAAAGATGTATTGACCAACCTTTTGCCTTCCTGGCTTTTGGTTAAAAGAGTTATGAAAGGTTAATATTTGGAATGCCATTTCTTAGCATAATGTCTGGCAGATATTGATTGATAGATTGGAATGCTATAACACAAAGCCTTCTTTTCAAACATTAAAATGTATGTAGAAACATATTAACATAAAGAACCAGGAATAATACTATTAAGCATTAGTTATTCAGAAAATAGTTTTTAAAATAAAAAATTGAATATTTCATCTTAGATATTAATTTATAAAGGCCTGGGTATAATGATTGGAATAATTGTCAAACTATGCAATCAAATTGTCATTTAGCTGCTCTGGGCTATTCCAAAAATGATCAAGATTATTAAAAAAGCACAATTAATCAGAAGTCAGCAGTTGGTGCTGAATGAATTATTTATAGATGATATTCTCCTGATAAGACTCTGATTTTACTCCATCAATATATAATGTCTTGATTTTTTGTTGACTATGAGTCCTTTATACTTTGGACATCTTAGCCTTTAATATCCCTTCTATTCCTCAGCCTATGATCTTACTAGCCTATGAGAAAATATTATACTAATTTGATATGCGTCCTAATGGTGAACATGGTTCAGAGCAGCAGAAAGAAAGTCAAATTGTATCTGGCATTCACTACAGTTATTGGCCAAGTGAATTATGAACAGAGATTCCTCTAGCTTCCATTTATTGGCCTCTAAAATGAGAGTTAGGTTTTCATTGGTCCTGGTTTCTTCAAGTAACTTTGCCTTTTCAGATGGTGTGTAAAATCTGTCCAGCAAAAATTCAAAGTCAGCAAAGTTGGGATTGAAAAGGTCAAATGTTCTTTTTAATTCTTTCACCAATTTGTATGGTGATAAAAAATATTTAGGGAACCTACTTCTGAGAGCTTCAAGATCTTGAGCTGTGAAAGCTTTGTAGGTTTTCATGTGGACTATATTTCCTTCTGGCCTAATATGAGTCTGGTCCACTATGGGGAACAAAGAGACAGTACTGGGTCCAACTTGCTCTGTTTCAGTTTGTTTATCATGAGCAGGAGTGGTCTGTGAATTTGCCGTGGGTTTGGGAGGGTTAGTAGAAGCTTGGCTGTGGTATTTTTCTATAACTTCAAGCTGCATGATAGAACTTGGCCCTCTCTTATTTTCTTGTTTATTTTGATAAGTTGCTTAATCTGTTCCTTCATAACCTGTAACAATTCCTCATTGATATTTTTCTTAGTAGCCCAGACTAAATCAAAGACCTTTTTGAGTGTCCATAATCCTTGAATCACTGTTATTATGATTACTCCCATAGTAGGCAGATAGGATATGAACTCTGTCATTGTCACTGCCAGCCACTTGTATGAATCTTATATTAGTAATAATTTCAGGCAATAGTACAGTGTAACTTCAAACCAAAGCCTGTGTCACTGACCAAATAAGTAGAGTGAAACTAGTAACAATGAAGGAAACCCTTGCCAAAGCCATCTTCCCCACACCTATCAGGCTTTGATTCTCTTTGGCTTCACCCAAAACTGTTATAACAGGGGTGGTGTGCTGCTTCTGTTAGATGAGCCTGACCAACTGGCCCAAGATCCCTAGATGGTAAAGGTTCTAGGCTGAGTGAGGTTGGGTGGCCATCAAGGTATGCTGATAACCACCAGGGCTTGTGAATGTTCAGCTCAGCCAAGCACTTGACCCTTTAACAGTGCCCAAGCCACAGTTATCAAGTGAGAAGCTGTGTATTGTTCCACATAGCTCCTCTGGCTACTTGGCTTGGGGTTAGGTTAAAGGTTAATGGTTGTAATTAAGATGGTTATTGGTATTAGGTTGGATAACTGCAGACTGACTGCTATCTGGGTAAAATCCCTTTCCCCTTTGGCTATAATTATTCACTAGCTCTTAGAAAGTTACCAGTCTTCTCTTGAGATATGTTCCAAAGGGTTTAATGCTATAAACTCAAAGGGGTAGGGTTCAGTATACAAAAAGTGGTATTGAGAATGGCTAGGCTATGTCTATGGGAGTTGTTAGGGTTCAAATGGGTGGCCACCAGAGGAACACATGAGACAATGCAATCAAAGCAGGAGAAAGCTTTATTGTCAGTGCACTGGGGGGAGTTCTGTAAGAGAATTCCCCAAGTGCTGTGTCTAAAGAGGGGAATATATACGTTTCAAGGGCTGGGATATAGCTAGGGTCTGATAATAGCTAGACAATGGGAGTATAGAGGTTTCCAGGTGCCATAGGATGTAATTCTTAATGTTCAAGGCTGCTTTGTCTAAGGGAGGAGTGGTGTCCCCGGAACTATGAGTTCCAGATAACTGCCCTTCTGAGCAGAGCATGACACTATCAAAACCCCCCTGCTTAACAGGGTATGATGCTGTCAAGCTGTTAGTTATGAGTCTCTGCTTTCTGGCTACAACAAGTTAGAACGGGCTAATCAATGAGCAACAGATTGGCAGCTGGCAGGAGATGCTTCTCTCCCTCACAGACCCTGGTCAGACCAACTATGGTCTAGACCAGGTGAAAAGATGGGATTGTGATGTTCTTCTTGATAGCAGATGTTGATGTTTGTCTCTTACCCTTATTCAGTAATAGGATAATTGATTGCTTGAGGCAATAAGGTATAGGTGCTGGATATGCAGGTCTATTGGCCTATCCACCCTTCACCATCCTCTACCCTTTCCAGAATCCCTTCTCAAAAATGAGACCCTGAGTCTTCTGCCCTTGAGTTTTTATAGTGGTGGTCTCAACTGGCTTTTGCCCTTGGCTCATGCAATCTGGATAAATTTTAAGTTCTATAACTGACATTATTGGGGGCACTATATTCCCACACAAGAAAATTCATAAGTCAACCTGGACTTCGCCTGATGGAAGGACGGAAAATCAGATAGATCACATCACAGTTTCCCGCAAGTGGAGAAGAAGCCTTCTAGATGTTAGAGCAAGACGTGGTGCAGATGTGGCCTCGGACCACCAACTCCTGGTGGCAACTTTTAGAACCAAGTTGAAATCATTCAACGACCTTTCAGGCAGATTACAGCATAAGTTCAACGTGCAAGACCTAAAGACCAGAGAGGAAAAAGAAGCATTCAATTGCGAAATCAAGAACAAGTTCACGGCCTTGACAGGACTCATGAGAGAGACAGTCGAGGACCACTGGACCAAACTCCAGCAGACCTGGAAGACCACCTGTGCAGAAGTCCTGAGAAAGAGAGAGAGAAAGCGCAAGGAATGGTTAACACAAGAGACATGGGCCAAGATACAACAGAGAAGAGATTTGAAACAGAAGATCAGCCAGTGCCAAGATCAACAGGAGAAAGAAGAACTTCGAACACAGTACTGGGAAATTAACTGTCAAGTCAAGAAGAGCGCAAGATATGACAAGAGACGGTTCATTCACGATATGACCGAAGAAGCAGAAACAGCAGCTGGGCAGGGGAACATGAAGAGGCAATACGAAATAACAAGAACTCTATCGGGAAAGAACTACAACCCTAGCAAGCCAGTGAAGGACAAGACTGGCAAGACAATAACAAGCGATGCAGGGCAGAGAGCCCGATGGGCAGAGCATTTAGAAGAAATCCTGAATCGACCACCTCCATCAACTGTCCCGGACATACCACCAGTCACTGAACTGCTTCAGGTGAACACGGGCCCACCTACCAAAGTTGAGATCATCAAAGCCATCAAGACCATGAAAAATGGCAAGGACCAAGGCAGACCCAGAAATGTCAGCGGAGATGCTACAACCCCTCCTGCAGAAGATCTGGGAACAGGAACAAGTCCCAACAGACTGGAAACTAGGCTACCTGGTGAAGCTACCCAAGAAAGGTGACCTATCCCAATGCAGCAACTGGCGAGGAATCATGCTTCTATCCGCTCCCAGCAAAATCCTGACCAGAGTCATCCTAGAAAGACTGAAGGAGGCCTTGGACAAGAAGCTGAGAATAGAACAAGCAGGGTTTCGTCAGCACAGATCGTGCACCGACCATATCGTCACCCTAAGAATCATCATCAAACAGTCCACCGAGTGGCAGTCCCCCCTCTACATGACTTTCGTGGATTTTGAGAAGGCATTTGACAGCGTGGATAGGAGCATCCTCTGGAGATTGATGCAGCATTACGGGATTCCCCTGAAGCTCATCAACATCATCCAGCGGTTATATGAAGACTTTACCTGCCAGGTCATCCATAATGGGAAACTGACGGCTCCCTTCACAGTGAAAACCGGAGTGAAGCAAGGCTGCATGCTTTCGCCCCTTATCTTCTTGATGGTCATAGACTGGACCATGAGAAGAATTACCAAGGACAACAATACGGGCATTCAATGGACTCACACCAAGCAGCTCGAGGACCTTGACTTCGCGGATGACATCTGTCTCCTTTCTCACAAGCAGCAGGATGCACAAGCCAAACTTGCACGACTCTCTGAAGAAGCAGAGAAGACAGGTCTGAAGATCAACAAGAGGAAGACCAGGTGATCACAGTCAACAGGAGACAGGACCTGCCAATCCAACTACTGGGAGAAAACATCAAGGAGACGGACCACCTCACCTATTTGGGTAGCATCGCCAGTAAGGACGGCGGGGCAGATGAGGACATCAGAAACCGAATCAACAAAGCCAGACAGGCATTTAACACCCTGAGGTCTGTCTGGATCTCCAAAGCATTGTCCCTGTCACTAAGCTCCGAATCTTCAATACCAACGTAAAGACCGTCCTCCTATATGGATCAGAAAGCTGGAGAGTGACGAGCGCCAACACCAACAAACTCCAGGTCTTTGTTAATAGATGTCTACGTCACATCTTGAACATCAGATGGCCTGAAAAGATCTCCAATGCTAGTCTCTGGGAAAGAACAATCCAGTATCCCATTAGTCAGGACATAAAGAAACGTAAGTGGAGATGGATAGGACATACGCTATGAAAACCGGAAGACAACTTAGCCAGACAAGCATTGAGCTGGAACCCTTCAGGGAGGAAGAAAGTTGGAAGACCAAAACAGACCTCGCGAAGATCTGCCAAAAATGAAACAAAAACTGTCGGAATGGCATGGGCCCAGCTGGGGGAAGTTGCCCAGAACAGAGTCCGTTGGCGTGAGATGGTTGCGGCCCTATGCTCCTAAGGAGTCAATAGGAATAATAATAATAATAATAATAATAATAATAATAATAATAACTGACATTCTGTCATTCAAGTTGGTCTCCATCTTCTCCCAGGGGTCACCTATTATAGTATTCATATATGTAAAATTCTTTCAGATACTAGAAGTTGTGGTTTTTTTGAACATGTAGTTGTGCCATCTATTCCTTTTCATGGGTAGTAAAGGCAGAACAGACATGAGACCAACACATTTCTATCCAGCCTAAGGTACTAAAGTGACAGAGTTTCTGAGGTAGCAGAGCACAGAAGAGTGTTCGCAGGGGCAGGGAAGCAGGAGAGAGAGAGAGAGAGAGAGAGAGAGAGAGAGAGAGAG
>NC_058131.1:677325906-677339975 GCF_016433145.1 Gracilinanus agilis
ATATTATATAATATAAAATTATAATATTCCCATGTAATTGGGAAAAGAAAATACCTTCAATTAAAAAATAAAACAAAACAAAAACTTCAAACCTTCATTTCCTTATCTGTAAAACGGAGGTAAGAAAACCACTAACTACTTTGTTGTTTGTCCTTCATCTTTGAAGAGGATCAATGACATCCATCACAAGTCTTGACTTGCACATGAATTGGATTTAAATGAAGTTAAGTTGCACAAAGTCATCAGTCTCACTCTCCTACAGTCATCCAGGTCCAGTGGCAAGATAATAGTCAGGGGATTGGCAATGGCCCAGGAGGCAGTGGTTGGCCTTGATGTCTTCAATGTCTGACCAAGCTCTAAGCAGTGCATAGAGCCTGCTTCAGTCAACTTCATCGCCTTTGCAACAAATTGTTTTCATCTGCTCCTTCCATCCAGGGAAGTCTTTGTATGCTTAATGTAGCTATCCCCCTCATTCGCCAATGGGCTTGTGGTTCATCGACCTGGGGCAGCCCATCTGCTAAGAGGGCTTACTGGTGTGTGGCCACTGTGCATACTACAGCTTCTTGGAGCCACAAGAGAGAGGTGATGCCAGATGGGTACCAGAGGGGCATGAGCTGCCCTGAGACCAGAGGTTCTCCTTGAACACCCCTACATCCCTTTTCCACAGTAGTGGTAACTGCTGGGTTATTGGAAGGAAAATTCCCTATAAGTTTTAAGGTGCTATATGAACGTGAAAGTTATTATTGCTGTTAAAATGCTCAAGTCTCAATCTTAAAGGCCTTATTAAATATGAAACATGATTAATTACTTAAAAGTTAGCCTTCATCCCTGTATATACGCTTGCTTATTACTAAGCTGATATTTCTGTTTTGCTGCTTTAAAGAATGGGTGGTTTCAAAAACAAAAACACTTGCAATTCTTACTCACATTTTCCCCAAAGCTCAGAGATCTGCCATTTTCATTCAACAACAAAATGATGAGTGTTTCTCTGAGTTTGTGCATTTATTGTCTTTCCTTCTTGCTACATGACCAGTCGACATTCATTTCCAATTAGACATCATCTCAATAATATTATTTATGCCAATTCTTACATACAAATTATTGATACACATGGACTGCATCCTTCACAGGCATCATTCCCTCAGAAGGGTTTGCCATTTAAGTTCTTCTGACGATGTGGAATTGCATGATTTATAGTTATATAGCATTTTTGGGATAATAGTGATGGAAACTCATGGCCTGGGCGCCTTCCCGTTAGCTACTAGACTTATTTGGATTGGGTTTGACCTCAGGAGATTTCCCTAAAAGGGTCGTTTTCTCTTGTGATGCTTCTACCTAGAGTTTACTCAGGACAATCTTTGAATAAAAGTTAAGAATAAATAGTGTCTAGATTTCCACGGAGGTGAGTAAAAGGAGTCCCTAGCTCCCTAACAAGCAGTCAGAGTAACAGTGTGGGTTTAGGGCATGAGATAACCTTTATTTTATAGAACCAAGGAAAATGAAGACAACACAGAGGACTCACAGGAGTCTATAAATGGGTACTGAAAACATATAAAGTACTCAAATAGCCTATAAACTTCTCCCAGCAGGCAATTCTATTTTGGAGCTGCAGAACAAGAAATAGCCCTTTCCATTATACCTGTACTAAATTACTCATTGTAATAACAGGGCTGGGGGCATCAACGTCAGAGCCCTGGTTTCCCCAAGTCCTGGGTCCCTTTTGCAGCCATGGGGACTAGAAGGGTGATTCTTTTTTCTCTAAGAGGCATGTTGTTCAGGAAATCTCCTTTTTCTAGAAGGCCGGATCACTAGACTTGGTATCTTCCATAAGGTAACCCACATATGACTGCCTAGGAGGCAACTTCCCCTTCTGTCTGGAAGGCTAGTCTAGAGCAGTGGTTCCCAAACTTTTTTGGCCTACCGCCCCCTTTCCAGAAAAAATATTACTCAGCTCCCCCTGCCACATACCATCACTGCCCCCTTACAGTTATTCACCACCCCCAAAAGCACCTGTGGCCATCATCGCCTCCCTGGATTGCTGCAGCACCCACCAGGTGGCGGTGGCGCCCACTTTGGGAATCACTGGTCTAGATCATGCCACTGAGGGTATCAAAACATGCTCTTTTTAGGTCAACTAGGTGGCTTAGTGGATAGAGAGCCCGGTCTGGAGACAAGAGGTTCAAATATGGCCCTAGACATTTCCTAACTCTAAGATCCTGGGCAAATCACTTAATTACCACCTGTTGCCTAACCTTTACTGCTCTTCTGACTTGTAATCAATACTCAGTTTTGATTTTAAGACAAAAGGCAAGGATTAAAAAACAAAACATGTCCTCCTTTTTTTCACAGTAAGTTGGGGTTCAGGGTGTATATTTGGAATTGGGGAGATGACATTTAAAAGTATGTTACAAATTTTCTATGGACACATGGGGATTATCAGACTACATTTCCCGTGATTCCAATGGGTTTCCGGTTTCTGGTTCTTTGGGCGTGGGGACGTCTACATCCCCATGCATAGGACAGTTTAAATGAGAGGAGGGCCTAAAGAAGGCCCTTGATCTTCCTGAGGAGCTGGCTGGCGAGCGGGAGAGAGAATGGGCTCCGTCGGTAAAAAGCTAGGCTAGCACGGTCATATATATTTTACCAACATGGCCATGGCTTTAATTAAAATACTAATTTCTATTATTATATCAGTCTTTATCATTTTTAATCGTAACAAGGGATATTGTCTATACTCAGGTAAAGGGACATATGCATGCCATTTTCTGCCATATGCCTCTTTAGAAAATCTATCAAAGTCCTGGATCTAGCCATTTCTCAGGCTTAAAAAGTCCTCTCTCAGGAATTGAACCCCTCCATAGGCCTCCTTGCCTCTTTGGGGTGCTTCCTTAAGAACTTACGTCTCTGAGTCCCAGCCACCCAATCATCATGCAGGCAGACACAGATATTGAAAACCATTTGGAAATTGGCTGTGACCTCCCCACAAGGTAAGAAGCACAATGTCCAGAGGTCTTTTCTTGGCCTCAGGCAAAATCTCATGCTCTGAGCCTCATCATCATGATCCAGAAGTTCTCCAGATTTCATCGGGGGACTTCTTTAGTCAATCTCTCTGACAGCAGTGTAAAGATGATGGGTTGGTTTTTTTTCAGTGATGGATAGTTTACAATGCAATCTCAGATACCCTCTTTTAAATTCTGAGTCCAACTCATTATCCTTCTAGAGCTCTTATTGAAGATATAAAATAATGGTGGGTCTTTGTAAGATACTATCCACAACTGAGGATTGCCTCTGGTCTTCTCCTTCAATTAATACTTGGCTTGATGTCCTTACTTAGCAGATTGTTGAATGAAATAATCCTTGATCTTTTCTGTTGTGGAATCTTATGTAATTATGATGTGTGTGTGTGAGATGTGTTTGAGGGGAGTCTTTAAGACTTTCCTTCTCTTGGAGATGGTATTTTCACCATGTTTCTCTAAAAGCAATTAGGGGAGAGATGGGAACAGGTGTTTATTAAGCACCTATTTATGTGCCAGGAACCATGCCAAGCACTTTACAAATATGCTTTCATTGTGACCCTCACAACAATCCTTTGAGGTAGATGCTATGATTATTCCCATTTTACAGATAAGGAAACTGAGGCAGACAGAGGTTAAGAGACTTGCATGAGGTCACACAGCTAGTAAATGGAGTTGAATTCAGGACTTTCTGCTACTCCATCAGTAGTACCACCTAGCCACTTCTAACAATAGCAGAAACAATAAAAAATAGCAGAGGACCAGCACTGGAATTTGAAGAGATTAGAATTTGAATCCCCTCTCTGATGCTTCCTGGGAAAATCATAACCCCCAAACCTTAGAACAGGGTCTTTGTGATAATTAAATAATGAAGTAGGCTGAATGCTTTTTCAAACCCTAAAATGCTACCACATAAATATCATTATTATTATTTTTTCCTTTCAGTCATCCATCTGACCTTAAAGATGTGATCCACTGGTGAAAACTGCCGATGAAAGTCCAACTATTTCCTTCTCATGTTTTCAACAAGAATGCCCTTTATTGCATTCCCAGAATAGCCTTCTATTTTACAGAAAGTAGGCATATTATTTGGAAGTTGCTCTCATCCCCTGCGCCATCTTGTTTTGTAAAAACACCATTGATGGCCTTTTCCTATTCTCTTGCAAACCTCTCTTGGAAATGTCTTGAGAAATTAATCCTTAGTGCTTTATAAACCATGTTATTTGGTCAGGTCCATCTGCTCTTTGGGATTTTATCTTTTATTCATTACTTTTTTTTTTAAACTCTTACCTTCCATCTTAGAAACAATACTGTGTATTGGTTCCAAGGCAAAAGTGAGGAAGAGCTAGCAAAGGGGGTTGTGACTTGTCCAGGATCACAAGGAAGAAAAAGTGTCTGAGGCCAAATTTGAACCTAGGACTTCCCATCTCTAGGCTTGGCTTTCAATATACTGAGCCACCTATCTGCCCCCAACTCTCATATTTTTCAATTTTTATATTCCAGAATCTAACATAGTGGTTTGCGCATGGGAAGCTAAACTTAATAAACTTCTTTTCATTTACATATTTATTCATATCACACTATGGTAATAAAAAGTAAATAAAATGTACTGACATAAAAATTTGTTTAAAATTAGAAATGAGAGGGGAAAAAAATCACAGGAAGTTACACATTAATACACTCAACTCTTGTGGTCTGAATCCAGCCTGGCCTGGGGTCCATTCTGCTGCTATCAACCTGGCATGGCATAATGCCCCTTGGGATGACCAGGAAGGTTGCCCTGTCTTGATGTCTTGGTCACCATCGCAGGAATACCAAGGTCTCAAGAACATACAGCCACAACTTCTTGCATAGGGAGGACAAAGGCTGCTTAGGGCAGGTAATTAATAACTGCCCTGGGTCCAAAGTGTGGCCTCAAGTGAGGAAAAACAGAAAACCTGATATCTAGGAATTACAGAAGGATGAGGCAATACATCCTCTTCTGATGGCCAATTTCTTTCTTTAATTCCTTCCCCTTTCCAAAACTTCCATCTCGTGGGCATCTCAGCACTGCTTGCCCATACATGCCCTCCTGGCCCCAAATCTTTCTGGTGAAAAAATTTTGTGAGAACAAAGCTAACTTCCAGAAAGTCTCTCCTTTCATGTATATAACAATTTTTATTGCTTTGTAACTTTCTCAATGTCCCTGTGGCACCACTCATGGATCCCTGTGGCTCTCCAAGCCAAAATTATCTTTCCCGGACATCTTGTTAGTTGTTCAGTAGAGTCTAACTCTACGTGACCCCATGGACAAAGCCATATTTTTTTTTGTCCAAAAATCTTTCATATAACAAGGAGGAAGGAGATCGGTTTTTGTTCTCTTGGCAAAGATATGGAGTGGTTTGCCCTTTCCTTCTCTAGTGTGTCCTTATGTAATAGATGAGGAATGGAGGCAAATAGGGAGTGAGTAACTTGCCCAGGGTCCCATAGCTAGTAAGTGTCTGAGGCTGGATTTGGACTCAGATGTTCCCGATTTCTCACCTAGCTTTATATTAAATGTGGTATGTTATTTGTCACCTTGCAACTAAATACCACTATGGATGTTTTTGATTTAATTATCCTGACACTCAGCCTATTGAATCTATGATCTCAACAATATGAAGCTATCCATCTACATCTTTGTTTCTGGGAGATTTCTGTTATTAAAGGAGTTCTGAAATTTCCCAAGGATAATCCAGTTCCCTCTCCATCTTTTGTTTAATTCTAGGTTCAACTTATTATTGTCCACCTGAAATAAATGTCCAAGATGGATGAGTGCTATAAGTTGTCTATCTAACTGCATGTTATAATATGGGCGATATATTCTTCATTTACTTGTTTTTTTTTTCCTAAGTAAATAATTATGCCAAGTCTTCTGAGTGGTTCTATAACTTGTCTAGGAGGGTCTTCAATGTTTTGTGCCCTGATACAGCCATGATGAGGCCTCCTGCAAAGAAGCATTTGGAAAATCCACATGCTCTTTAATTTTTATCTTCTGATTCTTCTTCATGGCAATGAAAAACAGCTTTGGGGAGGATATTTCTCTGTTTTGTGCCTCTCTTGCTAATTAATGATGACATTGCTGTTGAACAAGATTTTCTCTTTTGTTTTATCTTTTAGGAAATCTTGAATGCAAGATATCCACTTGGAAGAGATGTTAACGCAGCATTTAGGAGGGAAATGATAAAGGAGGAAATGTGGGCAGTATAAAGACAAAAGGTCTCTATAGTCTATTAAGAAATTAAAGAGGGAAGCTAAGTGGTTCAGTGGATAGAGAGCCAAGCCTAGAGATGGGGGATTCTGGGTTCAAATCTGGCCTCTGACACTTTCTAGCTATGTGACCCTGGATAAGTTACTTAACCCCCATTGCCTAGGTGCTTACCCTCTTCTGTCTTGGAACCAATACACAGTTATTGATTCTAAGATAGAAGGTAAGGGTTCATTAAAAAAATTTTTTAATCTTAACATAATTTGTCCATTTTTTTATCTAGTTGTCTTTCCAGTTTTATGCATGAATGCTTTTGGGATGACTTTGACTAGTTGGGTTTCTCACCAAGCTTTTTTAAACTGATTTTTTTATTCCACTATTTTTTCTGAAGGGGTGCCTCTCATAATCTTCCACTTTCCCTCTCTGGAAAGTGTTATCCATAAGTTTATGTTCTAAACCAATATAGCCTTTTGCTGCAATATCTTTCTGCTTGGCTAACAAGTCAAATGTTTGCTAAGGTGTATTTTTAGGCTCTGAGAGTCTAATAGTTAAGGAAATTGGTTTCCACTAGCCTATAATGGCCATCTTGCTATCTTCCCCATTGCTTCCCTGAAAGCAAGCAGTGACAGAAACACATAGAGAGAGGAGGCAAGCTTCTGGAGGAACCAGGGGCTGGGAATCAAGGCATGGGGAGAGCTATTGGCCTTGGCAAAGAGAAGGTTCATTTCTTCCTCAGAGGCAGGAGTAATGGAGGAGAAAAGTGGTAAAGATGGAGGAGGATTTTGAGACATGGAATAGAATATGGGAATGAGGGAGTTCACAACTAATATCTTTATTTTCCCAGTAAAGCAAGAAGTAATGTCATTTTCTGAAAGAAGAGAGGATAGGGGAGCTTTGGGGGATTTGAAGAGAGGGAGAAAGTTTGTAGCAGATGTTGAAGTTAACAGGATAGGATCAGTCAAAGGCTAAAACAATAGGCTGAACTCAGATGAAATTTAATCTATATAAATGTAAAATCTTATATTGGGATTCAAAAGATCATTTTTACAAGTACAAGATGTAGGAGGCATGGTTAGAAAATCATTTGTCTGAAGGCCTGAGAGTCCTTGTGCAAGTTTAATATGAATCTGAAGTCTTATATGAGAACTCAGAATTAATTTGCCAAACTAATGAAATGTTTGTGGCTATAGAAAGAGATACAGTTTTCAGGAACAAGGAGGAAATAGTCTTATTGTATTCCGATATGATCAAACTATATCTGAAGGATTATGATCAGTTCTGGGAGCCCCATTTCAAGAAAGCTACTGATAAGCTGGTGAGTATCCAGAGCAGAGCAAACAAAGAACCTAGAACTTGGGCCACACAAACACTGGTTGGAAGTGAGAATGTTTATCCTAGTCAAGAGAAAACTTAGGGGCCATCTGAGGGCTGCCCTCAAGGATTGGAAGGATGATTAGATTTGTTCTGTTGGATCCCAGAATAGTATAGTACTAGAAAGAATTAGTGGCATTTGCCTCAATTTAAAGAACTTAATAATTAAAACTATTCAAAAGTGAAATACGTTGCCTCTGGAGTTGGTAGGTTTTTCCTCTTACCTATGAGGATCAAATGAGACTTTTTAAGTATAAAAGTATTAGCCCAGTGTCTGGTATAGTAGAGGTTAATTTTGTTTTTAAACCCTTACCTTCTGGCTTAGAATAAATACTGTGCATCAGTTCCCGGGCAGAAGAGTAGTAAAGGCTAGGAGGGATGCGGGGGTGGGTTAAGAGACTTTCCCAGAGTCACACAACTAAGAAGTGTCTGGGGCCAAATTTGAAAACAGGCCTCCTATCTCTGAGCCACTTAGCTGCCCTCTGCTTTATAAAATTTTATTCCCTTTTTCCCCCTTAAACAAAAAGTGGGTGATCAATCCAGGGAAGTGGTAGAGGGCTGGTCTACACTCAAAACACTCCATCTCCCTATGGTTGTGGTCTGTGTTCAATTCAAAGCTATAGGCACTGACACTTTTTATTATAGTATTTATGTATTTTACCATTTAACACATAAAATGGCACTACCATTTTTATTAGGTTCCTATCTTTTTTAATATCACTAATGTTTTGGAGTGTTTTGTCTCTAACTCCATTTTCCCTATAAGCTTTTAGACTCGATGGGTTCTACAGAGTTTTCCAATTCTGAAACTTGATGCTTCTGTAATTTATCTAGGCATTTCTTGTTAAACATGTATAGTCTCTTGGGAGAAGTTAAATTCAAACCGGCAAATGTTATTAAATGCCTACTATGTGTAAATTACTGTGCTAAGAACTGGGGATAAAAGAACAAAACTTAGAATATTCCATCTTCAAGGAGCTTATAGTTCCAAAATAAAGGGCTCCATAGATTATCTAACTATTGTATCATTGTTAAACTCACCCCAAAAGTTGGATGAATAATGCATGACACGAACCCTCAGGGAGAGTAATATCCTTCTTGCCACAGCTAACGAATGACCTCAATAAATTTCAGCCAAGTATTCTTTTACTCCTTAGTCTAGTCTAATCCTACAGATACAGATACACAAAGAATAATACCTTTCATGCTATCAATACCACTTAAGATTTTTATTACTTTGTTGTTTAGTTGTTTTTCAGATATTTCCAACTTTTTGTGGCTCCATTTGGGATTTTCTTCTCAAAGATGTTAAAGTGGTTTGCCATTTCCTTCTCCAGCTCATATTACAGATTAGGAAATGGAGGTAAAGAAGGTTAAGTTTTGCAAAGGGTCTCATAGCTAGTGTTTGAGGACACATCTGAACCCAGGACTTCCTGTTTCTAGGTCTGGTACTCTATCCACCACCAAGGAATATTTCTAACATTTAAAAAAAAAGTACAAAACTGAGTTAATCAAAAGAAAGGAATCATCTTTGGTTATGTAATTGAATCATATCAAACAAAAGCAACAAAAACTACCATTCCTAATACAAACATTTTTTTTAAAACCCTTAAAGTGTATTGGTTCCTAGGTGGAAGAGTGGGCAATGGGGGTCAAGTGACTTGTCCAGGGTCACACAGCTGGGAAGTGTCTGAGGCCAGATTTGAACCTAGAACCTCCCGTCTCTAGGCCTGGCTCTCAATCCACTGAGCTACCCAGCTGCCCTCTAATACAAAAAATTTGCTTCTTAGGTGAAACACACACATACTTAAAAATACAATGTTTTTCATGTAGTATGCACTCAAAAAAATCTGTTGATTTGATTTGAAGAACCAGACAACCTTAACAGCAACCAGGTTAGATTTGAAAAATGAAAGCTATGAAAACAAAGAAATAAAGCACCTACAAAATCATTGAGGTCTGAAATGAGTATGTGGAAATACATTTAATGGAAAAAGATGAATTCAAGATTAATTTATTCTACATTTAACTAGATGAATTTAACTAACTGATAAGCTAATGAATGAACAGTAAAAATAAAATGCTTTGACATATTTTTCACTGTTGGCAAGGTGATCTTATTAACTGTTCAACGCAATCCTTTTCCTGAGTCCAGGAACAATAGGTAAACTGAACTGATGAAGCAGCTCCAGTTTCTCCCTAAAAGGAAGGAAACAAGTATTTATTAAAAATCTACTGTGTGCCAGGCCCTGTGCCTTACAAATATTATTTTATGTGTTCTTCAAAACCCTGGAGGTGGGTGCTTTTACTATGCCCTTTTACAGCTAGGCCAACTTTACAAATTCAGGCAGAGGTTAAGTGATTTGTCCAGGGCCACTCATCTAGTAAGAGTCCATTTTGGACTTAAACTTAATCTTCTGGACTCTCAGCCCAGCGCTCTGTCCACTAAGCCAAACTGCCTTAAACAAAAACAGTAAGGGTTACAGAAGAGAGAGAAATAACCAGGCAGTTTACACACATACATATGTAACCTATATACATGCATGTATATATTTATATCTATATTTGTAAGTACATTATCTGTATCACAGGAATTACCCATCTCTATCAGTGACAAATGTTGTTTCCAAACTAGAAATTCCCTGGATGGATAACATTATAATTAGGGCCAATTTCCCCCCTCTTTCTACTCCACCTACATCCAAATTATTTTTTAAAAATCACATTTCATACCTTTATGTTCATTGCAATAATCCCAAGTTCAAACATATCTTCATCTCCCACTCGATTAATTATCTCTTTAATGACAGATTCACATGCATCATTCGGAGATAAACCCTATAAGAGAAAAAGCCAGATTCTAAGAGGTTTTAATACAAGAGAGAAAAATAAAAGTAATTCAGGAGCTAAAATTATTCAAATATATACACATGTATATATACATATATATATATATAAAACCAATACTTGCAATGTAAGAAAAACCAATGAAACATCCTATTTGTAAGATCACTACTCTGATATAAAACCACAGGGGATTTGAGAATAAATTTAACTATCAAAACACATTTATGTTGGTGTCTGGGTGTTCATTGATGTCGCTGTTTGCTTCTTTTTAAACTCTTACCTTCTGTCTTAGAAATGATACTGAGTATCAGCCCCAAGGCAGAACAGTATAGGCTAGGCAATTGGATTTTGCTTTCTTCTTACATCGTTACTTGCCATTTGAATTTAATAGTTTTCTCCAATTAAATGCCAAAATATGAAGATGGCAGAGTAGAAGCAGGGAAGCTTGAAACTACCCTGAGAATCCTCTCCAACCAATCTTCACAACACAGAAAGAATACAGGAGTGAAAGGACCAACAGGGAGACGGAGTGAAGCACCTTCCATGAAGAGAAAGGCAGGCAGAGAGCCTTTGGGACACTGGGGGAGAGGGGAGCACAGCTAGCAGGAGGCTACAACAAGGAGTAAAGAAAGCCAACAGCAACTCCCCCCCCCCAAACACCCCACCTTCCCCCCGCCAATCTACTGTGCCAGGGTCTGAACCCGGGTCCAAGCCAACATCCAGACTGAGACCCTGCCTGGGCCATCATCAGTACAACCCAATTAGAGATCCAAGAGGTCCAAAATTGCAGGCCAGGGCAGTCTGTGCTGTGCAGCCTCATCTGTGGAGCCCAGAGCAAGGCCAGGAGGCCTAGCCAGTGTGGACCTGAATCACAGGGGGGAACGGTCAGTAGCCCCTGAGCTGGGCCCCCCATCTCTGGCAGAGGAAGTCCCCAGGGTGCTGGCTTGTGGAAGCCTGGTGGGCCCTTGCCAAAGCTCAAGGCTGAACCCTAGGGCAGGGCAGTAGGCTATGCACAGTGTGACAGATTGACCAAGCCTGGGATGAGACCAAAATTCTCTGCCTGAGCCTAAGGAGAGACTCTGAAGCATCCACAGGCTCAAGGGGTGACTGAATGGTTCTCAGAGCTCTCAGAACTCCCAGCTTCAGGCCATCATACCATTTTGGAAAAACTGAAATTTGCAGAAACCCAGAAATAAGGCTAAGGGTAGCATCAAGGAAGAACTGAAGTTTAAGAGAGTGCCATAACCTCTCAGAGAAGAGATTCTACCTTTTAAAATAAAAGTGAAAGACAAGAAAAAGGTTGGGAAAATGAGTAAACATAAGAAAAAGACCTAACCATAGAAAAGTTTTTATGGAGTCAAAGAGCAAGGCATAGACACAGAAGTGGACAGTGTAAGCAAAGCAAACACGCAAAGTTTCAAAGAAAAATATGAATTGGACTGAAGATTCTGGAAGAGTTCAAAAAGGATTTCAAAAATCAATTATAAGAGGGGTTCCGGGTTAAGACAGCGGCAGAGTAAGAAGCAGCTCTTAACCTCTCCTGACCGAAACACACAAAACTCCTCAAGGGGACATAAAAACAAGTCCAGACGAACGGAGGAACCCCATAACAGGGCACAGTGTGGAAGGTACGTGGAATTGAGGCATTTCCATGCTATAAAGGGGTGAAACAGCTCTCACTAAATCACGGGCTGAGCAACCACCCAACCCCCACCCCCTCCACACACAACACCTATAGCGCTGAAGCCAGCTAAAAAGAAATAGAGCAAGTTTGGGGCACCCATCGAATCATTGGCAGCTCCGGAGCCTGTTCCTGAGAGCAGCAAGATTTAGGACCCCAAAAAGCTAACGAACGCACACAAAATCTGAGCTCTGGAGCAGGTTGCTGAGAGCAGACGCAGGGCGCAGAACGCAGGCTAAGGGCGCAGAGCGCAGGCTCAGAGCGCAGACACAGGCGGAGGCGTGGGTGGAGGCAGACACAGCCAGGAGCTAAAGCTCTGAAACCCTGAGTGGGGAACCAGTGCAGACGGGTATACGACTGTGGAAGCAGCGCCCTGAGACTTGTAAAGAAACCTCCAGCAGAGGATCAAGCAAGGGGGTCCAACAGGGGACTTGACCTTGGAAAAAAACAGAACTTAGACCTCAGGAGCCTAAAGACCACGAAGAGACCCTGAGCGTGAGGATAAACCTGAGAAGCTGCTGGGCTAACGATGGCTACCCAGAATCAGGAAGTTCAGAAGAGAAAGATTAACAACCAGAAAAAGAAGTCTTTAACACTCGACAACTTTTACACAGAGAAAATCCAGACAACCGAGCAAACAGAGGAGGAGAACAAACAAGCATCCGGACCCTCCTCAAATAAGGAAAACTCCTCACAAGCTATGGAAGAGTTCAAAACTGAGATTCTGAGGAAGATGGAAGAGATGTGGCAAGAAAATAATAGTTTAAAAGGTAGAATCTTGCAATTGGAAAGTGAGGCTCAGAAATCAAATGAACTGATAAGCAAATTGAACCAGATTGAAAAAGAAAACCAAAACATTATAGCTGAAAACCAGTCCCTAAAGGCTAGAATTGAGCAATTAGAAGCTAATGATCTCTCAAGACAACAAGAACAAATAAAACAAAGTCAAAAGACCGAAAAAATAGAAGGAAACATGAAATATCTCAATGAGAGAGTGACAGAGCAAGAAAACCGGTCTAGAAGAGACAATTTGAGAATAATTGGTCTTCCAGAAAAACCAGAAATTAATAGAAACCTGGACTCCATACTAACAGAAATAATTCAGCAAAATTGCCCTGAAGTCCTACAACAAGAGGGCAATATAGACATTGAAAGGATTCATAGAACACCTGCGACATTTGACCCAGATAAGAAAACACCCAGAAATATAATTGCCAAATTCAAGAGTTTCCAAGCAAAAGAAAAAATCTTACAAGAAGCCAGAAAGGGACAATTCAAATATCAAGGAGCACCAATCAGGATCACACAGGATCTGGCAGCCTCCACGCTAAAAGATCGCAAGGCTTGGAATACGATATTCAGAAAGGCAAGAGAGCTGGGCCTGCAACCACGGATCAACTACCCATCAAAATTGACTATATATTTCCAGGGGAAAGTATGGGCATTCAACAAAACTGAAGAATTCCAGGTATTTGCACAGAAAAGACCAGGGCTAAATGGAAAGTTTGATATCCAACCACAAAAATCGAGAGAAACATGAAAAGGTAAATAAGATACAGAGGGGAAAGAAAGAAAACTTATAATTTTTAAATTTGCCTTTTTAAGGGCCTCAGTGAGATCTAATTATCTGTATTCCTATGTAGAGAAATGTTATGTATAATTCTCTGTGGTGAACTCTATTCACTATTATAATATTCACTATTATAGTAATCAGAAGAATAATTAACAGGGTGAGGGTTGAACACTAAATAATCTAAGATGACATGGGGGATGGGAAAGAGGGGGTGAATAGCAGGGGACACCAAGAGAAACTTGAGTGAATAAGAAAAATAGGATATTCTATTACACACAAAGAGGGCATGGGAGGGAGAGAGGACAAATACTATTATAAAAAGGAGAGGAAGAGAGCATTAAGAGGTAATAATCAAAC
>NC_058131.1:677340065-677341899 GCF_016433145.1 Gracilinanus agilis
GTAGAAAGGGAAGTTAATCAAGGGAGGGGATAAGGGATAGTGGCTCAATAGCAAACCACTGGTTTAAAAGGGAAAAGTATAAGGAAAAAGGGGGTAGAAATAGGGGAGGATTCGAAAATGTCAGCAAATGCACAACTGATGATTATAACTCTGAATGTGAATGGGATGAACTCGCTCATAAAACGGAAGCAAATAGCAGAGTGGATTAGAAACCAAAATCCCACCATATGTTGTCTACAAGAAACACATATGAGGCGGGTGGACATACACAAATTTAAGGTTCAGGGCTTGAGCAAAATCTTTTGGGTGTCAAATGAGAAAAAGAAGGCAGGAGTGGCTATTATGATTTCTGACAAAGCCAAAGTAAAAATAGATATGATTAAAAAAGACAGGAAAGGTCATTACATCCTGATTAAAGGCAGTATAAACAATGAGGAAATAACACTGCTCAATATGTATGCACCAAGTGGCATAGCACCCAAATTCATAAAGGAGAAACTGGCAGAGCTCAAGAAGGAAATAGATAGTAAAACCATACTAGTGGGAGATCTAAATATTCCTCTGTCAGATCTAGATAAATCAAACCGAAAAATAAATAAGAAAGAGGTAAGAGAGGTGAATGAAGTCCTCGAAAAATTAGATTTAATTGATATGTGGAGGAAAATAAATAGGGACAAAAAGGAATACACCTTCTTTTCAGCTGCACATGGTACATTCACAAAGATTGACCATGTTATAGGGCATAGAATCATTGCAAACAAATGCAAAAGAGCAGAAATAATAAATGTAACCTTCTCAGATCATAATGCAATAAAAATAATAATTAGTAAGGGCACCTGGACAGGAAAATCAAAAACTAATTGGAAATTAAATAATATGATTCTCCAAAACCAATTTGTCAAAGAAGGAATCATAGAAACAATCAACAATTTCATTGAAGAAAATGACAATGATGAGACATCCTACCAAACTCTGTGGGATGCGGCCAAGGCAGTACTCAGGGGGAAATTAATATCCCTGAGTGCATATATTAACAAATTAAGGAGGGCAGAGATCAATGAATTGGGCATGCAACTCAAAAAATTAGAAAGCGAGGGGGCAGCTCGGTAGCTCAGTGGAGTGAGAGTCAGGCCTAGAGACAGGAGGTCCTAGGTTCAAACCCGGCCTCAGCCACTTCCTAGCTGTGTGACCCTGGGCAAGTCACTTGACCCCCATTGCCTACCCTTACCAATCTTCCACCTATGAGACAATACACCAAAGTACAAGGGTTAAAAAAAAAAAAAATTAGAAAGCGAGCAAATTAAAGATCCCCAGATGAAAACTAAATTAGAAATACTAAAAACCAAGGGAGAAATTAATAAAATCGAAAGTAAAAGAACTATTGAATTAATAAATAAGACTAGAAGCTGGTACTTTGAAAAAACAGATAAAATAGACAAAGTACTGGTCAATCTAATAAAAAAAGGGAAAGAAGAAAACCAAATTGATAGTATCAAAGATGAAAAGGGAGACCTCACCTCTAATGAAGGGGAAATTAAGGCAATCATTAAAAACTATTTTGCCCAATTATATGGCAATAAATATAACAATTTAGGAGATATGGACGAATATTTACAAAAATATAAACTGCCTAGATTAACAGCAGAAGAAATAGAATACCTAAATAATCCCATATCAGAAAAAGAAATTGAACAAGCCATCAAAGAACTCCCTAAGAAAAAATCGCCAGGGCCTGATGGATTCACAAGTGAATTCTATCAGACATTCAAAGAGCAACTAATCCCAATACTATACAAATTATTTGATATGATAAGCAAAGAAGGAGTCCTACCAA
>NC_058131.1:677342399-677346465 GCF_016433145.1 Gracilinanus agilis
TTGTTACTGAAAATCAGGAAACATATATGTGCATAAATAATTAAATATATGTGATATTGTAACTTAGAATGACAGACATTATGTCCATTTTGTTAAAGTGTTCAAACTGCTCCATTTAATTGTGAGCTATTCTCACCACAGCCTAGAAAAAACCTCACTATTTTCACATTTCATTCCTAAAATAGATGAGATGTGAAATGAGCTTCATGGATGATAAACATCCCAATGGCATCTAAGTTTTACACTGTATAAACAAGGACTTCCATGCTAGAGATTCACAAAATTAACTATAAAAATTTAATGTGGCACCTGAATGTAAAAGCAATCAAATCTCAAGAATGATGACATTGGTTAATGCTAGAATGTAGTACTATCTTCTCTTACTCACCAGTGACTTGGCTAACTATTGCCCTTCATACTAGAAGAGGACCAAAATGATATCACTGGGTGATGTCTTTTGACTCCCACATAAATTAAGTGAGGCGGAGTGGCACCAAATTGTCAGCCTCTCTCTTCCAGGGTCATTGAAGCTCAGTAACAAGATGAAAGTTAAGACGACTGGTGATGGCTCAGGATACGGAGGATGACCTTAGTGTATTCATCATCTAACCAAACTCTAAGCTCTCCACAGTGCCCACTTCAGCTGCTTTCACGGTAGTTGGAACAGAGTGTTCTCATCTCTCCTTTCTCCGGGGCACATCTTCACATGCCTGGGGTAGACACTGCTCTAATTCACTGACTGTCTTGAGCTTGTGGGATACTCTGAAACTGGTTCAGCCTACCTCCAAGAGGATTTATTGGAGTGTGGCCACTGTACATGCTCCATATTCTTCATAGGTGAGAGCCAGGTGGCAGGTAGTTGCTAAAGGAGAAAAGTAACCTCAAAAAGGATTATTTAAGCCCTCAAATCAGAGGTATTGGTCTTCCCTAAATGCTCCATACACTCCACTTGTACTTGTGACTAGAAAGAACACCTAGGTGGCACAGTGGATAGAGTGCCAGACCTAGAGTCAGAAAAACCTAAGTTCAAATCTAGCCTCAGACTCTTACTAGCTGTGTGATCTTGGGCAAGTCATTTAATACTGTTGGCCTCTGTTTCCTCATCTGTAAAATGAGTTGGAGAAGGAAATAGTATACTACTCTAGTATTGTTGTCAAGAAAACTCCAAATGGGGTCATGAAGAGTTTGACATGACTGAAACGACTGAGCACCTATAAAGAATGAAGAACACCATAACATTCAGTTGTTTAGGATCAGAAGAAGCAAAGTTTGAAAGCTCCCTCTAAAGCTTATTAACTCTGGGACCAAAAACAAGCCATTTAACTCCTCTGGATTTTATTTTCCTCCTCTGTGAAACAAGGACAATAATATTCCTAGAACTGACCTCACAGAGAGAGTCAGCATTTAATAGAAGAGAGAGAGAGATAGCCTTGAAACCAGGATGATATAAAACTAAGTTCTTCTGGCACATACTGGCTTGGGACCCTAGGAGAATCATGTAACTTGCCCAGAGACCGTCCTTCTTCCACACTTGCAATTCTCTGTAACTTCAAATAGAAAAGGGCCAGTCTACGTTGATAGGAAGAGTTTACTCCTATGGGAGTTCCATATACCATCAAAATCAGTTTCTCTCCCTCCATACCACAGATGGTGGCTACAAGAAACCAATTAGATGATATATGTAAAGTGTTTTTCAGAATTTAAATAGCATCTCTGATTTTCCTACATAAACATTGACTAAATAATCATTTTAAATATTAATATCATGCTCCCACATTTTGAAAAATATAACTTTAACTCTGGAGTAGTTAAAAGCAATTTGATGAGAAACTAGGTGGCTTAGTGGATAGAGAGCTTCAAATATGGCTTCAGACACTTCCTGGCTGTCACTTAACCCCCATATACTACCCCTTACCACTCTTCTGCCTTGCAACCAATATTTAGTATTGATTCTAAGACAGAACATAAGGGTTTATTTAATTTGATGAAACAGATAGATCTCTAAGCTTGCCATTTCCCAAGGATGTATGGATTTGAAAACAAAGTCTCAGATACATTGTTTTAGATAGTCATGATTCCTAACATCTAATTTAGAACCAAGTGCTTGCCCTCTCAAGAAAGAGGGGGCAATCATTTAGAATTCAAAAAAAATTAAATGATTGTCTTAAAAACCCCTCTTTTACATGTAATTGAGAAATATTTGATGAAATAAATAAAACAAATTTATAAACAAAATTTAAAACTAATAGTCATAATTTAGCACCTTTTAACAATGAATGAAAAATGCATTTCCATGAAATTGAGATTAGTTTGGAACAAGAAAAGACCTGACACAAACCAAATTCCTGAAGTGTTTTATGAGTGATTAATACATTCCCTCTGGTAAAGAAATCAATCACTTCAAATCAGCAGAAATATTACCAGGAGGTTCTATGAAATGGTATATAAAAAGATGTGTGATTTGATGTCTAGCCGAGAGCAATGCAATTTAGCATCAGCATTCATCGTTTTTCTCCATCTTTATTCTGGCATACCTGGAGATAGGTGAAAAATATAAACATCAGTTTTCCTGTTTTATAAGAGCAAACACTGTTATCTGTAAAGTAGTCCAGGAATTGATCTGTTCCTTCTCATGAGAATTTCAAGAACTCTGGAAGTTTCCTCTCCACTTAACTCATGAGGATAAACTGGAATTCAGAGGGAATGAAAAATGTTCAGCCATGTAATGGAATGAGTTAAGCTCTGCACATCACTAAGGTGCTTTCATTTTGGATCTTGCCAGTTCTCATTCTTCAACAACACTCGTCCAGAAAACACAATACAGAGAGATCATCCCTCACAAAACACAAACAATTGGTCTTATACAGTTTCCTATTTAATAGCAAAATGATGGAATCTATTTAAAGTACCAAATGGAAGGATCATTCATATCCACCTACATAGATTCCAGGGCTAGTTTGGTATCTCCAGGTTATTCTTCTTTGTTATATACACTAAGACAAGAGGAGTATTTAAGACCATCTGACACTTTCACTTTAAGAAGTACTACCTTCATAAAAATGGAACCAAGGTTCTATGGACCTGAATGGTATATCGTAGACCAATAGGAGTGCAAAATACCATTTTGATATGATGTTGTAGTAACAGAATGAGGGGCCACCCCCATAGTGAATATTCAGAAATAAATTTTCTGATTCTGGCTATGTATACAAGGGCTTGAGAGTCTGCTTCCAGTCATTATGCAAAGGAAAACTAAAACTCTTCTATTTTGAAATTTGTCCCATTTTTGGAGATTGGCTGATATGTATTTAAAAGATAGTAACCCAAACCTCACTTCATTCTTGCTTTCCAGTGGCAAAACATGCCAGAACTTTCTAACTTTCCATGGGAGTGTTGGAGAATATTTTCTTCCATTATTTCCTATACTGCCTCTATGAGATTGTGAGTTGCACAAAATCAAAAGTTAATTTCCTATCAATGATACCTGTAAAACCCAGTGGAATTGCTCGTTGGCTATGGGAGGGGGTTGGGAGGAGGGGAAGGAAAAAACATGAATTGTGTAAGCATGGGAAATTATTCTAAATTAACTAATTAAACTTTTAAAAATGTTTAAAAATAATATTTTTTTAAAAGTTTATATCTTAGGAGCAACTACGTGGCTCAGTGGATAGAGAACCAAAGCTGAGAGATGAGAAGTTCTGGGTTTAAATATGGCCTCAGTTTAATATAATCAAAAGCATTTAATTTACATTTTGTAATTTTCTCTAACTCTTGCTTGGTTTTAAAATCTTTCCTTTCCCAGAGATCTGACAAGTATACTATTCTGTGTTCACTTAACTTATTTATAGTTTCCCTCTTTATGTTCAAGTCATTCACCCATTCTGAATTTATCGTGGTGTATGTGGTGAGATGTTGATCTAAACCTAATCTCTCCCATATTGTTTTCCAAATTTCCCAGCAGTTTTTGTCAAATAGTGGATTCATGTCCCAAAAGTTGGGCTCTTTGGGTTTATCATACACTGTCTTGCTGACGTCATTAACCCCAAGTCTATTCCACTGATCCTCC
>NC_058131.1:677346560-677347518 GCF_016433145.1 Gracilinanus agilis
TTTTAAAATCTTTCCTTTCCCAGAGATCTGACAAGTATACTATACTGTGTTCACTTAACATGTTTATAGTTTCCCTCTTTATGTTCAAGTCATTCACCCATTCTGAATTTATCGTGGTGTATGTGGTGAGATGTTGATCTAAACCTAATCTCTCCCATATTGTTTTCCAAATTTCCCAGCAGTTTTTGTCAAATAGTGGATTCATGTCCCAAAAGTTGGGCTCTTTGGGTTTATCATACACTGTCTTGCTGACGTCATTAATCCCAAGTCTATTCCACTGATCCTCCCTTCTGTCTCTTAGCAGTACCATATTGTTTTGATGACTGCTGCTTTATAGTATAGTTTAATATCTGGTACTGCTAGGCCCCCTTCCTTAACATTTTTTTTCATTATTTCCCTTGAAATTCTTGATCTTTTGTTTTTCCAAATGAAATTTGTTATAGTTTTTCCTAATTCAGTAAAGAAGTTTTTTGGTAATTTGATAGATATGGTACTAAATAGGTAAATTAATTTGGGTAGAATGTTCATTTTTATTATGTTAACTTGTCCTACCCATGAACAATTAATGGTTTTCCAATTGTTGAGATCCAGTTTTATTTTTTTGGAAAGTGTTTTGCAGTTGTTTTCGTATAATTGCTGTGTTTGTTTTGGTAGATAGATTCCCAAGTATTTTATATTGTCTAGGGTGATTTTAAATGGTGTTTCTCTTTCTACCTCTTGCTGCTCTAATGTGTTGGAAATGTATAGAAATGCTGATGATTTATGTGCATTTATTTTGTATCCTGCAACTTTGCTAAAGTTGTTGATTATTTCTACCAGCTTCTTAGTTGATTCTCTAGGATTTTTTAAGTATATCATCATATCATCTGCAGAGTGATAGCTTAGTCTCCTCATTGCCTATTATGATACCTTCAATTTCTTTTTCTTCTCTAATTGCTACTGCTAGTGTTTCTAGTAC
>NC_058131.1:677347609-677348495 GCF_016433145.1 Gracilinanus agilis
CTAAATAGGTAAATTAATTTGGGTAGAATGTTCATTTTTATTATGTTAGCTTGTCCTACCCATGAACAATTAATGGTTTTCCAATTGTTTAGATCCAGTTTTATTTGTTTGGAAAGTGTTTTATAGTTGTTTTCATATAATTGCTGTGTTTGTTTTGGTAGGTATATTCCTAGGTATTTTATATTGTCTAGGGTGATTTTAAATGATGTTTCTCTTTCTACCACTTGCTGCTCTAATGTGTTGGAAATGTATAGAAATGCTGATGATTTATGTGCATTTATTTTGTATCCTGCAACTTTGCTAAAGTTTTGATTATTTCTACCAGCTTCTTAGTTGATTCTCTAGGATTTTTTAAGTTTATCATCATATCATCTGCAAAGAGTGATAGCTTAGTCTCCTCATTGCCTATTATGATACCTTCAATTTCTTTTTCTTCTCTAATTGCTACTGCTAGTGTTTCTAGTACTATGTTGAATAATAGAGGTCATAATGGGCATCCTTGTTTTACTCCTGATCTTATTGGGAAGGCTTCTCATTTATCCCCATTGCATATGATGTTTGTTGATGGTTTTACGTATATACTGTTTATTATTTTTAGGAAAGGTCCTTCTATTCCTATACTTTTCAATGTTTTCAATAGGAAGGGATGCTGTATTTTGTCAAAGGCTTTTTCAGCATCTATTGAAATGATCATGTGATTTTTGTTTGTTAGACTGTTGATATGGTCAATTATGTGGATGGTTTTCCTAATGTTGAAACATCCTTGCATTCCAGGTATAAATCCCACCTGATCATGGTGGATGATCTTCTTAATTACTTGCTGGAGTCTCTTTGCTAGTATTCTATTTAAGATTTTTGCATCTATGTTCATTAGGGAGATTGGTCT
>NC_058131.1:677348508-677362032 GCF_016433145.1 Gracilinanus agilis
ACTCCTGATCTTATTGGGAAGGCTTCTAATTTATCCCCATTGCATATGATGTTTGTTGATGGTTTTAGGTATATACTGTTTATTATTTTTAGGAAAGGTCCTTCTATTCCTATACTTTTCAGTGTTTTCAATAGGAATGGATGCTGTATTTTGTCAAAGGCTTTTTCAGCATCTATTGAAATGATCATGTGATTTTTGTTTCTTAGACTGTTGATATGGTCAATTATGTGGATGGTTTTCCTAATGTTGAACCATCCTTGCATTCCAGGTATAAATCCCACCTGATCATGGTGGATGATCTTCTTAATTACTTGCTGGAGTCTCTTTGATTATATTAAACTAAAAACTTTTTGTACAAACAAAATCAATGTAGTCAAAATCAGAAGGGAAACAACAAATTGGGAAAAAATCTTTATAATGAAAAACTCTGACAGGGGTCGAATTACTCAAATATACAAGGAGTTAAATCAATTGTATAAAAAATCAAGACATTTCCCAATTGATAAATGGGCAAGAGACATAAATAGGCAATTTTCAGGTAAAGAAATCAAAAGTATCAATAAGCACATGAGAAAGTATTCTAAATCTCTAATAATTTGAAAAATGCAAATCAAAACAACTCTGAGGTATCACCTCACATCTAGCAGATTGGCTAAAATGAAAGAAGGGGAGAGTAATGAATGCTGGAGGGGTTGTGGCAAAATTGGGACATTAATGCATTGCTGGTGGAGTTGTGAACTGATCCAACCATTCTGGCTGGCAATTTGGAACTATGCTCAAAAGGCTATAAAAGAATGCCTGCCCTTTGATCCAGCCATACCATTATTGGGTTTGTACCCCAAAGAGATCATAAATAAATAGACTTGTACGAAAATATTTATAGCTGTGCTTTTTGTGGTGGCAAAAAACTGGAAAAGGAGAGTATGTCCTTCAATTGGGGAATGGCTGAACAAATTGTGGTATATGCTGGTGATGGAATACTATTGTGCTAAAAGGAATAATAAACTGGAGAAGTTTCAGGTGAACTGGAAAGACCTCCAGGAATTGATGCAGAACGAAAGGAGCAGAGCCAGAAGAACATTGTACACAGGGACTGACATACTATGGTAAAATCAAATGCAATGGACTTCTGTACCAGCAACAATGCAATGACACAGGACAATTCTGAGGGATTTATGGTAAAGAATGCTACCCACATTCAGAGGAAGAACTGCAGGAGAGGAAACATATAAGAAAAACAACTGCTTGAATGCATGGTTTGGGGTGGACATGATTGGGGATGTAGACTCGAAACTACCACACCAATGCAACTATCAACAATTTGGAAATAGGTCTTGATCAATGACACATGTTAAAACCATGCGTAGGCATGGGTGGGTAGGGTGCGGGGGGTGAAGGAGAGAGTAGGAACATGAATCATGTGACCATGTTAAAAAATAGTATTAATAAATGTTAAAAAATAATAAATAAATAAATGAATGAATGAATGAATAAATAAATAAATAAATAAATGTGGCCTCAGACACTTCCTAGCTGTGTGACTCTGAGCAAATAACTTAACCTAAATTTCCAACCCTGGACAGCTCTTCTGCTTTGGAAGAAATACTTAGTATTGATTCTAAGACAAAAAGTAAGTGTTTGTTTTTTTAAGTGCATAGACTCTCTAGGAAAGGCTAATATTGGGATCAAGGTGTCACATCAATATAGGTGAGGGAGAGATAGGAGAAAAACAGAGACAAAGATAGAAAATAGAGAGCTGTTTTTTTTTTCTTTCATTATCTTAGTCAAAAAGTTTCAATCTGGTGATGGAGATATTTTTAGAAGTGATTTTTTTTTAATTTAGGAGGTCCTTGATTCCTAACTGGGTACATGTAACAGTCTGAGAGAAAAAAGAGAGACCTCAAAAGCATTGCAGCAGCAGCAGTGGCTACCTCAACTCTGCTTAGAATGTAATGTGATGAGCTAGAATGAATGAACAACAGAGTGCACAGAAAAAAAAGGAGGCAAGGAAAACTTTTTTACATAAATATTACAGGAAAAAACTCTGGCTGAAGTTACCAAATGTACCCATCTTTTTATGGAGAAAGGGAATTGGACAAAGAAGACACAATAATAAAATTAGAAGAATGTTCACCGTGGGATGATTTATTTTTGCCCCAAATAGAGTCCAAGGACTACTTGGCTATAGAGAAACATAAATTGAAAATAAGGCTATATTTCTATAGAGCTAAAACTATACCTAAATGTTAGAAATATTCCCTATTTGGGGGATCTGATATATTGTGATTACATTAATATCTTTTCATCAGATTGTAGATATAGATATTATCTCTTTTATTGCCTCAGTGAAAAATTAGGTAATTGTCGAAAAAGGGTGGGTTTGAGTAAATTTCCAAAGACAAAGGGTATAGAGAAGAGAGGACAGTAATGGATTAATCTTGCTCCTCCCCATCCTTCTTGTCAGCCAGTCAGCTAAACCCTTCTTGATCCCTATCTCCTCAAGCAGACTATCACATGTTAAAGTAAATTATTTTATCCTGTCCAGACTGGGGAAGAAGTGCAGATTATTCCAATGTTGAACAAATACCCATAGGCATGAAAAAATAATAATATTGTAGGCATTTGGATTGTAAATTCACTTTATAAACCAGAGTAGGCTTCATACATGCATATATTGGGTATATGATATGTTCAAGGAGGACTAGCACTTTGGGTAAAAGGACGTGCTGAGTTAGAAAGATAGATAGAGGGGGAAGCTTGGTAGCCCAGTGGATCGAGAGCCAGACCTAGAGACAGGAGGTCCTAGGTTCAAATCTGTGTGACCCTGGGCAAGTCACTTGACCCCCATTGCCCACCCTTACCACTCTTCTGCTTTGGAGCCAATACACAGTATTGACTCCAAGATGGAAGGTAAGGGTTTTAAAAAATTTTTTTTAAAAAAAAGATAGATTTATAGATAAATAGATAGGATAGATAGATAGATGGATGGATGGATGGATGGATGGATGGATGGATGGATGAGTAGATGGGTAGATAGACATGGAAAATATATCTATGGGTATATTTTTTATGGAGATATATATTTATTTATTTTTCATAGACTTTCTTTTGCCATAAAATAGATCATGAACCCTACCTAGGTAATGTAATTGACAGAGTATTAGACTTAAGAGTCAGGAAATTTTGTGTTCAAATATGACTTCAGATAGTTGCTATGTGACCCTGGGTAAGTCACTTAATAAGTCTCAATTTCCTTCTCAGTAAAATAGAGATAATTTCAATGTGAAAGTATTCTAGAAAGATATTAGATGTTACAACCCACCTAGGAACTCCTCAGGACCAATTAAGCATCCCTTTGATTATGGAAACAAAGTTTATTTTAACAAAAGGAATAAGGATAACTGGATAGGTATGACCCAAACACTTTTCAAGCTACCTCCACCCAACTCCTACATTTCTTGCTTATGGGAAGTCTTCTGTTTCTTCTCTGGGCCCTATCTATACCTCCCTATGCTATCTACTTTCCCAAACTATCTGACTTAACCTAATGTTCCCATGAGTAATTAATAAAGAAAGAAAGAGAAAAAACCCTGCGTTTGGCTGCTATACTAAGTAACCACAGTTATAGATGAAAAGCTTTGTATTACCTTAACGAATAGGAATTCTGGCAGCTAGACCACTGGCAGATGAATATTTTACTCAGTGAAATTGAGTTTCTCTAAGTAAATCCTCTACCTGGATGCCAAAGATTTCTCCATGAAATCCTGACCTTCCAGAGAGAATCCCTTAGAGCAAAACCACTCCTTCAGCTTGAAATTGTAGGCAGAGAGACAAAATCCACTCCCAGCTCAGATGAAATCCAAGAAAGAAATGAAGTTTAGTTATTTTTCAGTTGTAGCCTCACACAATTCCTTTCTTACCTAGAATCCTTTCCCAGGACTTATCTAAAAATTCCCTTCTTTCAACTAACCCTAAAAATCCAGACCATCCCTAACTATATTCCTATATAATAATAGCATCAACCTCATAGAAGTTTTGTGAATACAGAATGAGATAAAATTTCAAAGCCCCTTGCCAACCTTAAAGCACTAACACAAGATAGTTCTTATTCTAATCTCATCTCTCATGTGCGATGGTAAAATGTTAAGAACCGTTGATTAGAATGTGGCACTTTAGAGGGCAAGACAACATGAACTCATCTCTGTTTCATGATGATGGATTATACTCCCTCTTCTCATTTGTCCTGTGTAGCATATTATTCTTACATAAAATAATGTACTTTTTGAAAGACAAAATTCATTTGAATAAAATTTTTAATAATCTAGATACCTTACAGTTTTAAAAATCTGGTGAAGAAAATACAATACTAATATTTCTCCATAAACATTTTACCTCATAAATTCTCTAAAAATAAAAATTATCTTTAGTCTATTTATTTCCATTAAAATAAAAAACAAAAAAAACACTGGGTTGGGGCATGAAAGGTATGAGACTAAGAAGGCATGAATAGGCCTAACCGATCACATGTGAAATGATATTTTCAAACAAATCTAAAGATCATTGATTTGAACCAATTGATATTTTTCACCAAAAACTATTTTTATCTTATCTTTCTTTTTTTTCCTTTGAATAGGAAGGAAAAAATCTATAGGAGATTGAGGTTTTTTAGAGTAAAGGAAAGGCTTTCAGTTTGAAAAATTGTCCCTAAGGATTAACATTTACCAGCTGTTGAAATTTTCTGCCAATTTCTAAGTCTAAATAAAAGTAGTTAAAGATGAGTTTCTTTTAGAGGCAACTTTCCAAGATTAAAAAGAGTCAGGATCTGATCTGTACTGCACGAAAGGTTTTGAGCAGACCTATTCAATTAAAAGACTAGGTAGGGCTCTTCATAGAAAAAATGTACATATGGAACATATAGAACATTTCTGAGCCTTAATTATTGAGTTATCAAGTATAAGATCTAATGGAAAGTGCTTCTCAAAGATTTATATTCTCACACTCATCTGGGTATGGAACACAATGTTTCAGGTTTAGAGATCAAGAAATTACATCCATTTTAAAGATTATTGGGGGAAATATAGAAATATATTTCATATATACATAAATATTATTTACATATAAATATGCATATAGATTCTGATTTTTGTGCTCTTGAAGAGAAAATAAGAATAATAGAAACCTAGACTCTTTCAGATGGGATATACCTCAGAGGTCATCTAATCTATTTCCAATATGATGAAATTTTTGTATAGCAAGTAGTGGATACATAGTAGAAACCAAGTTGCCATTTACTAACCTTGTGACTGAGGAAAATCACAGTTTTTGGGCTTTGGTTTTCTCATCTTTGAAATGTGAAATGAAAATGGTAATACCAGCATTACCTATGTGGTAGGGTTGTTACAAGGGCAATATCTTATAAATTGTAAAGTTCATTCAATTCAACAAGCATTTATTCTAAATGGCCGTAAGAATGTGAGTTTACCTCTATTATTCCTCCAGGCATCCCTACTTTTAATCTATGACCTTAAATTTTCAAATTTTCATTCAAATTTTACTTAACATCTTTTATGTCTAGAAACCAACTATTTTCCAAAATTATACCATGTCTAGAAATACACTATTGCTTGGAAAATCGCTAGTATTTATTAATACCTTTAATTTTGCAAAGGGGCTAATAATACATATAGATATTGCATTTTATTCTCACAACAGTAATAGATGGGAGATGCTATTTTTGTCCCCATTTTACATATGAATAAACCAAAGCAAAAGAGGTTAAGTGACTCGCTTGAGGTCACACAGCTAGTACATGTCTAAATCAGAATTTGAAATCAGGTCTTCCTAACTCAAAATCCAGGTCTCTAAGCTCTGTTCCCCCTAGATGCTAAATTCAATCTAACCTTCTATGACTTCTAATTTCTGATTCTACTTCTACCTCCAAGTTCTGTGAAAGAGCTTATATCTATGACCTCTTTTACATGATAGCCTTTCAAAAATTTGAAAATAATGAAAAAGTGAAGATTTCTCCCCTATGTCTTCCGTGCTAGCAAATCCTCTTATTGAGTGATTTTGGATTGCTTTATAATCTTGATCACCTCCTTCTCAATGCACCCTGTCTTGCCAATGCCCTTCCTAAAATATGATGCTTAGAATATTATAAATGTCACAATGAAACGAGTCAGTGATCGATCAGTGATTGCCGAGCCTACCATGGACTGCTTTGCTAAAAATATTATTGCCCTGTGGAACATCAACTTCAGAAAGTTCAGTTGACAAATACTAAACACAGCAAATTTCATGCAATTATCACTTATGTAATTATCACTTATTATATTATCTACCTAAATGTTCCCTGCATTTATTTGTATTTCAAACCATTCCTTCTTAGTTAACACATTTTAGGAATTATTATAGTGATAGCATAGTTGAAATTTAAGAATAAATGGAATGAGATAAATCAAACCTCTTATTATACAGGTAAAGAAATGTAAGACCAAAGACATAAAGACTTGTCCAAGGTACCACAAATGGTTATTTTGCATATAAATTATAACAATACAAGCACAACTATCAAATTTGTAGTTTACATAAAGCTGGAGGGAGAAGGTATTAGCTTACAGGAGAAAGTTTAGATCCATGAAAATCTAAACAGGGTAGAATAAAGAACTGAATCTAAATAAGATGAAAATTAGCAGAAAAAAAATGTCAAGAACTAAACTTGTTTTAAAAAAATTAAATTTCAGGATAGGAAATGCCTAGGTGAGACAATAGTTGAAATGAAAAGTCTATGAGAGTTTTAGTTAATTAAGTCAACATGTGTTGTTAATGTGGCTTAGGAGAAAAAAATGTGACCCTATTCCTGGTCCCTTTCAGAAAGGTAGAATATCCAGGACTGAAAAAAAAAATTATAATTTTTGCTTTATTCTGCCCTAGTCATACCATATATGGAGTAATGTGGTTCTAGATACCACCATATTTTAGTAAGACAAGAGCCATAAGTAGGACTTTATAGGAATGAGATTCTATTTTACTCAAATAGGCACAGGAAATAGATCAGTGATCTCACTGATCTAGAAATATCCAGCCATTAGAAGTGGATATTTTCTATGCAATTTATGGTCAGAAGGTAGAAATGGATCCTTAATGGCACAATATTGACTTAGATAATTCCAAATTAATACTATCTTTTTTTGTGTTGTATTTTTATTTTGCTAAACATTTCCCAATATATTTCAATTTGTTTCTGGCTCCACATGGAAGTTTTATCTGATTATCACAAAGAGTCTGCATGGATCTGAGTCCATTTGTTTTTCCACAATGCCATGGAGGTCTTTCATGTTTTGTATAACCTTTGTGATGATGTCCAACCCTACTGTGCAATGCACTTTATATTTTGTAACATTGGAATTAAGTTCCCTATGTTAAAAGTAATTTCATAAAAAACATGTTCTAGACAAGTTTTACAACTGTTAATTCATGATCAAATTTCTTTGTACAACATTGTGATAGAAATACGCCCCAAACACTTATGGAAGAAAAGCTCTTTCTAAAGATTTCTCCATTTCTAAGAAGTTGCCTATAGCAAAAAAATTCACTCTTACTACATTTATTCAATGCACTTTGGGTTTCATCACATTGCAAAATTATACCAATTTTATAATGTCAATTGTAACAAAATCCATATTTCATCAGATATTTTTTTCAGTTTTAATAAAATAGCTTTTATGTCATGCTTTATGAAAGTAATTGCTACCAGAGGACCTGCTCTTATCTAAGAGATTTTCTACTACCCACAATTTTCCACTCCTTTCTTTTAAAATTATTTTATGTGGCTCAGGTTACAGAAGGCCAAATGCATACCCTTGGAAGCAGACCACCATCTAATTATTCACAGAAAAGGTAGAGTGAGCAAGACTGAAGAACATTCTCCTCAACAAAGCTCTTCAACCACAGCTCAGAAAGGAAAAAATATGGAAGAATCAACTCTTCAGAGTCTAACAGCCCTTATACTTTGCCCCCACTGTAGAAACCCACAGTCAAGATCTTATCACTATGCATTCTTATGGTGAATTCAAGGAAAATGATGACCATTTAATTATTAGAGATTACCCTCTTAAATTCTTGAAGCAGTAAATAATCTGGCAGTTGACTGATTGCTTGATTAATGAGGTTAATGATTAGTAAAAATGAAATACGCTATAATCCTATAAATCAGCCATTAAGTACCTTACATCTGAATGTGTGTGTCTATGTGAGTTTGTGTGTGTGTTTGTTCAGGTGTGACTGATTATTCCTGCCACCATGGATCATACCACATCAGTACTGTTCATGGTGTTTTCTTAGCAAAGATACTGGAGTAGTTTGCCATTTCCTTCTCTAGGAGATTGAAGAAAATAGAAGTTTTATGACTTGCCCAAGGTCACACATCTTGTAAGTGTCTGAGAATTGATTTTAAATCAGACTTTCCTGATTTCAAGCCTAGTACTCAAACCACTGATAAATTTATATGTGCGCATATATATGTATGTGTGTATGCACATGTATGCCCTGTGTGTACAGGTATGTATGTGTGTATTAATATGTGTCTATATCATGTGGCTATATATCTATAAACATTATATGGCAGCTAGTATGTATATATATATATACATAGATACACGATAGATAGATAGATAGATAGATAGATAGATGGAAAGGTAGATGGACAGATGGATAGATAGATACATAGATACATAGATACATAGATAGATAGATACATTGATACATAGATACATAGATAGATGGAAAGGTAGATGGATAGATAGATGGATGGATAGATAGATAGATAGATAGATAGATAGATAGATAGATAATGCACACATCCACACTAGCCACCATATATAAATATATAGAGAGAAATACATATAATATATTCATATATATGCATATATTATATATAAACACATGCACATAAATACACATACACAATGAAAGCCTACATCTGAGTTAACAAGGGAATTAACATTTGCCTTACAAAAAAAATAGCAATTCAGTAGTATTTTTTATATTTTTATATTTACATTTTTAATAAATTAATTGTCAATTATAATGATTTGTCTAGGCTCCAGTTTTTTGTTTTGACAATAAGGCATTGATTGCAGGACAAAACAATTTATTTCATCAAGACTCTAATGAGGGAATGAAAATTGTTTGTCTACTTCTCCAAATGGGTGTAATCACTCATTAGGATGATGTTCTTGTAGCATTGTTTAATGAAGGAATTTACTTCTGCACTTTCATCTACCTCTCACTGAACTGGTCAGATCTTAATTTGAATGTCACTAAACATTCTAAATTATGTCAAGCATTCCTTAATGTAGCTCAGCTCTAAGAGGGTCATTGGGTGCTGGAAGATATCTGTTTTTCCCACTGCCAACAAATACACATACAGAAAGATAATATGAAAACTGATATCTAAGATTAGCAAGATATTTTTGGAACCATAATAGGTACTATAATATTCAGCAGCAACTGTGTCAAGAATTCATTTACATGGAATGAAAGGTCTTGGAAGGCAGACACACTTTTATTTTTGTCTTTGTTTCTCCATATTGTAGCACATGCTTCCTATACCCAGTGTCTAATCATTGTTTCTGGAATTTCTTTGACCTCTTATAAATTGTTAGGAGGAATCAACTGAAGAGCAAAATAAGAAATCTATCTTCCTTTTCTAGCCTAGCTTTTTACAGGATCCTATTGGAAGAGAATGAGAGACACCATGAAGTACTAGATAGAGAGATAGCCTCAACATTGAGAACACCTGGGTTCAAATTTCAACCTCTGACACATAGTTGTGTAACTGAACATGTACAATAGTCTTCCACTTTCTTCACTGGCACTTCTTCACACCATGAAAAGCACTGATCCTTTCCAAAAGTAATAGTTACTTATTTTAACATGTTATAAAACACGTTCTTAACAATGATCATTGTTAACAATTTTTTATATTGGGTCTAAGTATGCTTTCTGAAGTTCTACCCATTAGTATTAGTCCTCCTCTTTATAATCTTCCAGAATAAATCTAATCTATTTTTTTATATTATTGCATAGTAGTCCTTTGGGTATTTAACAGTTACCATCTCACTGCAAATGCTTTATTTCTTCTGCATAAATACACTCATTCTTTCAACCATTCCTCATACAGCATGGTTTCTAGACTTGTCATCTTTTGAGCCATTCTTCTTGGGACATAATTCTATTTGTCAGAGACCATCCTAAAATGTATTATGTAGAATCAAACCCAATATGCCCAATGTTTTCTAAATAGTATATAATACAACAATTTATTACCTTCTTTTCTCTATATATCTTAGTCTAAAAGTGCATTATGTTTTTTTGTTAGACATAGTGAAATATATGGTACCAGTGTGCCTATATCAGAATATATGAGCACTCAGGACCATGGATAGAGATATTTGTCAATCAATATAGTACCTCAGCTCCCACTTCAATTTCTCCATCAGGTCCATTTTAATAAACAATATGATTTCTTCAAATAAGAAATCTTACCCTTATCTGACAAGCCCAGTCTGGTTCCATTCCTTTCCAACATTCCAGCACAACATGGGCTACTCTTAGGTCAAGTCTTTTTCAACATGTACTTGTGTAACTGACTTGCTTTATAACTTTAAAATGCAGGATTTTACATTTATCCCTGTTAAGTGTAGGTAGACTGAAGTGTTTTGAGGAAACATTGAAAAGCCATTCTTGTGGGAAGTTCTAACTACTTTCTCCCTTTGTCACTTGTCCATCAGCCTCAGAAATATTTTATTTTTAACCCAATTGTGTTTGGTTGCCAATGAGCCTCTTCTTATGGCTGGGCTCTGGATTCCCAAGAGAGTCATTCTGTGTAAATGTGCTCTTAAGCTGCTACTTCACTCACTGGGTTTATGTCTGAGTGCCAATAATAAAATTAGCTGTGATGGCTGCCGTAAGCTGTTTATAGAGATGAAAGACCTTCCCAAATACGTTTCTGTTACAGCTTACACGCTTGACTACCATTAAGCACATAAACACACACTGCACAGAAGAATCTGTGACTTTAATTCTTCCTGCTTAGGTTTGGTAAAGAAGACAGGAGGTCCCCAAAAGGAGGCAAAATGCTTTGTTTTCAGAAAGAAGGAAAAATAAATTTTATATTTTACACTATAGTTTCACTGAGTTATCTTTCCAAAATATAACTACAATGTCCTCTTATTGATTAAGAGAAATAGGAATGTGGATCATTTAAATTATTGTATTACTAATTATAGGATGTAATCCATTTGACTCATGTTTGTCATCAACACATTCGGCTTACTCCATGTCTTTCCCTAACCTCATGTTGACCCCGATTCTAAATCCAGGATCTGACTATATCTAGTTATTACCTATTTGTGAATAATTCAAAGACCAATATAATGCAAATTGTTCAGAAAATATTCATTTGGATTCTGCTAAAAATATGATGAAATAAGGTAAATGTGATTGTTTATCTTACAAAGCTAAATGGTGCTTGCCTCGACAGCATAAATACTAAAATTAAAAAGTTAAATGTTTTTGTCCTTCCTTTTGAATGAATAAAAGTTCCTTGTGGCCCAGGAATATACCATTTGTTGTTGTTATTGTTTTTGTATCTCTATTGGCTAACATAATGTCTAGTTTGAAGTAGATGTTAAATGCCTTCTGATGAATTGGTTTGCTCATTCTGTGACATTTCTGGTAGCTAGATAGTTGCTATTTTTTTTCTTTTCTGTAGATAGAAAAATTTAGGCACATGAAGATGAAATAACTAACTCACAGGTTTCAGAAAAGCTGAGGCTAACCCTGAGGTCATCTGACCTCTCATCTATTTAAGAAGCCATCTCTGCTTTCTTCCTAAGCACTGAAGAGGAAAAAAAATAAAACTGAATTTCAATCTGAGGCAACTGCCTCCTCCAAACTGTCAGCTAGAGATCCCCTTGTTGGGAGTCTAAGGACATTTCTCATCTCTGAAATGATCATTTTCCAAAAATGTGTCTGCTAGCCAAAAGAACACCACTTGCTATCTATTATCCATTTAGAAATTATGACAAAAAGGGACTAGGCACTCATCCTGGGCCACCAAAGCCTATTTAACTCATAATGAAACTAAAACATTATGTATTTCCATGAGCCACAGTAGATAACATTTGCAATGGTAGATATTTAATATAACAGGAACAAAATAAAATTGAATATGTACTTTTACATTTAATTTTGACTGTATGAAGCTTGAAGAGAGACAAGTTTGACTTGAGAAAAATAAAAAGAGAGAGTTCATGGGGATTTTAAAAGGAAGTTCTGGGTATTTTCAAGTGCTAGAGAAATTGGCAGCATTATTTATCAAATTTGAATATTTTCACTACCTAGGCTTTCTTTTTGCATGATTTAGCTACATCACTATTCTTGAGCTTAATAATTAAAAGAAAGGAAATAAAGTGAGAAAAATGGCCACAGATTTCACAAAGTAGTAGGGGTAAGGGGAAGAGAAAGGGAAGAGAATAGATTCAGGGAGAAAGTGTGATTTTGGTGAAAGAGTGCCTAAACATATAGCCATAGCCAGCTTTGGATGACTGGCACCTTGTTACTCTTTGTAATGAGCAGCTCTATCAAAGTCTCTGCCAATCAATAAACATGTATTAAGTGCTTACTATGTGTCAGGCACTGTGCTGAGCACCAAAATACTTATTTTTCTGTAGCCAACTATTTATGCAAGTACCTGGGATCTAGAGCACATTTCCCATGCTACACAACTAGAATGAGAGTCCCCAAATCCATGGCAATCTGAAATTAGACTAATTAGAATAGGGAGCAGCTAGATTGAACAGTAGATAGTGTCAGACTTAGAATCTGAAAGAATCATTTTCATGAGTTCAAATCTAGCCTCAGATATTTACTAGCTATGTGACCCTGAGTAAGTCACCTAATGCCTTTTACCTTAGTTTCCTCATATATAAAATGAGTTGGGGAAGAAAATGGAAAATCTCTCTAGGATCATTGCCAAGAAATGCCCAAATGGGGTAATGAAAAGTTAGAAATGAGTGAAAAACAAGTGAATTTATATATTGACCCCAGGTTCTCAGCCTCTCCATAAATGAAATCCTTATCGGTAAGCTGACCTCACAGCCAATTGTCTCCCATGGACAAAGATGGAGGGGCACAAAGAAACTAAGTGAGTGAGTAATGAGTTACTCAGTGTTTTTGCCTATTAGAAACATTTTGGTTTCTCTGAGACAAGACAATGGAAAAACTTGCTTTAATGTTAAAAGATAGATTGGTGGAATCACTAGATCCCACTAGGACAAGTAGTTTCATTTTTGTGGGTTTTTTTAAAGTAATTCAATAAAATAGACTTTGATTAAGTGAACTCCTTCAATCACTGGGGAAATAAATAAGGAAAAATAAAGAGTCCCTTCCTTCAAGGAGCTTGAAATCTATGAGGCATGACAGCAGTTTAAAGGAATTTTTAATATTTTAATTATTATT
>NC_058131.1:677362532-677382989 GCF_016433145.1 Gracilinanus agilis
GGAAGGAAGGAAGGAAGGAAGGAAGAAGAGGAAGGGAAGAAGGAAGAAGAGGAAGGGAAGAAGGGAAGGAGAGTGAAGTATGGAGGGAGGGAAGGAAGGGAAGAGGAAAGAAGTATTTATTAAGCACATACTATGTGCTGGGTATTGTGGTAAACAATTACAAAATATTGTCTCTCTTGATCCTCACAACAACTCTGGGTGCTCTTACTATCCCCATCTTATAGTGATAAAAACTGAGGCAAAAAGAGATAATGACTTGTCCAGGGCCACAAAACCAGTAAGGATCGATGATAAATTTGAGTGCAGGCCCTGCCTTAAGACCCATTGCTCTATCCATTTTATCCCCAAACTAGGATAGGCACATGGAAGTTATGCAGTCTGATCTCTTTCAGAATTTCATATTGACATGAAGCTAGAGGAGACTTTTTAGTGTCTGGTGCCATGCAAATTCAGTTACTTACTCTGCAGGGAATACCAGAAGTATCAGAGAGCTATGCAAAGCTAGCAGATTTGGATTTATTAATCATAGATTAAAATATTGGAATTATGAGTTCCTCACCCCTGAGATGGAATGTTTTATAAGATCCAATAATGGTGTGTGTGTGCATGCGTGTATGTGTACACACACAATTGTGTACACACACATACTATTATATATTATATGTGTGTATGTTTACTTACAGTCTTATGCATCTGATCAAAAGGCTTTGAAATGAAAACAGAGTTAGAGGACTTCCTATGTGTAGTTATCCAAGCTTGATACCTTAGAGAGTAACAGCTGCAATGTAGGAATAATAATAGTAGCTGAGATGCTCATTAATTCGTAGGAGACAAAAATCAAAAGGGAGCCAGCAACAAAACCAACAGTCCCAGATGTGCACAAATGCACAAAATATAGGTTATCAGCAAAGTAAATTAGAGACCATAATGGAAGGAGGCAAATTTGACCTCCAAGATATCACTGACTTGGTGGAATAGTTGAAATATGGATCTAGAAGGATTATAACTAATTTAAATAAAAGGAACAGAATAAATATAAGGTGCATTCTATGTAGAGGATAGTGATTCAGGCAAAATGAGGTAGCAATTAATCCCCAAACCATTGCATTTGTTTGTTACTCTGTTTTTGCCATTCATATTTGAATTGAATATTTAGAAAATACTATTATGGGGGGAAATTAAGCAACCAGAGAAATTAAGCATGGTGGAAAACATTCCAGTAAGGATCAAGAGAGGAACAAACAGAAAAAATACTGCTGCCACTGGAAATAGGTTACAAACCACCTGGACAGGAAGAAGAAGTAGACTTGGAGAAACAGATGAGAGTCTTGGAAGCATCAAAATTCTAAAATAAAGGTGATGGAAGACACAGGTAGCTGGAATACTGTCCATCTGCCAAAAGCAGAACAGCTAATTCATTCTAAGCTGGCTTTAATGATCATTTCATCCTTCAAAATATGTAAAAATGACAAGGGAAACTGGCCCTTTGGACATTATTCTTATCAGCTAAGAGGACTTGGTTTCTGAATAGAAATGATGTCAACCTTGAGAAAAGGGACCATTCCATTGTAGAACTTGTTTTAGAGGACAGTAAAACTGAGCATGGTTAGCATGCTTCCTAAATTTTGGCAGAACGAATTTCAGGATCCCATGGCCTAAAAATCACCAGGGAAAATCAAATCAAAAAGGATGGGAAATTGTGAGGAATGATCATGGAAAGAGAAACCATGGCAAGGAGGAAAAATATGGAGACTATCTGAAGAGACTGAAGTGGATGTCTAGAGAACTCACTGACCAATTTATGTAAACAAAAAACATGCATAGAAGATGTTAAGCTAAGGTGGGTAACAGAGATGGAATGCAACTGCATGGCATAGTCCTTTGAAAATGTTGAATGCTAAAGCTCAGAATGAGGTAAGACAGGTGATGAATACTAAGGGCTCAAGGGACTTTATTAGTTATGTTGGGAAAAGGATCAGGGTAAAAGAAAAGGCAAAACCATTGCTTAAGGTGAATATGAAGATGACAGTGGACAACATTACCTGTTTTTGTCTACTAATGATAGTTGCATTTGGGCTGGAAAAGGCAGAGTACAAATGACAAATAGGGAGTTGAAAACCAAGAGAAAGAGTGGGCAAGAAGGGAGTGAAGTTGTACTTGCTGAGTTCAAGTTACCAGGCTCAGATGAACTACATTTCAGGATACTGAAAGATTGGCAGATATGTTGGGTGAGTCATGACAGCAAGTAGTCTTTGAGAGATAGAGAAAATGGAAAAGAAGTGCTTTAGGATTGGAAGAGGGAAAACGTTGTCTTGATTTTTTTTAAGAAAATATAGTAGCATGCAAACTATAAGTCAGTTAGCCCGACTTTAATTTCTGGTGAAATTCTAGAATATTTAAAAAGCATACTAGTGAATATTTTAGAAAAAGGAAGCAGTCCTCACAAAAGGCCATTATGATATCATTAAGACCATAGCAGATTAATCCCATTTTCTTTTCTAATAGAACTACCAGTCCAATAGTAGGTCAAAGCAATACTGTAGATAGGGTTTACTCAAACTTTAGCAAAGAACTCAACAAAGACTTTCACATTGTCTCTTTGGGTAATATTGGCTAGATCAGTGGTCCAAATGTGTTGACTTAGAAAACTACAAATTAATATAATCCATATTGTACTGTATTTTATTTCTTTTGGTAAACATTTTTAAATTCTATTTTTCAATCTGGTTTTGGCAGATTTGATGAGTGTGACATCTTTGGGCCAGGCAATACTATAATTAGGGCGATTTAGACTGATTAAATGAAGGAATGAGAAGAGTAGTTCTTAATGACTAGATGGCAATGTGGGAAAAGTGTCAAGGGGAAGAAAGATCTCTAGTGGAATATTCCAGATACAACCTGACCTTGTGCCAGTTAACATGTTCAAAGTGAAAGGCATAGATGACATGCTAATTCAATGTTGACCAAAATCAAAGAAGTATAACCGACATGTTGGGTAACAAGGTAAGGATCCAAAAAAGAGCAGAACAGGCTAAAGCTTTGCTTTTCCTTCTATCTATGGGTTCTCTGGTTTTCTGATGTTGTGCTGATCACATAGAAGGTCAAGATGAATAGAATTAGCTAAAAATAAACTATGACTCCCAGGGCCTGAAGACATAGACTCAAAGGGAGTAAAACTGGGAAATGTGTCATTCATATACACTCTAACATTTTTGAATGATTAATTGCTTGGATTCTTTTGTGACCTTAGATCATAATACCTTGTGTTTTGACCTTTGAATTTCAGTGTGCACATATTGTTACTTCACATTTTCAAACCTTGCCTGCAATTGCTTACCCATTGACATGTCCCATGGTGATAACTGACCCCTTCCTGCTTTTGGCCAGCTCTATGGAAGGCTTTCTGTCCCAGTTTCTGGTTCTTTCACTGGATGGTAATTTAGAGGAAAAACCTTGCCTCCCCCTCTTATGGGCTACAATGACCAATCCCTTTTCTCCTCTTCTGTGTAAGTGTAGACAGATTTAGAAATGAATTAACTTTCAATTTTCCATGCTAACATAGAGGAACAGACATTCAGACAATACAACAACCAATCCCCAAACCTTCTCTTGGGTTTGGTCTACTGTTTTGTAATTCACATATAAACGCAACACGTTTGGTTTTTGGGAAATCCAGGATTCAAATATTCCAAAGGCTCTACCATCTTGTCTGTGGGCAAATTGCCTCTGCCAAAAGGAAGCACACCACTAACCTAGCCATACCTTCTTGCCCCAAGCAGTTCCTGTATGCATTGCTCCATAAATACTCCAAAAAGTATTTGCCAACATGCTGACTTCCTCTGAGCCCTTTAATATTTCTTGGTTACCAATGTAGTACTCAATTCTGTTACCCCTTTGCTTTTGCTAAATAACCCCTCAGTGGAATTTAAGTTCCTTGAGAGATGTGACGGTTTCATGCTAATGCTGGGCACATTTGGTTTTTTATTGTTCTTGGCAGTCCTGTGATTCCATCTGCAGAGGGAGTTCCTGGTGAGGAATTTCCTTTCCCAATGCATTCAGGTCTTCTGACTCTATCCACAATCCCATGATGCCTTTCCTGGTACACAGTAAACATTTAATAAATATTTGTTTAACTGAATTGAAATGAAATGGCCAATCTCCTTCTCAGGTTGTAAAGTATAATAATATAAAGTTGATAATATCTTTTACTCCATTTCTCACATTCAAGTCATTGTTGATGATGAGTTGGGGCTGACCTGGGCCCATGAATCATCATATTGTCTTTCAAACAACCTGAGCAATGGAGTCTTTAGGGATATTTCTCCTACTTTGGCCCAAAGGACCCTCCCAAATCCTGCAGTTGTATCCTGATAAACCTGAAAAAATGAGTCTACATATGTATGAGGAGGACTGATGGGTAAGGTTCTGAAATGATATATAATTGAATCGTGGGAGTAGCTAGATGGCTCTGTGGATTAAGAGCCAGGTCCAGAGACAGAAGGTCCCTCTGGCGTTGGACACTTCATAGCTGTGTGGCCCTGGCCAAGTAATTTAATCCTCATTGCCTAGCTCTTACTGCTCTTCTATCTTAGAACCAATACACAATTTTATTATTATTATTTTTTAAACACAATCTCAGAAACTGTAAGGAATCTCAGGGCTGTCTTGGCTCTGATACTCACTGGGCACCACTTGGTCAAGTCATAATATCTCTGGGCCCAAGGCTCCTTATCAACAAAATGAGGTATTTGACCTTCAAGGGACTCTGGTTCCTTCTGGCTGAATATGTAGGAACCTCTGATACCAGGAGTGTATCCCCATGATGCTTAGTCATAATGAGAGGGACAGGGAGAATATTGGCTTAGTTAAATAAAAGGCAATTTCACTGTTAGAACAGGTTGCCCAGTTTCCTAACTACCCCTCTTTCCAAGCTCTCTGTTCCATGAAGAGATTGCCTCTGGGTAAGATTCTGGAAGGGCATCATTTCTGAAGACTGAGCTGACACACCAGCCTGAGGTGAACTGGGCGACTAAGCCCTGCCCAGTGTTGGGACTGCAGAGGGAGGTAGGGAAGAGGTAACAACACATGTTTTGATTTAAAGGGGCTTGACTGCTTGCAGCTGAGGAGATAATGAATCGTGTTATTAGGGACTCTGCTTAATTATGTTAATAAGAAATTGAAAGCAAGAGGCGGGGAGCTGTATTTTATGTTGTTGTTTCATGGTTAGGGGAATCCTGGCTCAGAGTGGAAAGAACCATCCACAGTGGAGAGCTTGTTTAAATCCAAGCTCAGAGCTCTTGCTTCCAAATTGTCTCCTCCCATTCCTGCCTTCTAACAGCTAAAGATGCTTGAGAGCCAAATGGCATTCATAGCATAAAATCACATTTGGAAATTTGGCCTATTGAAGGGTGATGGCCAGTGGTGCTGGGTGCTAGCCATGGTCCTAATAACATCCACTCTCACCCAAAGATTTAGGGAGGTAAATAGACAACAGGCTAGGTAAAGGTGTCTTAGATAAAACCTTCTTCTATAGTCTCATTTCATAATAACATAGGAAAAAGAACACTGGCCCTGGTTTCAAGTCATGACCTTGCCATTTACTGACTGTATGATCTTTGGCAATTTCTCTGCCTGTTTTCTTCATCTGAAAAATGAGGGTGATTGTATGTATAATCTAATTATGTATATGTATGTATGTATGTATAATATAATTATATATGTATGTAATCATGTATATATATAATATGTATAATATAATATGTATAATCACACTCATTTTTCAGATATATATAACATACATGACACCTATAGCTGAAAAATGGGGATGAGTTTATATATACATATATATCACATACAACCTACATCTGAAAAATGGGGGTAATTTTACATATATATACATACATACATACACACACACACACACACACACACACACACATATATATATATACTACCCACATCTGAAAAATGGAGATGATTTTATATATACGTGTATATATGTTTGTATATGTATATATTACTTTCCAATGTTGTTATTTAGGAAGTACTTAGTAAAATTTACTGTATGTGTGAGTCAGTATGATTTCCTGCTGCTGTTGTGGGTAGGAAAGATAAACCTCAAACAGTTGCATCTCTTATTATTGGGCAGAGAAGAGAGAAATGCTATGGTTTGGCCAGAATAGAAAACCCTGCTAAAGAAGGAAGGAGGTAAGATTAAGGCCATTCTCCCTACTCATTAATACCTTACATGTCCTTTGAGTCTAGGTTTCTACTCTACCCCTTCCAGGAAGCCTTCCTGGGTGAGTGGAAGTGGGGGAGAGTATTTTTCCTCTGACCTATAGCAGCAGTGACCTTTCAGGCCATTTGGCCCTTACCACATGCTAGCTATAGTTGTCTTTGATTTGTCCATGCCTTGTATTAAAAGATCCCACATCTTCATTCATTGTGATGAGTATTCTAAGATATTTGTGATGTCATCCTATCTAGCTTAATCCAGTGGAAGAGTCCAGAGAGAGGTACCATTTTTTCCCTCATGGTTTATCTGGTTGGTAAGTAACCCAGAGTCTCTCATCAAAAAATCACAGTAGAGGGTCTAGACTTTCTTCATGATCTGGGACCCTCATGGCTCTGGGAAATTCCCTCTCAAAGGTTGGTTTGGAGACAACTGAAAGGAAGTCATGACTACTCTCTCTCCAGAAAACAGCAGCTCTGCCATGAGGTCAGCCTCTTTCATCCTGGTAAGTGATTTCTAATGGTTTGGCTTTGCTTCACCAGTCGCAGCCTCACCCCTGCCTTCAGAGAAGCCTCTTACCTCCTGGAAATATATTTTACTTGAAGAGAGTTCCTTCAGTCGCCATGGTGGTCATGAAGTCTTACTAGCTTCAAAAGTCACCAATTCATATTCCTGCAGAGCCTCATATCTAAGCACTGTACAGTGAGGGACCCTCTACAACTTCTACCTTCTACCTTCTCACTCATCTGATATTCTTCATCTTTTTGGATTTTCTGCTACCTGGGTCTCAGCCATTCCAGCTCAGATAAAAGTCAGATCTGTGGCTAGGTGAAGGATGGGAAGGGACAGGTATATTGGTCATAGCTTAGGGCAGAAGAAAGAGCCTCAGGGGAGGAAGATCATTCATTTCCTATTAATGAGATCATCCTCCTCTATCCCATCCAGAGCCAACCCTGAATGGAGGTGGAATAGACAGTTACTAGCTTGATGCCATGTGAGATCTTCTCCCTCAGTGATCTGCCATATTGACCAAAGTGAGACCCCAGTTGGCTTTATTCCTTTGGGTTATGACATGATCTCTTGTGAGGGGGAAGGAAGACCATAAGAAGTCATCAATGCGGGGGCAGCTGGGTAGCTCAGTGGATTGAGAGCTAGGCCTAGAGATGGGAGGTCCTAGGTTCAAATCCTGCCTCAGACACTTCCCAGCTGTGTGACCCTGGGCAAGTCACTTGACCCCCATTGCCCACCCTTACCACTCTTCCACCTATGAGCCAATACAAAGAAGTTAAGGGTTTAAAAAAATAAAAAAAAGAAGTCATCAATGTGAATTAGCTTTATTTTCTCCAAGGAGAAACTTTGATGAAAACAACAATAACAAATATTTTCATAGCATTGTAACAGTTTCAAAGGACTCTATATACCCTTTTCCTCACTTGATCTTCACAATAACCCTGTAAAGTAAGTTTTACAATTATTTTCATTAGGTTGCTAGGTGGGCATAGTGGGTAAAGTGCTGGACTTGGAGTTAGGAAAACCTAAGTTCAAATACAGTCTCTTACACTTCCTAGCTGTGTGCCTCTGGGAAAATCATTTAACCTCTGTCTATCATCCTCATATGTAAAATGAGGATGATAAGAGCACCTATCTTGTTGGGCTATTGTGAGGATCAAATGAGATAATAGTTATAAAGCACTATGCACACCATAAAGTGCTATATAAATACTTTTATTGTCATCTCCACCTTGAAGATAAACTAAGTCTAAGAGTAGGTAAATAGCTTTAAATCCAATTTTTTATTTCAAATCCAGAATGCCATCCTCTCACATAGCTGGGCAGCTAGGTGGCACTGCAGTGCATAGAGTGACAGACCTGGAGACAGGAAGACTCATCTTCACAAGTTCAAATCCTGCTTCAAGACACTTACTAGTTGTGTGACCCTGTTTGCCTCACTTTTCTCATTTATATAATGAGCTGGAGAAGGACATGGCAAATCATCTTTGCCAAGAAAACCCCAAATGGGGCTATGAAGAATCAGACATAACTGAAAAACAACTGAACAACAAAAATATTATATAGAATGAGAAGAGGAGAAATACAGATTTAGAACACAGGCTACTACAGTGGAGGATAGGTTTGGGTGGGATCAGAAAGAACACTACATATCTAAGGGTGAGGCTCAGAGAAGGCCACATCAGTGAAAGCTTTGAAAGGAAAAATTTGCCCATGAGAGAGATCTAGTTTCATCTATAAGAGCTGGTGTTATTTGTCTTCATCACCATCATCATCATCATTATCACCACTATTTTTATTAAGAGTGTCCACTTTAATTTTTAGCTGGATCCATTTTTCCCTCTTGAAAACAAGTTAGAAAACCAGCTAGGCTCTGTCTATGAAGCTAACCCAGTAAATAGAGTAGGAATATATAAGAATCCCTTTTCTTTCTTACCAGACCCACCAAGAAGACTAAAAAGCTTAAAAAGCTCCATGTTATCTTTTCATCCTAGTCTTTTTCCCTTATAGACTCAACTCTTTTCCCCTCTTCAGAAACTTTCTGGTAATGAAGTAGATGGCAGTGTTATCTCTTATGTTGTACTCTGTCTAATCCTAAAGGTATGCCAGACTTCACTTATTAGAATGTCTTTCTCTAGCTCACTCTACTCCTCTTAACCTAGAGTCAAAAGCTCTCCCTACCATAGTATGGTTCTATTGCTTTGGGACTTTAGGCCAACTCATCATCTAAAGCCCACCCAGAACACTTTTTACGTCTAACAACAATTAACCTTTTGTAGTGAGCATGTACTCCTCAAGCTTCTAATTATAGAAGAGACTTCAATTTGCTTCTCCTTGATTCCCATTTCCCATTTTCTTCCTGCAGCAGAAACAGAGGTTATAGAGTCATGTAGTACATCTCAATACAAGTAGTAAGAAAACGTAAGAATATTTTCCCACCAATCAGATCCCCTTTCAAAGGTAAAAAGAAGCCATTCCCTTTTCTAATAGGAACCTATTTGCTACCTGGGGTGTTCACTAGCAATATTCATTCAAACATCATTTTACAATTTGCCAGTGCTACAGTTTAGATTTACAAAAAAATCTCAGCTCTTACAGAAACTATTTTCTAAAATGACCAGTGTCTGTTCTAGGACACATCATTTTAAGACAATATTTGAACAGAAAATAGAACAAGATTTTAAAACAGAGCACTAAATTGGTTTGGCCACTCCAGGGGAAGAGGAAACCACCAATTGACAAGTCAGAATGGGATAGCTACTTTGATGAGAATGGTCACTTGGCCAAATCCCGAGATTTTATTTGCATCAATATCCTGGAGAGGGTAAGTTTTCTACTTATTTTGAGAAAGGGATGGAATTGGCTACCGCTAGGGCCCTCTTCATACCCTTGGGGAGGAAGGAGAAAAATGGTTACCACCGGGATTTCTTCTGTTCCTTTAGAGAATTGTGGAATCAGGAGGGCTGAGGAAGAGAGGGAAGTGGAGGGTGAAGAGGGCATGGCATGGGATGGAAAGCTCAGAGGAGAGGCCCAGGGTTCTGTTGTTGCTCTGCCTTTATGGGACTCTAGGGGTTGGTTTCATTCCCACTCTGCTCACAGGGCCTGCATCCCTTTGTACGAACAGAGGCATGGAAGTTCCTCACAGGCTACTATTCATGGAGGAGTTCCAGCGATGAACGATTGATGGTGGACAGCACCAGGAAGTATGTTTGATCACTATAGATCTGTGTTATGGGAATAAGAGGGTTAGACTAGGACAAAAGATCTGAAATTAGGAGATTTACACTTACTAATTGTATAGTTTTGAATAATGACTTCTCCAAGCCTGTTTCCTCATATATAAAATAGAAATCATAATGTATTATCTATATGAAATCCTCTCCAGGTTCTGTGAAACCCCAGACCATGTCAGGGTTGTTAGAAGGAAAGAGCTTTGTAAAATTTTAAGTATCATATAAATGGAATTACTACTATCATCAACTTTTCTGGTCTCAGAGGAAGAGACATCTCTCTTCCTCTCTTAAGCTAAGCTTACTCGAATTCTCATCTTTTGCTACCTTGTAAGGATCAAACAATATATTACAAACTGACAGACCTTACTATGTACATGTAGGCTAGTCTTAGGATCACAAATCCCATGATTTAATATTGAGATTGAAATCCTATCATTTTAACCTGGAATGGTCCTTAGAAATCATCTAGTTTGATGCCTTCGTTTTATAAAGGAAGAAAATGGAGGCTTGTAAAATGGAGGAAAGTCAACAAGCATGCATTAAGTGATGACTATGTGCCAGGCAAAATATTAAATGATGAATTTATGAAGAAAAAAAGAACAAAAATCGTCTCTGCTCCCAAGGATCTTACCTTCTAACAGATCAATATGAAATTTACTACCTGTATACACCATGTACTAAGTAGATAGATAGAAAGTTATATCAGAGAGGAAGGTAATGGAAACCAGAAGGAGAGGCGGGTGGATTGAGAAAGGTTCTGACAAAAAGTAGGATTTGACCTACCTAGAGCTCAGATTTGAACTCAAACTTTCTCACACTAAATCCAGCCATTATTATATATCCTGTTATTATACATATAAAATTTTATTATGTTATAACAATTATGTTATATGTCATGTGATTTATATAATTTACATAATTTATATATATTACATTGTTATTCTATATCCTGTTACAAAATGTCAGACACCCAGGACATTTTAGTCACAATCCTCCAGTGTACCTTAAAATGTGATTGGAAAAATATTTAATGGAATAAATAAAAATACAACAGAACATAGATAATGTTAATATGTGATTTTCTAAGTCAATATAGCTCTCATAGGGATTTTTATGTAGGTTTTAATGTCCCCTCTTTCTATGTGAGTTTGACACCATTGCTCTAAATTATTCACAACCTTTTTCTTCAAATTCTTTGTTTTCATTTTATTTTATTTTTGTTTCATTTTCTCTCCAGTGTGTCCACCTATATGTTCAGCTCAAGTCTAAGGGAAAAGGAATAGAAATGTTCATTGTTTTGGGAAATCCTCCTTCTCCCAGGTGGGGAGCCACAATTCCCCTATATGAGACAATTAAACAGTGTAAATTCCCATTCTAAACTGGATGGTTTTTATTCAAAGGGCTCTAAAGATGAGAGAATGGAGTTCAGCATGGGCTAGAGTGGTCAGGGTGGACTTCACAGAGGATATAGCGTTTAAATTGCAACCTAGAGGGTAGGGAGAATTTGGAATAGGAGGGGAGGAAGCAGAAGGGGAATCTTCCAAATGTCAGAGAAAAGGTCCAGGGCTGAGAATTAGTGCAGAATATGCAAAACAGCAGACTCAGGCAATCAGAGCTTTACTTTAAGGTTACCAATATAGGGGGGTGCCTGTGCTTTGCCAGTCAGCCTCATCCTTCATCAGCTCTTTACAACATGTCATAGCTGATCCCTTTCTCTTTCTTGGCCCCAGACTTATCCTTTGTGTCCTTGCAGGAAAAACTATGAGGCTTTATGTGAAATGTATGAGAAAATCCAACCACTCCTGGAAAACTTACATCGGAATTTCATGGAGACACAGAACAACATCTGTGAGCAGAGCTGGACAGAACCCCAGGGATCTGGGGTCTATAGAGGGCATTCTGGGCAGGGCCCTTGATATCCCCTCCCTCCAAAATTTCCAAGGAAAGAAATTCCCTGGGTTTTGCAGAACTGACTACAGATGCTTTCAAACCTTTTTGTAGTCACTTTTTGGCCATGTTTTTGCTGAGCCTCCTGGGTCAGGTGCTGTGGGAAAAATATGGTGCCTGCCCTGGGGCACATTGTAATATGGTTAAAGGGAGATTTACACATGAGAGACCCTAGAGAACAACACAAGGCAATAAATTAAAGGTAAGACCTATGAGTGCTATAGACTGGAAGGTCAGAGGAGGGACCCATCTTTGTCAACTGGAATAGACACAGAAAATTTCCTGGAGGAAATAGGATTAGAGCTGGGCCTAGAAACATGAGTTTTGTGCTGGTGAAGGGAGAATGGAAAACTCCTTAGGAAGAAGTCAGAGGAAATAGTGGTAGAATAGAGGACAGGGGGAATGTTATGAATAAAGAGGGATGATTATGATATATGCAGGCAGAATGAGACTAGCTTGATTGGAGTGGAGGGACCCCATTGAAGATTATGGAATTCTGAAGTCCAACTCCTGCCTACCAATCAATATTGCTCCATCATGGGGCGTGGCATTTAGGAGAGGTGATAAACTCTTGTCTCCTTCCCCAATATTGACATATTCTAAGTAAAAGGGGAAGGTAGGTAAAAAGGTCTTATCAAGAATGCAGCAGTTGTTCTAACCACTGAACTATCTAGCTGCCCCAGGTCAGAGAGAATCACAATATGATTTTAAATAATAGCAGTCCCTTTGATGTTCTCCGTGCCCAAGTCCTCACACCAGTATACAAAATGTTCAGTGCAAAAAATTCCCTTCCGAGGAATGCACCATACAAGAAGAATGTTCTTATAAGACCCACAATAAAAACACTGAATGGGGGTCATGCTCTGCCCCATCTTCTCTCTCTGGACTCCAATATAATGAGGCTCTGCATAAGTCAGTCTCGAACACCTTCAACAAAGGCTTGCTTCTTCTGGCTTTTTTGTGTGTGAGCTTCAGGAAACGCTAGTGTGAGAGAGTTTGCCATTCTTGGGGCTATGGTCCAAAGTTCTATCTCTAAAGATGCCACCAGCTCTGCTGTCTCAACCTTCCTTGCTAGGCAAATCATTGTCCATCTCGTAGCTTTGTCAGCACTGATCAGAGTGTAGATGAGTTTTTCACAGAACGTAATGGTTATTTTGTGATTATCTCTCCCAACCTGCTGAAGCCTATGACATCCAGAGACTCTATGATAGGGATCCCCTGGGCAATGTCATCATAGATAAGAAACGTCTGGAGAAGATTCTGCTCCTGAGTTATGTGTGCAATCCAGAGGCTGGTGAGCTGCCCGAGGATGCCCCTGCCTCAAACCAACCCAAGTCTGTCTATTCCTCACATTATCCTCCCCATCTCTCTGCATCCTGCCTCATTCCTCCTCAGTCTCCTCCCTCAAGTTCCCAGCCCCATGACTCCCCTAAGCCCTTCCCCTTCCCCATGATCTCCCCTCTACCCCAGCTCCCAACCTAAATGGGGATCTGGCCCTCCATTGTCCCTGCCCCCAGCTCCACTTATCTTTGTTAGAATACCAGCAGGGTTTCCATGAGATGGTGATGCTCTTCCAGCTGATGGTGGAGAATGACCATGAGACCTTCTGGCTTTTCCAGTTCTTTCTGCAGAAGACGGTGAGTAGCCCAGGCAAACCCTACCCACCCCAAACAAAAAGGCAGTATTTGTCTCTGTTCACTTGCCTGTATAACCTCCCTCTTCCCCACATTCTCAGGGATCCCAAGGACCCTTCACTTGGCACTAAACTGACAAAGAGCAGGGACTTGCCTTACTTATCACTTAGCATCAGGCTTACCATATAATGAATCTTCTACCTATAGTGAATGAATGAATGAATGAATATACCTGGATTCAATAAGTTCTCTTTCCTAGCATTAGGTTGAGGCTGGGTCAGGGATGGATGTGTATTTTAGAACTATTCTGTTATTCATATAGTTGTGTCAAAGAGAGTTGTTATTTAGTCATTCTGCCATGCCCAACTCTTTGTGACCCCATGGACCATACTGTCCATGGGGTTTTCTTGGCAAAGAACCTGGTGTGGTTTGCCACTTTCTTTTCCAGTGAATTAAGACAGACAGAGGTTAAGTGACTTGCCCAAGATGAAACAACTAGTGAGTATCTGAGGCTGGATTTGAATGCAGCTCTTTCTGACTCCAGGTCCAACATTCTTCTTATCTACTGATCTGTCCCATGCCAGAGAGGACCACAGCATAATTTTAAGTAATAACACTACAACCACCACTCACCACCCCCACACTACTACTACTACTACTACTACTACTACTACTACTACTACTACTACTACTACTACTACTACATAACAATTAAAGAAGGTAGAACTGTGATTTCATTGGAAGACTGAAATTTGAAGACTTTTGAGCCTAATCTGTGAAAGGGGGGCAATAGACAACCTTTTCACAACTTTCCTGGAAAGCTCTCCATGAGGAGAACATTTAGTAAAAGGCAATGAGCTATAGAAATGTGAGTTATTAGCAGGCCATTATTGAATTATCTTTGCTAGATTAGGCTTTCCTTCCTGTTGCACTTTCATGCTCATTTGCAGAGATACTGCCTATTTTGAAGCAAACTTTCTTTGCATCATTGATGTGGAAACTCCCCCTTCCAGTAATATAAACCAATAACTTGCTTTGTAATTTGTATAGTCTTGGAGAGTTGCTTGGGGCACTGAGAGATTAGAAGTCTTCCTTAGACACACAAGGCCAATATGTGAAAGAGGCAGTTCTTGAACCCAGATCTTCCCTGGTTCTTGGGCAGGCCCCTTTATCTACTATACCACTTTGCTTCTCATCCAGAATATCAGAAATGCAAAATTGAAAGAAATCTCATAAGTCTTCCATGCCAACTCTTAGCTAAAGAATGACTCCAACTCCAACAGGTGACCCTCCACTATCCCCCCTGAAAACTTGAGTGACAGGGAATTCCAAAGAAGCCCACTCCACATTTTTGATATCCCCAACTGTTTTCCTTATATTGGACTGATATCTGCCATCTACCTCTTGAAGAATATAAGTCCTACTACTACTTTCTGAGGTCAAATAAGACAAATTCCCTTCTACTCCCTATGACAACTGTTCAATCATATCAAGACCATCAGTAAGGAAGAAGCTAGGTGGATCAATGGATTGAGAGTCAGGCCCAGAGGTAGGTTGTCCTGAGTTAAAAAATCTGGCCTCATATACTTCCAGGGGAGGGGGGGGTGTCACTTCACCCCCAATGCCTAGCCCTTACTATTCTTCTGCCTTGGAACCAAAACACAATATTAATTCTAAGATGGAGGGCAAGGCTTTTTGTTTTTTTGGTTTTTTTACCAAATTACTAAGCCATCTCTGTCTTTACTTTTCCAAGTTAAATTCCCCAAGTTCATTTTGTCTTATGGAATGGTTTGAGTCCTTCAATATCCTATCTCTTCTTCAGAACACAATCCAATTTGTCATTATCTTTTCCAAAATGCCACTTCCAGAATTGGATCCATTATTCTGGGTATAGTTTCAATAAGACAGACAATAGCAGGATGACTTCCCCCTTATTCTGGACAACACTCTATCATTTATGTCATCTAAAATCACTTTAGAGATCTTGTGAGGTAGTGGGGTAAAACAGATAAAAAAGTAGCTTTGGAGCCAAGGAGACCTGGCTTCAAATCTTACCTCTGATAGAAGCTCACTTGCTGGGCCAATCACTTTACTATTCATTATGACAAATCTCAAGGCTATAAGTTATTGAACCATTGAACATACTACCCCTGCGTTGGTAGGGGTAGTAGCTTTGGAACAGCTAGGTGGTATAGAGCAGTGATGGGCAAACCATGGCCTGCGGGCCAGATGGGGCCCCCTGAAATGTTCTATCTGGCTGTGGGACATTATTCCTAATCTGACAAATACAATGAGTAGGATACAATACAATCAAACTTCAAAAAAGTTGCCTTAGAAACAGACTGGCAGATGAGCATTTCCTTTCCTTTGGTCCCCTTTTTAAAAAGTTTGCCTATCACTGGATTAGTGGATTGAGTACTTAGCTTGGGATCAGGAAAACCTGAGTTCAAATGTAGCCTCAGATACTTACTTAGCTGTATGATCTTGGGCAGGTCACTTATTCTCTGTTTGCCTTAGTTTCCTCATTTGTAAAATGGGAATCATAATAGCACCTACATCTCAGTTATTTTGAGGAACATAATTATAAAGTGCTTTGCACATAGTAAGCACTTGTTGAACTGGAAAAAACACAGAACTATTAGTCAGAAAAACTACGTTTTTAATTAAGGAGAGAGGTTCAGCATAATTTCTCAAGGTCTCCATGAAGAGCTGCACACTACAAACCCACACAGAACCCCAAGACTCTGGCTGCTCTGACCACTGACCCCTGAACCACATGAGATTGACAGCGCCAAAGAATAAAAGAATTTGGGAAACATACTTTTTAGGGGAACTGAGGAACTGAGTATAGTTGATTGGCTTTACAGAGGCTACAAAGAAGATGAGGAGCCCTAGACAGGATTATCAGAGAGAAGCTGATGCTTTACAAAGGACACAAAATGGAAAGATCCAGCCAAGGGCTGGACTACCTTGGTAAAGGACCTACCTTGGTAAAGGACTTTGACACAAAGGGAGAAACTACGGGGACAAAAAGGGTACTTAATATCTGATTGAATTAGCTAGTTCCACCTAAACTACTTTAAGGTCTATTGTTAATCTGAGACTCTTGAGGTTGGGCTTTCCCTCCCAGAGAAATTCTCATATGACAAGGTCAAGCATGAAGTCTGAGACCTCAAGCTACTACAAACTTGGGGTTCTCAAGATCTCAAGATTGGGGCCTCTAGATTTCAAGTTGACACACTATAAAAATGTTAGCTATTATTATTGTCATTATTATAATTATTATATCAATAAAGTCACAGATATAGATTAAAGGGGGGGTGGTTTCCAATGTTGGATTATATCAATCTTTTAGTCTCCTAGACCCTCAAGGGTTTTCTTTGTTTGTTTGTTTTTATGAAGTTCATTCCCATGTACAAATGGGGTTAAATGTTTGGACTCAAATGTATGACTTGGCATCACTAATTAATTATATTAATTTCAAGCCCTCAGTTCTCTAAGATCTTGATGGATCCTGTTCCTATTATCCACTGTACTAGGTATCCCTCCCAGTGTCATCTGAAATTTTGATAACCTTACTATCTGTGCCTCTATCCAAATCATTAATAAAAATTCTGAGGAAATTGAGACAACAGATGGAGCTCTAGACCCCCTACTAGAGACTTCCTGACAGGTTGACATCCAACTATTAGTGGTTTTGGTTGGGGTTAGTCATCCAATTTATATCTCTTCGTCTTTTTATGAGAGATATTGTCCAACTATCTTATGTTCTAGTGTTTCACCAGCTTACTAACTCAACTAACCTTGACAAAAAGGAAATGAGGTTAGTCTGACATGTGTTCTTCACGAACCTATGTTGGTTCTTAGTTGTTCACATCAACCCTCCCTCCATGCTTACAGACTACCCCATGAATAATCCTCCTTGAACTGATATTAACTCATTGTCCTATGTAGTTCAGAGAATCTACCTTCTTCTTTTTGAAATTTAGGTCAGCTTTTGCCTATTGCCATTTCTGAGCTCCTTCTATAATTCTAAGAAATCAATAACAGAAGCTCAACAATTATGTTCAAAAGTTAGTCCCATTCTTTGGGTCTCAGTGATTTGAAGACACTGAGAACAGGGAGAGCTTCCTTTGCCCTCTTTTCATTTCTTTTGGGTTTCAATTCCCTCTTAACCATTTTTGTTCCATCTTCTCTGAACTCAAAGTCCTTCTCCTTGGAAGAGAATGTAGAGGCTAAATAGCAATTGAGTGGTTCAATTTTATTCAGCCACACAACAAAGTGAACTTTCTCTTCCATCATAGCTAAAAGTGTTTTATTTTTCTTTCTTTCAAAAAGAAAATATCCTGAGTATTTATCAACTGTCTCAGCTTGGTCTGAGCTTTTACATTCTTGACACTCTTGTACAGGAATGTGTCATTCTTTTATATTCATCCTCAGTTACCTGCCCTCTATTCCATCTCTTATAGATATTTGAGGTTTTTTTTTTTTTTAAAAAAAAAAAAAAGCTTATTGTGTCCCTCACGAATGCTTCAGTCTCTTTAGACAACATTGTTTTTCATAACCTCAATGGACACAGTTGTGACTGCATCGTCAGAATTTCATAGCCATTCACATCACCTGACACTATGGGGGTGTTGGCTCTGCCTTTGACCATAAGGTTGTAGAATTATATAATGCAGAAGAATCCTTGTTCAAGGTATTCATACCACAATGGCAACATTCCCAAATACTGTAGCATTTGTAAGAAGTTCACATGGAAGCTGACTTCAGTTGAGGCCCTGGGATAATCTGTAAGACATCTTCCACCTGACTTTCTTAAAAGGCCCATTACTCGAGTTTGAGACCACCAAAAAAGCTTCAATACTATAGCACCATTCAGATCATTTTGGTATAAGTTAGGTAGAATAAAGTTGTAACTGTTGTTCCTATTGTTACTACAAAGGGACAGCACCAAAGTCTCTTAGGAAAGTCTCCCTCACTGTTTGAGAAGAGGAAGAATCACTACCTAATCTGTTCAGTGTAATAGCAATAATAAAAGCAAAAAATTTAGGTAGAACTTTAAAGTTTACAAAATACATTTTCTCACCTGATTCTTACAACCACGTGATGTAGTTAGTTTATTCCCATCTTACAGATAAGGAAACTAGTGTCTTGCAGATAAAATAATAATAGGAATAGTAGACATTAAATAAAAATTTTATATCAGTCTACAGATAAGGAAACCAAGACCTAAAGAGATGAAGTGACTTCTCTAAGGTTAACAGAGCAGGAATTTGAAACCAAGTCCTCTGATTCTAGGAGCAGCTAGGTGGCTCAGTGGATAAACCACTCGGTCAGGAAGACCTGAATTCAAATCTGACCCCAGACACTTATTCACTGTGTGACCGTAGGCAAGGCAAGGCACTTAATCCTGTTGCCTCAGTTCCCTCATCTATAAAATGAATTGGAAAAGGAAAAGTCAAACCATTCCAGTATCTCTATCAAGAAAATCTCAACCTGAGATCATGAAGAGTCAGACATGGCTGAAACAACTAAACAGCAACCTCTGATTCTAGATCTAATAATGTTCTTTCCACTCTGACCCCTTTTCTTCCTGACTCCCAACTCCAGCACTCTCTACTCATTCTCCAGTCACATAATTAAAGTATCCTAACTATGGGAAGATGCCTTCTAATTTTCCAGAACCATAGAATGTCAAAATTGGAAGACCCTCAGTGGCCATCTGCCCCACCTTATATCTGACCAATAGTGTTTGCTATAAAATTCCCAGAAAGTAATGAGCCGTCTTTTGCTTGAAGACCTGTAGCAAAGTCCGCTATTTCCTAGCCAGCTTATTCAGCTTTAGGATAAGTTTAATTTGTTAGAAAGCTTCACACACACACACACACACACACACACACACACACACACACACACACACACACACACACACACACACCTCACTCAATTTGCCCTTAATTTGTTTCCATATTGGCAGGATGAAGTTTCCCCAGAAGAAGGGTTACTGCTACAATTCACTCACTGCTCTCAGGGTACTAGAGGGTAACCCTTTTGACTGTTTTTTTCCTGCTAACATCATAGCTCATCAGCATCTACCTATGCTAGATCATTTGAAAATCAGTCAATTAGCCTCAGCCAAAAAGATCTAATGAGCAAATTAAATATATAACATTTTCATAACATTATACATGTAAACTTTAATTATACTTTCTCAACAATGCACAATACTCATAACAATGCATAACAATGTACAAAGAATGGATGTACACTTGAAGTTTCAGGATAGTAAGTCACACAGAGAATATATATGACTGGGATAACTCATCACTGAACCTCAGACTTCAGACTTCTCTCTCTTAAGAATTTCCCATAAATATTTCTTGGTGAGCATACCTTCTATGTTGAACAAATACTTTCACTGATAAGTTCAGTTGATCCACATTGTGGTGGATGAACACTTCACTGGGCTTGGTGTCTCAGTTGGATGAGTTAGTCCACTTGTGCTGCTACTCTTGCAGGTCTGTTCCTAAGCTGCTTTTCTCATCAAGTGAGCTTGCTCCCTGACAGCCACTGTGGTATCTGTCACTTCTAGTTTCAGGCTTAGCTGATGCTTTCAATTGAATTAATGTTGTGTTCTCTTAGGAAAAGGCAGTAAACCTTATCCTAAATCTCACCAAAAAAAAACCCTCTCCAATTCAGTGCTTTTGTAGGAGTTTTCTGCTCTACCTCTCAGCAAAAACAGGTGGTAATGCAAATAAATCCCTCCTTTTCTCCTCCTCCTCCTCTTTCTCTTTCTCCTTCTTCTCCTTCTTCTCCTTCTTCTCCTTCTCCTTCTTCTCCTTCTTCTCCTTCTTCTCCTTCTTCTCCTTCTTCTCCTTCTTCTTCTTCTTCTTCTTCT
>NC_058131.1:677383489-677406396 GCF_016433145.1 Gracilinanus agilis
CTCTCTCTCTCTCTCTCTCTCTCTCTCTCTCTCTCTCTCTCACACACACACACACACACACACACACAGAGAAAATCAGGGCCTTGCAAGATGTCTTACTTCTTTGGAGATTTCAAGGCCAGTAAATGATGGGCTTTTAATCTCTGCTTTTAATGATAAACTCTTGCATAAAACATTTTATTACCCAATATAGAAAAAGAGAATTTGTAATATTTTTTCTCATCCTTCTCTTATGCAGACTTTAAAACATTTATTTCTTATTCATTAATATCTTAGTTTAGGACATTTAGTCAACAATATCCTATAAACATTTATTAAAAATCTATTATGTGTCTTTCTAAGCATTTAAGTGAGAGCTATAATAATTTATTTAACAGATGTCTCCATTTTAAATGTAACAAATATCTATTATGCACTAAGAATTGGGCATACAAAAACAAAACAAAAAATCAGTTCTGGTGCTCATGGAATTTATATTCTACTGGGGCTTTGGAGGATGTAGTCTATTCTTGGAAGTTTGAAAAGCTCTTTCTTTTAGCATTTCACAAAATCAAATTGGTCTCTTCCTCTCTGTCCTTCCCTTTCTTCCTCTCTTTCTTTGTTTCTATTTCTTCTCTCTTCTCTCTCCTTTCTGTATCCTTTTCTCTCTTCTTTCTCCTTTCTCTTTCTCTTCCTTTCTTTCACTCTCTCTCTTCCTCTCTCTTTGTCCTTGTCTTTCTCTGTCTATCTCTTTCAACAAGAGAGGTTTGGGCAAGTCTCCTCTCTTCTCTGGACCTCAGTTTTCTCATCTGTAAAATAGGGGGATTAGCCTTAGTGATTTCAGAGGTTCCTTCTAACTCCACACTGCCCAAGATATTCAAAGAGGACTTGGATAAATTCAGGATGGTAGATAAACAAAACCAAGACTACACATGTCTTTACATCCCCTCCAGGGATACAGATATCAATCCATTCATGCCTTCTCCCATTGCCTGATTTTGGTCCATGTTAGTTAATAAAGGGTCTACCCCAAACCATTTTAATCTTTGCCTTTTTTTAAAGTATTTGATTCTTGTTATAGTCAGGTCACCTATTCCACATCCCACTTTTTTTCTTTCAACATTAATTTTTTGATAAAATGTTTTTTTGACACTTTTTTCTTTTACATCATGGTCATTTCAACTTCCATCCATATTGAATACTTCCTTGAGACAAACACAATTAAGAAAACAAAAACAAAAAGTAGTATGACTCTATCTGACAACATATATAATATTCTGTTCTGGGGGAGGGGAAATATATATTTCATTATCTGTGTTCCAGATCCTTCACTGGTTTTGCAGTTATTCAGAATTTGTCTTCCTTTTTTTAAACCCTTACCTTCTTGTCTTAGAATCAATACTCAGTGTTGGTTCCAAGGCAGAAGAGTGCTAAGGGCTAGGCAATTGGGGTTAAGTGACTTGTCCAGGGTCACACAGCTAGGAAGTGTCTGAGGTCAGATTTAAATCCAGGACTTCCCATCTCCAGGCCTGGCTCTCTATCCACTGGGCCACCTAGCTGCCCAATAATATGTCTTTTAATACTGACAGTGTGGTACTAGTATTGACCATTATATTTAGCCATAATTATGTCTGTTCTCCTTACTGACAATTCTCATGTCCTTCTCAAGCCTTTTCTTTTCTAGGCTAAATATTTCCAGTTTCTTCAAATGAAACTTCAGTGGTATAGTAGTCTCCACAACACTGAGAGCTCTTTGGTATCACTTACCTCCCCTATGATTCCCCAGACCAAAACTTCTAGTTCTGGCTCTTATTCTCCTTTATATGTTTTTCCCCCTCTATTAGAATGTAAACTCCTAGAGATCAAGGACTACCTGGAACTTGTATTTGTATTCCTGGTGCCCAGAATAATGCTTGCTATAGAATAGACATGTAAACACTTGTTCATTCATTTATTCAAATGGTCTGTCAGAAGGCTTCCAGCGAGGGGGAGCTCACCACTTCCCCAGTTTCCATTACACTCTAGACAACTCTGATTGTTGGGAAGACTTTTCTTAGGTAATAGGAATAATAATAATAATAATGATGATGATGATGATAATAATAATAATAATAATAATAATAACCTCTCATTCTGAGGCAGCATGAATCCTAGAATGCAGTTGGTGACTGGCCAACTAGCCCAGTGCTGAGGAGCATGTGCAGAGAGTGCTTTACCAATTATCTAATCTCCATGTGGAAAAGGCTGCAGAGCTTGCTTCTTGATAGGCATGATGACACATATTGGAAATGCCTTGAAGAGATTTGGAGTGTGATTAGGCATCTTGTAATCAGTTCCAATCACTGTAACTGAGATTTGGAACCTGAGTGATTGGAAGGATGGACTATCTTTGACGGAAATTAATTTTGGAGCTCCATTTTAGACATGTTGAGTTTGAGCTATCCAGTTTTCAATTTCCAATAATTTTTGGTGGAGTGGGACTAGAGCAAAGGAGAGAAATTGGGCCTTTATGAATAAATCTGGAGTTATCTGTATAGATATGATAATTAGATTTATGAATCCTCAAGTACTTAGAGTTAATTTAATTGTTTTTGACATTGTTCAATGCTTGTCACACCCAGCAGCTTACAATGGACTCTCTTAATGAGCAAAATATTCAATGCTATACAAGTACAGGTTTTCTAAGAGTGCCATAAACCTTTAGCTTTTCTTTCTTTTTTTAAATTAACTTTTACTTTTCATTAAATGGAAATCTCTTCTCTCTCTTTTCCACCTAACTCCCCCCTCGCATGCCACTGTCTCTCCATCGAGAAAGAAAAAAAAAGGGAAATGTGTTACAAACATGTATAGTCTAGTAAAACAAATTTCCACTTAGGTCATATTCAAAAAAGTCAAAAGTCAAAAAAGATACATTGGTCATGTATCTCTAACTGCTCTCTGAGTCTATCACCTTTCAGGAGGTGGGTACTATGTTTCAATATGAATCCTCTAATTGTGATTGGTCATTAAATTGTACAAACTTGTTAAGCCTCTCAAAATTGTTTAACATTATTGCTCTAGCTATATAAATTGCTCTTTACATTCTGCTAACTTCATTATGAATCAATTCATATAAAGTTTCTCAGGTTTCTTTAAAACTTCTTTGTTTTCCTTTGTTTGTTTGCTTCTTTTTCCTTTGTTTCTCTCTCTCTCTCACTCTCACTCTTTTTTTCTCTCTCTCCTCAAATAAAACCATAAATACATTGAAGTGAAAGATAGTCTTCTTTGATTCACATCCATCCAACTCTAACAGTTCTTTCTGTGGAGGTACATAGCATTCCCCATCATAAGTCCTTCAGAATAGTCCCAGGTCATTGCATTGCTGAGGGTAGCCAAGTTTTCACAGTGAATCATCACACAATATTGCTCTTACTGTGTACAATGCTCTCCCAGTTCTGCTTATTTTGTTCTGCATCAGTTCATGTAGACCTTTCCAGCTTTTTCTGAAATCATCTTGCTTATATATTTCTTATAGCCCAATAGTATTCCACCACCCACATATACCACAATTTGTTTATCCATTCCCCAATTGATGAATAGTCCCTCAATTTCCAATTCTTTGCCACCACAAAAAGAGCTGCTGTAATTTTTTGGTAAATCCTTAGAGTTTGTTTTTCTTAGGCTTAATCCCTCCTTTAATCTACCTTCCCTTTCATTCTTCCCTCTCCATTTCCCCTTTTCTCTCTAGATTCTTTGTTAAGTGAAGTGAATTTCTATAGCCAACTGTATGTTTTTTCTCTTTTATTTCTTAACCCCGAGTTACACTTTATAATACTCCTTTTCAGCATCCTTCCCCAGCATACCTTTACATGAAACTCATCTACTGTGAAGGTATATGTTGCCTTAGTTTAGAAGACCTCCTGGGTTTTCCATTTTTCTTCTGTCTCTGTGTCAGCAGGGAAGTTGCTTTGTTATCACAGAAGTTGTGGATTTATTATCATGACTTTTGTTGATTATGGTTATCATGAGCATTAGGAGGTCCATCTACCAAATGTCCCATCAAATGATATTTTTGTTGCTTATGTACAATAAAATCAATTCCTCCAAGTTTGTTATTCACTTTTTTAAGAAGAACAGCCTGGAACCAAAAACAAACAAAAAAAAGCCTTGACATCACATTATAAGACATTACCCAAGAAAACTGCCCTGATATTCTTGAACAAGAGGGCAAAATAGATGTTGAAAGAATCCATAGATCACCCCCTACATGAAATTCCCAAAAGATAATCCCCAGGAATGTTATAGACAAATTTAAGAGCTCCCAGGTTAAGGAGAAAATACTGCAAGTAGCCAGAATGAGACAATTCAGATATTAAGAAGACCCATCAGGATTACATAGGATCTGGCAGCTTCTGCAGTAAAGGGCAGCAAGGCTTGGAATATGATATTCAGGAAGGAAAGAGAATTCAGTCTACAACCAAGAATCACCTACCCATCAAAACTGATTATATATTTTTAGGGGAAAGTTTGGTCATTTAATAAAATGGAAGATTTCCAAGCATTCCTAAAGAAAAGACTAGAACTAAGCAAAAAATTTGATGTCCAAATACAAAATTCAAGAGAACCATAAAAAGGTAAACAAGAAAGGGGTAGGGAATTTAAGGGTGTCAATAAGGTCAAACTGATTATATTCCTATATGGAAAAATAATATCTGTAACTCTTAAAAATTGTTTTCATTATCATAGTAGACAGAAGAAATATTCATAGGCAAAGGTTGTGTTATTAAGCTGTTCAAGATGATATATAAAAAAATTGGGGGGAGACAAAAAAGAAGATAGTACTAAGAGAAACTTGAAGGATGAAGTAAAATAGGATAAATTACACCACATAAAGAGGCGCCTTGGGGTGGGGAGAGGAAGAATACTATTATAAGAAGGGGAGGAAGAGAGTTTAGGTAATACTTAAAACTTACTCTCAGTGGAATCAGTTCTGAGAGGGAATAATAGCCAGATCTACTAGGGTATAGAATTCTATCTTTCCCTACAGAGAAGTTGAAAGAGAATAAGGAAGGGGTTGGTGTGGGATGGGGAGTATTAAAAAGGAGGGAAAGATTGTGGGGTTGGTGATTAATAGACCTTAAAGAGAAATAGAAGGGGAATAAGAAGGGAGAGGGTGGGAAAGAAAATAAAATAAGGGTGGGGAAAAGGGGGACTAATTAAAAGCAAAACATGGTGTGGAAGGAAATAGGGAAAGAAGAAAAGGGTAGGGTTGAAAGAGGAAATCAAAATTATGGTGAATACATAGGTTGTAATCATAACTCCGTGTGAATGGGATGAACTCACCTATAGTATTAATAATAACTAATATTTTAACAATGCTTCAAGTGATAAAAGACTCTTTAATACATGATTTCATTGTATCTTAACAACAACCCTTAGAGGTGGGTGTTATTATTATGTTCATTTTATAGGTGAGGAAAATTTGATAGATAAAAGTTAAATGACTTGCCCAGGGTCATCCAGATAGTAAGTATCTAGAGCAGGATTCAAACTTAAGTCTTCTTGACTCCAATTCTTGTGCAAAATCCACTGTATCACTTGGCTGCCTCTAGCAAAAATATTTATGAAATGAAGGTTTGGAGTTTGCCCAGATTACCAAAGTTGGTATCATCCACATGGAATCCACCAAGAACCTACTTTTGAGAGACAGGTGGCTGGAGTATATGTGAAAGTTCTGCACTGACTTACCATGTGATGTGAACCATCCTTTTTCTTATTAAGCATTGATAAATGTGCAGAACAAAGCTTATTATTTATTGATTTTTCTTTATTCAAGAATATTTTATTTTCCAAATTACATTTCATAACAATTTTTAATATATTTTCCAAAATTATAAGATCTGAATTATTTCCTTCCTTCCCTTCCCTCTCCCCTCTTGGAGCTAGCAATCAATTTGATCCAGATTATACATGTATTCTCATGCAAAACATACTTCCATGTTGTAAAAGAATCCTCATAGAAAACCACAACCCCCAAATAAAACCATAAATAAACTAATAAGGAAGATAGCATGCTAACGAAGCCTATTTAGATTTAATTATTCCGCTTGCCCCTCTGCAATCTAGTTATGTAGATCAGTAGCTGGCTATGGTTGATTGTACTTTGAGAAATTATTCAGACCAAAGGATCAAGCTTTGCTATAAATATTTAAAGAGCCAATCACTCTTTCCTTAGAAATAAAATCCTTAGCAGAATTGAGAATGGGTGATATTTTTCTTATGTTGAGTGCAAGGTAGGTGAAAAGAAGGAAAAGTCTGTGTACAATAGCCTTTCTATACAACAGAAGTTCACCAGGGAGAGCAACTCTGCCCACATGAAAAGGGGACTTTAGGATCCTATGGGAATCAATATATTAATTTCCTTGGTTCAAAGGTTATGAGCTTGTGGAGGTTGTTTCTTCCCTTCCATTACTGAAGCTTGATGACTTCTGTCCTCTGCAATTCTGGTAGCTTGAACCTACATGAAACTCCATTGGTGATGGCTTCTGATATCTTTAGAACTGAACACTGAAAACCTATAGAAAAACCTATAGAACATTGAAAACTAAGTTTTTGGTCCAAAAAGGCTCCAATGTTTTAGGACGAGCTTTTGTCCTTCTTTCCATTTCTAGAACTCATGCCACTGATGCCTGGGCCAGGCAAGGAAGTAGAAGATCCATAAGTAAGTTAATCTCTGGGCTTTTGCTTGGAAGAAGAATGGGGTATAGTCTTTGGAGCAGACTGGGCTGAAGCAGTCAGTCTATCTTCTTTTGTCAAATCACCATTTTGCAACTTTAATTTATGGATTGCTTTGGATACATGATGGCTTCTGTGGTGATGCCTTTATGGGGAATGCATCTGACATCTCTTAGCCCTGCTTGCTGTTCAGAACACCGGATGCTCTCTTGTGTCTGTTTTGTAATTAGAGAATTTATGATGACATTTGTAACCTTGGCTTTAACCACAGGGACCTTGCTCATATGGACACTCGAAGCTGAGGGGATTATGCTAAGATAAACTAGTTTCTCTTTTGGCAACCTTGGAAATCTACTGATATTTTGTGCTGGAACAACTGGCTTTTTCCATTGGACCTTACTGTGCATGTCAAATAAAGGAGGAGCCCTTGTTGTGGAATCCTCCAGAGCATTATTATAATTAAATACTGGATAGTACATGCCAATGTTTGGAACATCATGCCTAGAAGCCCACCTGGGCTCAATAGCAGCTGGGACTTCATGGGGAGGGGGAAAGGATGGAGAGAAGAATCTGTTCACAGCCTGAGGCTCTGATAGGGACAGGAAGCTGAGATTAACACGCCTCTAGGCCCCCCATTGCTCCCTAAATGCTGAAGTGAGGGGTCAACCAAGGCTACAGTGGGAGTAGGAAGAGATAGGATAAAGAAAAGCAGATATTTTCTACGGGCTCCTAGCCAGAACGGCCTAATAATGCAGGGGGCTTGGGAGCCCACCAAGGGTGAAGGTGATGCCTTCATTCATGCTTTGCTGTATAGGGTAAGGATTTTAGGACTGCCTTCTTGTCTCCTAAGACTGTGTGGCCAGGAGAAAAGGGCCACAGGGCTTTGGGTTTCTGTTTGTTCTTTTCTTTTCAGTATTAGGTCCAGGGAGTGGACTGTCTGATCTGATCCAGAACTAATCCTAAACCACAGACCTGACCATGTCTCACACATACCCCATCTCCTACCCACTGTCTTCTTGCCTTGCCCCTGCCAAACTCTGGTGGTTAGATCACCCCAAAGGTCAAATACAAAATCTTCTGGCATTTAAAGCCCTTCATAACCTGTCCCTACTCCCTCCCTCTTCCGCTCTTCTTAGACCTTCCATCTCTACACATTTTCTTCAGTCCTAAATAATGAGGGCCTCCTGTTTAACCTGTATGTTGCTTGCTTTGTATATATTGGTTCATATGTTTTCTCCTCTGCTAGATTGTAAGCTCCTGGAGGCCAGGAACTGTCTTTTACCTCTTTATATTCCCAGGGCATAGAACAATGCCAGGCACAAGTAGGAACTTAATAAATGTTTTTGATTGATGGATTGATTGATTGATTGGTGGATAATATGCTCCATTTTTTGGTTCTAGGAATTTTTTCAACCTATCTCCCATGCCTGGAATATTGTCCCTCCTCATTCTCCCAGCTTCCCTGGCTTCCTTCAAGTCCTGGCTAAAATTCTACCTTTTAGAGGCAGGTAGTAGCTCAATGGATTGAGAGCCCCAGCCCTAGAGAAGGGAAGTTCTGGGTTTGAATCTGAACTCAGTCACTTTCTAGCTGTGTGATCCTAGGCAAGTCAGTTCCAAGGCAAAGGATCAGTAAGGGTCAGGCAATGGGGGTTAAGTGATTTACTCAGGGTCACACAGCTAGGAAGTATCTGAGGCCAGATTTGAACTGAGATCTCCCATTTCTAGACCTGGCTTTCAATCCACTGAGCCACCCAGCTGCCCCCTCCTCAACTACTCTTAATTTGAGTGCTTTCCTTTGTTAATTATTTCCTATTTATCCTGTCTATAAATTGTTTGCACATATTTATTTGTACCTTTTCTCCTCCATTTGATTGTGAGCTCCTTGAGGGTAGGGACTGTCTTTTGCCTCTTTTTGTATCACCAGAGCTTGGCATATAGTAGATGATTAATACATGCTTTTGGAATGACTGTCTAGCAATCTAGGCTGGGTGTTGTAGCTAGCCTAACACTGAGGCACTGAGGAACAAGGGTCCTAGGATTTCAGTCTAGCAAAAGCTGTCAATGTTGTCTTTAGTCTTGAACTTGGTGGGACCATGGCTATGTGGTAACTAAGTGAATGTTATTCCACCCCCAACCTGAGATAGAGATAGCAATAGGGGACGGGGTTGTGCCACTGCAGTTTTGGGGGGAATGTTTCTTTATTATATTTGTTGTGTATCTTTGAAGTAATACTCCTAGAGATCTAAAGGGACCTCAAACCAATACATGAATGCAAGACTGCAGGAACTAGTGACTTTGAAAGTCAGTTTTCTGTGTATGTGCCATAATATCACTAATTGGGACAGTTATTTCACCCTGATTTGGGATTGCTTGTAGTGTACCAGACCTGGAAATAGCAGCAGCAAAACACTGGCAAAATTCCCATTTTCTCATCCCTGTTCTTTGATTTGAATGTCTCAGGAGTTCTAGGAACTCAGGAGATTCAAAATTCATTTTTGCTGAACTAAAGTAGCTCAGAGTACCAGGTATTCACACATTAAATTCTTTCATCTTTTTCCCTCTCCCACCAATATACTGATGTGCTATTTGGGCATTCCCTATGTAAAACCCAGAATTCACAGGAGACAAAAATCCAAAAAAGGAGTCAAAAGTAAATCCTGTGATTTCAAATGTCTATAGATAAATGTCCAATGTTTAGCCAGTGAACAAAGAAATTTGGAACATGAAAATTCCTTATATGAGGCAGTAAATTTGACCTTTTGATGTCATTGAAATTTGATGGGTTGAAACTTATGATTGGAATATGACTCTGGACAGGTCCACTTTATTCAAAAGAAATAGGATAGGTAAAAGGGTAGGGGATTAGGTTAGTAATATAGAAGAAGAAAGGATTCTCATGTGAAAAAATCTAGAAACTAGAGAGGAAGCATGGTGGAGAGTGTTTGGATCAAGATCAAAGAAGGGAAAAGTGAGTGTAATTGTGTCATTACATTTTCCTGGATATTACAGAGCTGGATGCCTGGATGACTTGACTTCTCAGGAATCTCCCTGGAACTGCCAAAAGAAGCACTAACATGAGGGAAGCTAGGTGGCTCAGTGAATAGAGAGCCATGCCTGGAGATGGGAGGACCTAGGTTCCAAATTTTTTATACCCTTATCTTTGATCTTTGAATCAATATTGTGTATTGGTTCTAAGGCAGAAGAGCGGTAAGGGTTAAGTGACTTGCTCAGGGTCATACAACTAGGAAGTAGCTAAACCCAGATTTTAGAATGAAAAACACAGGCTGAAAAGTGCTTTCTTCTTCATTCCTGACTTCCTATATCTAAACCCTTCTCCAAAGTCATATGTCCCTTCTATAAGTTCGCTTTTTCAATTAGAATGCAAGTTAAAGTTAGGGATTGACTTCCTTTTGGTATTTGTATCCTCAGTGTTTAGCACAAAGTTAGTACTTAATAAATGCTTTCTCATCATTCATTCCTTCATGATGATGGATGACTTCAATTATCTAGATGTCTCCTTTTATCCCAAACACAGAAAAAGAAATGACTTCTTTCCTTAATGGTAATTTTGTCCCTCAAAATGTAAAGGAAACAATAAAGAGAAATTTAATTTTGGATTTGATTCTCATTCTCAGGGAGGAATTGTTTGCTACTATGGAAATAATGGAAATCTTGGAGGAAAGTGCCCATTCTTCCCTAGAGTTTGTTATGGAGGAAAGGAAAGTCAGGCAGAGTTTGAGGTGTATTCTAGATTTTGGAAGAGCAGACTTCAAAGAGTTCAGAGAGAGGATAACTAGAATCCCAGGGATGAAAATTCTATGGAGAAAGTTAGTCCGGGATGGATGGGGAGCTGTCAAGAATGAAGTTGTGAAGAGACAAAGACAAGAAGTCTGATGAGGAAATCTGAGAATCTGAGTATTGCCCAAAGAAACCAATGTTAATGTCTTGAAAGTCCCTCAACCAGGAAGAGAAGATTCTAAGTTGGGGAAGAATTGTTGCTTATGCCTCTCTGGGGAGAGGAAAACATTATAAAGAAATGGAGAACCTATAATGTTCAAACTTGACTTAAGAGAAACCTGATCACCCATAGTACAAAAGATGAAGGATACCCAGAACTCTAGTGTGACCCCCGCCTCCTCATTTTATAGATAAGGGAATGAACAGTAGCCCAGGGAAGTTAGTGCACTGGGCTTGAAATCAGGAAGATACATCTTCCTGAGGTCAAATCCAGCCTCAGTCACTTACTAGTTGTGGGACCCTGAGCAAGTTACTTAATCCTGTTTGCCTCAGTTTCCTCATCTGTAAAATGAATTAGAGAAGGAAATGGCAAATGACTCCATTGTCTTTGCCAAGAAAATCCCAAGTAGGGTCATAAAGAGTCAGACATAGCTGAAACAACTAAACTGTAACAGGTCTAACTATGCCACTCCTTTACTTAATAGACTCTCATGGTTCTCTATTGTTTCTAGAGCCAATTATAAATTCCTATGCTTGGTCACAACATGGCCACCACTGACCTTATCAGGTTTGTTAACATTTTTCCTCTTAAAAAAACTATGGTCTAACCCAACTGGCCTTCTTGGTGTTCTCTATCTCCCATCTCCATGCTTCTGCACAAACTGCCTCTGATGATTGGAGTTCTCTCCCTTTTCACTTTCTCCTCTTAGAACCCATAGTTTCCTTCAAAACTCAACTCAAGTGCCAACTCCTAGATGAGGCCACCTGATCCTCCAGTTACTAGTTATTTCTTTATTGTCCAAGTTATCTTCCCCCCTTAAAATCTTTAATTTCTGATTTAGAAAAATTCTAAGACAGAAGGACAAGAGCTAGGTAAATGGGATGAAGTGACTTGCCCAGGATTGCGTAGCTAGGAAGCATCTGAAGCTATATTTGAAATTAGGTCATCCCAACTCCAGGTCTGGTGCTTTAGCCACTGTGCCACCTAGCTTCCTCTCACCCAAATTATCTTGTATTTATTTTGTATACATCCATGTTGTTTCCTGGAAGTCTATAAGCTTCTTGAGGGCAGGGATGGTTCTATTTTTGTCTTTGTGTCTCCAGTGCCAAAAAGTGCCTGAGACATAGTTGTTACTTAAATTCTTATTGATTGGATGAATGATTTCTGGGAATATTCTAGAATGAATCAAGGAAGGGGAACCAATTTAGCCTTAATGGTACTATCTTTTCTGAAAGGAACCCAGTGGTGGGGAGGTAGATCTGGACTCAGGAAGACATGAGTTTAAATCTGGTCTCTGATACTTCCTAACTGTGATCCTGGGCAAGTCATTTTACTCTGTTTACCTCCCTTTCCTCATCTATAAAATGAACCAGAGAGGGAAATGGCAAATCATTCCAGAATCTTTGCCAAGAAAACCCCAAAAAGGGTCAGGAAGAGTCAAACAGTGACAACAACCATAACAACAATGCAGATGAGATAAAGAAACAGCTCTACATACCCAACTTCAGACTTTCTCCTGAACTCTATTGCTGTATCACTAGTTGCCCAGTGAACATATAGACCTGGATGCCCCAGGGGAATTAAAAACTGAACTTATTTAAAACAGAACTCATTATGTCCCTGTCTCATCCCTATTTTTAAAAAACCCTTACCTTCTGGCTTAGAAGCCATTATAATGAGTATCAGTTGCAAGGGAGAAGAGTGGTATGGTCTGGGAAATAGGAATTAAATGACTGGTCCAGGGTCATATAGCTAGAAAGTGGCTGAGGTCAGATTTGAACCCAGGACTTCCCATCTCTGGGCCTGGATCTCAATCCACTGAGTCACCTAGCTGCCCCATCACCTTATTCTGAATGATGGTTAGGCATCCCAGCTATTCTACCCACAGGTCTGTGGTGCAGGTCTCTTCAAAGTTTAGCCAGTGGTTCCCAAACTTTTTTGGCCTGCCACCCCCTTTCCACAAAAAATATTACTTAGCCCCCTGGAAATTATTTTAAAAAATTTTAATAGCAATTAATAGGAAAGATAAATGCACCTGTAGCCATCACTGCCTCCCTGGATCGCTGCAGCACCCACCAGGGGGTGGTAGCTCCCACTTTGGGAATCACTGGTTTAGACTATCAATAGTACATTTCATTAATCTTATACATTCTCACCTTGGGAGAAATTTGGCACTATGGAATCTTTTATTTTTTTACCATCAACTCCAAAGATGCTTTAAATCCCTTTAAGTCAGAGGAACTCAACCCAGGAACATTCTTCATCCCACCATGAGGAAGGACTTGCTATCATTATAGAAAAAATCTGCTGGAGTCAGGCTTTAAGCAAGTCACTTAATCTGTGCTTCAGTTTCAACAGTTGTACAATGGGGATAATAACAATAGAATCTTTATCACTGGGTTATTGTAAAGATAAATGAGAGAATATTTGTACAATTGCTCAGCACATGGAAAGAATCACATTTAACAAAATTCTAACTTTAAATAGTGTAAATCAAAATAAATAAACACTTCTTATCTGTTATTCATATTATTTGTGACCTCACTGTATATAAGATATTATTATAATTGTTTAAAAATACTATAATTATATCGTTTTTATATGAAGTAGTCTTATAGTTATAAAATAGTCGTATATAATCTTATATGGGCAGAGGGAGGGATACAGAACAAATTTAGATGATATATAAGTGATATCAGCAAAATATATTTCAGAATTTAAAAAATGCTTCACACAGTGCCTGGCACATAGGAAGTGTTTCATAAATGCTTGTTCCCTTTCTTGTTCCCTTTTGATGATGATGATGGTGATGAAGGAAACAACATCAAGGTCCAAAATGTATCAGAGACTCTTAAAATGATAATTAAGCTTCAATTTTTTTCTTGGAGGTTATAAGTATTTTTTGAAAGTAAGACACCAGAAGTCAGCTAGGTGGCTCAGTGGATAGAGAGCTAGGCCTAGAGCTTGGAGATCCTGGGTTCAAGTGTAATCTCAGATACTCCCTGGATATGTGACCCTGGGCAAGTCATTTAACCCTAATGGCCTAGCCCTAACCACTTACCACCTGCCTTAGAACCAATATACAATATCAATTCCAAGATAGAAGGCAAAGGTTTTAAAAAAAGAAATAAGACATTATGAGTTGATTCTTTTTGTTGATGATGAGACCTATGGTCCAGAGGACCACCTCTCACAAGAGACTCTGGGCTCATTTTAATCCATATTCATCCTGGAGGGCCTAAGCCCCCCATATAGGGAATACTTCTGGGGAAATCTCTAAAACAAAGCTCATGCTGATGGTCTCACCAAAATGTGAGTCTCAGGGTCCCTTCTCTTAAAGGCACCTAAAAGATAATATGGACACCATATTTATTTCCTTCAACAAAGAAGCTATAACAGAAAAATCACAGAAGCAGATGGACAGAAACATAAAATATCTCAAATAGCCCATAATACCCATTATATTCCTAGAAAGTGATGACCCTTTGTGGGACTGCTGAGCAGATATCTCACCTTTATCATAGTTCTGTTCTGCCTGAGAAACTCATAAGGTCCAGGTTTCCTGGCCAGTTGGGAATGATTCAGTTTATTCCTTCATTTATAGGATAATTCTGACAGTAGAGCAATTGCTGAAATGGCTGAAATCTCCTCTCTATGGTCAGTTGATGGCTGTTCCCAGAATTCTGGAAGTAATATAGGTTATTACCATATCTAGAAATATATATTTCTTAGAATTGAAGGTCACTGACCTGTGGGTAGGTAAGGAAACGGAAAAACAAGATCAGCAGCCAGGAACTCAAGGTTCCATTTCAGGTCGGTCATGGACTCAGGCAGTGAGGTGTTTAGGCTAGAGAAATCTCTTCTCCATGGGCTTGAAATCCAAGAGAAAGAAAACATGTAAAAAAGAAAAGAAAAGAAAAGAAAAGAAAAGAAAAGAAAAGAAAAGAAAAGAAAAGAAAAGAAAAGAAAAGAAAAGAAAAGAAAAAAATGTACAAAGGAAGGAGGATCCAAAAACGAAGGCTGCGGTCTCTCACAGCTCATTTTGTAGACTGCAAAAGAGGAGGCTCCCATTGCCTCTCAGGTACCAATCAACCTTGGCATACAACCCAGTAGATATTGTTTTGGAGGGGAGTTTGGCTGAGGAGCCACGGTGGGTGAAAAAAACCTCATGATTCCTTATTCAGAAGGACTTACCTTCTGGAGATAAGGTGATTTGCCTGTGAAGCTTTTAATTTAGGCTAAGGGTCCTCTTTGCACATAACTTCTCTACAAGGGTAGAAAGCTTAAAATACAGATTATTAATAACATTCCTAAAAACTCAGCCCTCAGGCAACCTTTTTAATCTCTGGGCTCAAAATGATGCTTTCCAAATAATTAGATTCTGTGCAGCCAATAATTCACAGGTTCCCCTCTCCTTTATTAACACTCTCAACAGCAAAGATACCAATTGAAGACACAATAAACATTTTCTTATCTTTATCTAGAAAACTACTGTTAAAATCTAATCTTCCAACAAGCATATTTACAAGAACAAAGAAATACTTAGTGGTGAGTAATTCTGCCTGGTCATATGTAGTAATAAGACAAAAAGGGGAGAAGGAGGAAGACTTAGGATTCATTGTTGTTTCAGTGGTTTCTCCAAGTAGGTCTAATTCGGTGACTTCCTTTTGGGTTCCTTCAATAGGCCAAGTGTTAAGTCAAAGAAATAAATAAGACTCCAGCTGCTATCCAGCTGTGATGAGTTTAACTGAAATTTTACTGCTGTGTCTTGAAGATGCAATTTCGAAACTTGCTTCATCAGAAAAGTCTACCTTTGAATCCTAAATCCACACAAGCTTTATCTCTTTCTAGGATGAAAACAAACAACCCATAAAGAACTCTTAGCATCTTTAGTGACTTATTAGCTTTTAATCAGCTGTTGAGTAGGGAGCAAACCATTTTTTTCTGAGAAGGTGTTCTTTTCTTAAACAACAGAACAATAAACGGAGCCCTGATTTGTAGCATTTGTCCATTTCTGAGGTGTGAATGCTCATACCGAAAATTTAACAGTCAGCTCTTGTGAGTTGGCAGGAGCTGGTATCAGCATGCCCCTGTTATTTCCTTTTAAACTGTGGTGTCCACAGTGCTGGTGAACACAGTATTCCAGATGCCATCAGAGCAGAGCAGAGACAGAAGAACTACTCTACCCACCTCCTCTGGAATTCTCTGATTGGCTCTGGTTCTTTTCATTGGCATCATAATTGTTCTAACCTGAAACACTTTGAGAAGAGCTAGAATGGCCTTTGATTGTTGCTGTACCACCACAGTCTTTGAGGGCATTTCACTTGACCAGAATAACTCCTCTTCCTGGTCAAAAGAGAAGAGTTTCAAATTCATCTACTGCAGAATCCCTTCTATTTCAGATGGTTAAAGTATTATATTTAAGTGATAATTTCTCCATGAAAATCATCCCCAAGTCATTCCTCTGGTGATAACATCAGTGTTTTGGTCAGGCGGGATCTCTCTGCTGGTCATGTTCTTTCACTACGAGTGACTGCTGGCCATTTAGCTATAGCTGAGGATGAACTCAACTAGTGTCATGGAGACTTCTGGGCATGGTCAGTTCTGCTAGATGTTGTTCCCTGCAACTGGCTTCATTTCTTTCTCTCAGCTGCAATTGGTGAGGGTCTAGTGCAGTGATTCCCGAAGTGGGTGCCACCGCCCCCTGGTGGGTGCTGCAGCGATCCAGGAGGGCGGTGATGGCCACAGGTGCATTTCTCTTTCCTATTAATTGCTATTAAAATTACAAAAAATAAATTTTCAGGGGCTAAGTAATATTTTTTGTGGAAAGGGGGCGGTAGGCCAAAAAAGTTTGGGGACCACTGGTCTAGTGGCTTGAACTTCTCCCTGAAAAAGGATGATTACAACTCTTTGGTCATAGCCATTACACTCAGCTAACAGAAGTCAGCATAGTGTTCCCAGGCTAGGACTGTACTTTCTATTTCTATGGCAGCTAGGTGGTGCAGTGGGAAAAACTGGGGGACTTGGAGTCAGAAAGACCCAAGTTCAAATCCTACCTTAGATACTTATTAGCTGTTTGATCCCATGCAAGTCATTCTAATTCTCTTAGGGAGAATAATAGTACCTACCTCATAGGATGATGATGAGGAAGGATCCAGTGAGATAACATATTTACTGCTCTTTGTAAACCTTATAGTGCTCTTTCATTCTCCCTCTGCTTCCATCTCTCTTTTTCTCTCTCTACCTTTCTCTCTCTCCTTTGACTATTATTATCAATGACACTAATAATACTACTTTTATTATTATACCTGATCAAGAGAATAGTTGTCTATCCAGACAACTATCTCATTTAGGTCTAGACTTTTCCAAGATTCTTTCCAGTTTAGAATGCAAATGAATTGATCCAGAACAAAAGATAAGTTAAGAAGGCAAGATCATTATTCTCTATTTGTCCTACCTGCCTTCTTGCCTTAATTGTGCATATTTGTCTGAAGAAAAACAGATCTTTGGATACTGCATTTTTGTTAGCAAACATCCCTGTATTTATGATTAATGTGTGCATTAGGAGGTGGATTTATCAACAACCCCATCAAGACTTTGGGGTTTGTGGAAACCAGTTCTGCCAATTTCTTCATGTACTTCATTGAAGACAACATGCAAACCATTCCTCTGTTTAGTTACAAAGGATTTTTTGGTCTTCTTATTCTATTAAAACCAAGAATATCTATATAAGTCATTCAGTTTCTCCAGTAGCATATCATTTCACAATCACAAGGTCATAGGTTAAAACCAGAAAGGACTCCAGAGGCCATAAGGTCCAACCTTCTTATTTTATACATAAGGAAATGGAGGCTCTGACAGGCTAATTTGATTGTCCAAAGTTTCAAATGTCACATAATGTGGCAGACCTATTATTAAATACAAGATCCTTTAACTTCAAACTCAGCTTACTTTCCCCTACATCTATGTGGCCTTCTTATTGTGAAAACCTTCTTCTTGTTGTTGTTGTTCAGTCATGCCCAACTCTACATGACCCTGTGAACCATCCTGTCCTTGGAGTTTTCTTGGCAAAGGTACTGTATCACCATCCATCCCATGTTTGGGTAGCTCTTATTAATCAAAGATTTTTTAAAAATTGAGACCAAAATCTGCTTCCCTGTAACGCCTACCCATTAACTACCCATAAACCAACCAACCAACCAACCAAAAACCAAAACCCTCCTTTGAAATGAAACATTTTGCCACTAGGTGGCCCCAAAGCTCAAGGCAATATAACCTTGTGCAGCTGCGAATGTTGCCCAGAGATGGGGAGGAAGATGAACCATCATCCTGCGCATTGTTGACCTCATTGGTTGTGAGCCAGCCCAGAACTGGCGTCATCATGGACCCTGTTGAGATAAGAAGTTATGGAATCCCAGGAATGTGGTGAACTTTGGACTGGAAGTCCAGAGGCTTCATTCGAATCCCAATCCATCATTTATCAGCCATGACATTAGAAGATGAGAGAATGGGATTAGATTTCTTCCAGCTTTAGATCTATGATTATATGGTTTTGGACAAGTTTCTCTTCTCCACTTTGGGACTCAGGTATTTCTGTGAAATAAGGGGGCTGAAGCAGATGATCCCTAGTTCCCAACTCTAAGCCAATGATTGAAGGAGCAATGAGGATCCTCCTCACGAGCATAGCCTCCAGATGGACCACTCAGTCAGCACTGTTTCTGAGGCTTCCTACATTTGGACAGAGCCCTGTCCTAGGTCTTGTGGGGGGGGGGGGAGACAGGATAAGGATGAATTTGGTTCTTGCTTTGGGGGATTATGCTGACTAAAGCAAGGAGATAAAAGGTGTATTTTGCATTTCTTTACTTGTTTTTCTCCAATAGAATGAAAGGTTCTTGAGGGAAGCAGTGTTTTGTATCCTATGCACCTATTTGGGTAACATTACATCCTTGTTGAGTTGAATCCCTTGAGAAGGGGATTTAAACTCACACTCAGTTACTTCTCATGTAAGATGGGGAAACATAGAATCATAATTTAGAGCTAGAATGGATTTTGATGGTCCAATTCTTTCATTCCATAGATGGATCTGCTCTTACCTTCTCATCTTACAATCCCATAGCTGATAAATGGTAGAGTAGCCAGAGATTAAGTTACTTGACCAAGATCACATAGTTAGAAAGTAGCAGAGATGAGATTTGATCCCAGGTCTTCTGACTCACATTTAATGTGCCTTCCCTCTTATATTAGCCACCTCACAGGATTATTTTGAAGATATAGTAAGACTCAAGGACTAATAGAACTACATGTTACAGTTACTACATTACCAGAATTCTCTACATAGAATTTCCTCTTTATTCTTGTTAGGAGTTTGAGCTGTTTTGGTCTAGAATTTCTCCAGCTTAAGCTGTCAGATGCTTTGGTACTTCCCTGAAGTCTTTTGTGTGTATTATGAGACATAGAGGTCATTTAAAAGATAGAGCTTTGGGGGCAGCTGGGTAGCTCAGTGGAGTGAGAGTCAGGCCTAGAGACAGGAGGTCCTAGGTTCAAACCCAGCCTCAGCCACTTCCCAGCTGTGTGATCCTGGGCAAGTCACTTGACCCCCATTGCCCACCCTTACCACTCTTCCACCTATGAGACAATACACCGAAGTTAAGGGTTTAAAAAAAAAAGATAGAGCTTTTAAAAAATAATAAAAACTAGTTCTTCATAAAAAATGGCCTGGTGAATGTACTAGCCAGGGAACCAGGAAACCAGGGTTCAAGTCAATTCCTGCTCTGCCATTTAATAGCTGCACAAAACTAATCAAATGGCCTCCCCTCTCTGGGCCTCAGTTTATTCATCAACCAAATGAAGATACTGTTCTATAGAACTTTGAAGATCCCTTCCAACCTCAAAATATTGAGGTTTTGAGTTTTGTGGGCTCTTAAGTAGAGTACACCTTCTTTCCACCAATGCCAGTTATAATCCATCCACAATTTAGTAGATGGTACTCATGAATCACCCTTTACTTAAGACCACTGAGTTTAGAACCAGAAGGCATCATGGAAATCATTGAGTCCAAACTCCTCCTTTTACAGATGTGAAACCTGAAGCTCAAGAAGAATAAATGACTGATATGAGCTCATATGGCTAGTAGGCATGAGAGCCAGAATTCAAACTCATAGCATCTTGACTCCAAGTCCCATGTTTTAAGCACTGCTACAAACTGCCTCAGCTTGTCTGATCAGAACTCAGAATTGGTTGCCCAGGGGGATCTGAAGCCTTTCCTGCTTCTAAGATCTGATAGAGCTTTTGATCTCTTGACAGAAGTTTAAGGACTCATGAAGGGGCACTAGTTGGCTCAGTGGATAGAGTGCTCTTGTTAACAGAGTCAGAAGAACGTGGTTTCAATTTTGGCCTCAGACACTTCCTAGATATGTGACCTGGGCAAGTCACTTAACCCCAATTGCTTAGCCTTTACAGCTCTTCTGCTTTGGAACTAATACTTGTTATCCATTCCAAGATAGAAGATAAAGGTTATTAAAAAACCCAACACCAAAAGAACTCATGGTTGCTCCCACATCACAATGAAACATCTAAGGAGGATTGTCATAGAGAGATCAAATTTATCATTCCAAGTATGCCAGAACTCACCAGGGTGTCCCTGTGGCTCATTTTCATTCCAAACAGTGAAAGGCACTTAACCTTAGTAATGGGATGAGAGATGGGACAAGGGTCCAGAATGAGTGAAGAGATCTTTGAAAGATATTTTAAATAGAGAATCTTTCCCCAAACTTCTTCATTCTTTCACCTAAGCCTCTTTTGTTGACTTTTTACTTGATTACATCCAATGGTTGTTCCAAATGTTTCCTTAAAATTCTACTTCCATTTCTAGACTCAAGGATATTTCACAAGAGGATCTAAGCCAACATGCGTGAGCTTCATCATATGACATCCTCTCTAAACAAATCATCCTCCTAATGTGGGAGACTATATATGGTATTGCAGGGAGGGAGGAGATTGGGCCAGAATGTAGGAAAACTGTGCTTTAAACCCATCTCTGTCACTCTCCATATGCCGTTGGGCAAGCCTTTTGATCTCTTTGTACCTCAGTTGCCTCATCTGTTCCGTTATTGTCTCCTTTCCCTCCTTTACCCCGAAGTTGGATGTACAAAGCTCAGTATTCTGCCTGCCCTTTCCTCACACTGTGGAGTAAACAAACTTTGAACAATGAGCCAAGGACATCTTTTTCTCAGGCATTTCTGTGATGGAGTAAATGAGAGGAATCATGGTTCCAACAATTTCAGAAGAAGATAGAGAGATGCACTTTGCAAGCTCATGACTAGCAGTAGAAAGAGTATAGAGGCAGAGAATCTGGGTTGAAATCTTTGCTCTAAATAGAATGAAAATTATAAGAACATGAGTCATTCCCCAACTGACAATGGATAGGGATATGAATAGGCAGTTTTTTGAAGAAGAAATCAAAGTCACATGAAAAATGCTCCAAAACACTACTGATTAAAGAAAGAAGTTCTATAAAAAAAAATGCTATCTACCTCCAGAGAAATAACCGATGGGGTCTAAATACAAATTGACACAAACTTTTAAAACTTTCTTTCTTTTTCTTCTTTTTGTCTGTATTTTCTTTTGCAACATGGCTGATATGGAGATAATTTTGTAGGATTTTATACATATAATAAATATCAAGTTATTTGCCTTCTCAAGGTGTGAAGAGGAAGAAGAGAGAATCTGGAACTCAAAATTTTAAAAAATGAACATTAAATTTTTTACATTTAATTGAGAAAAATAAAATAAAAGAAAAACATTTAAAAAAAGAAATCTTTGGTCTGCTATTTACTTATTACCTGTGTAATTGGGGGCAACTTATGGCTTCTTTGAGTGTGAGGTTTCTCTTCCACAATATAAGGGGGTTGGACTAGACCAGTGGTTCCCAAACTTTTTTGGCCTACCGCCCCCTTTCCAGAAAAAATATTACTTAGCCCCCTGGAAATTAATTTTTTAAAATTTTAATAGCAATTAATAGGAATGATAAATGCACCTGCGGCCATCACAGCCCCACTGGATCGCTGCAGCACCCACCAGGGGGCGGTGGCACCCACTTTGGGAATCACTGGACTATACCATTTAACTTCTAAATCTGTGATCTTATGTTCAGCTAATAATCTTTCAAGGGTGTGGGGAAGGGACACTAGAAACTGGTCTGCATGATACTGTTGGCATATACATGGCACATACACTATGTAGTTCTGATCCTTGCCCTGTGCTATTGGACAGTCTATTCACTCTGTTGGATCTAATTTTCATCTCTGGACCAATGATCTTTCTAAAGTAGCTCAGGTTGTTGTTCAGTCATGCCTGACATTATGTGATTCCCATGCACTTTGTCCATTGAGTTTTCTTGGCAAAGCTATAGGAGTGGTTTCCCATTTCCTTCTCCATTGTGCCCCCATTTTATAGATGAGAAACTGAGGCAAATAAGGTTGTCACTTGCCCAGGGTCACACAACTGGTAAGTATCTCAGGCTGGATTTGAATTCTGGTCTTCTAGGTCTGGTGCTCTAGCCACTGTATTGCCTAGCTGCCTTAGCTCAGATATCATCTCCTTTTATGAAAATTTCCCTGCTCTTTACTATGACCAATATCCTATCCTTCTACATATTTTTCTAGATCATTTTATCGGAGCATCTTTTGATTCCTTCACTCCCTACCCTCATTAGAAACCAAGTTCCTTGAGGACAAGGGGTTGCTTTTATATTCCTAGAGCTAAGTAAGCACTGCTATCTATCCATCCATCCATCCATCCATCCTTTGTTTACCTACTGACCTATTTATTTGTTCTGTTTCTCTCTATCTCTCTGTCTCCCTCTCTGTCTCTGTCTCTTTCTCTCTTTACCTCTGCCTCTGTGGGTTTTTGTATCTGTCTATCTGTCTCTGTCCCTCCCTCCTCTCATACTCTACTTCTCTGTATACATTTCCTACTAGCATATAAGCTCGTTGGGGCTGGTACTATATCATTTTTATCTCTGTTATCACAATGCCCTGTATATGGTAAACACTTAATATGTTTCTTTAATCACATTTTCTTGCTCTCTAGGTTAACCCTTTTTTTGAGGGATTGGATGATTGAAATCCCATCTCCCAGTACAAGTAACAGCCTTGATACTGCCTTATTTGGAAGGAATCCAGTGGGAGGAGAGAGAGAGAGAGAGAGAGAGAGAGAGAGAGAGAGAGAGAGAGAGAGAGAGCTGTCTCTTATACAC
>NC_058131.1:677406719-677415540 GCF_016433145.1 Gracilinanus agilis
ACTCATGGTTGCTCCCACATCACAATGAAACATCTAAGGAGGATTGTCATAGAGAGATCAAATTTATCATTCCAAGTATGCCAGAACTCACCAGGGTGTCCCTGTGGCTCATTTTCATTCCAAACAGTGAAAGGCACTTAACCTTAGTAATGGGATGAGAGATGGGACAAGGGTCCAGAATGAGTGAAGAGATCTTTGAAAGATATTTTAAATAGAGAATCTTTCCCCAAACTTCTTCATTCTTTCACCTAAGCCTCTTTTGTTGACTTTTTACTTGATTACATCCAATGGTTGTTCCAAATGTTTCCTTAAAATTCTACTTCCATTTCTAGACTCAAGGATATTTCACAAGAGGATCTAAGCCAACATGCGTGAGCTTCATCATATGACATCCTCTCTAAACAAATCATCCTCCTAATGTGGGAGACTATATATGGTATTGCAGGGAGGGAGGAGATTGGGCCAGAATGTAGGAAAACTGTGCTTTAAACCCATCTCTGTCACTCTCCATATGCCGTTGGGCAAGCCTTTTGATCTCTTTGTACCTCAGTTGCCTCATCTGTTCCGTTATTGTCTCCTTTCCCTCCTTTACCCCGAAGTTGGATGTACAAAGCTCAGTATTCTGCCTGCCCTTTCCTCACACTGTGGAGTAAACAAACTTTGAACAATGAGCCAAGGACATCTTTTTCTCAGGCATTTCTGTGATGGAGTAAATGAGAGGAATCATGGTTCCAACAATTTCAGAAGAAGATAGAGAGATGCACTTTGCAAGCTCATGACTAGCAGTAGAAAGAGTATAGAGGCAGAGAATCTGGGTTGAAATCTTTGCTCTAAATAGAATGAAAATTATAAGAACATGAGTCATTCCCCAACTGACAATGGATAGGGATATGAATAGGCAGTTTTTTGAAGAAGAAATCAAAGTCACATGAAAAATGCTCCAAAACACTACTGATTAAAGAAAGAAGTTCTATAAAAAAAAATGCTATCTACCTCCAGAGAAATAACCGATGGGGTCTAAATACAAATTGACACAAACTTTTAAAACTTTCTTTCTTTTTCTTCTTTTTGTCTGTATTTTCTTTTGCAACATGGCTGATATGGAGATAATTTTGTAGGATTTTATACATATAATAAATATCAAGTTATTTGCCTTCTCAAGGTGTGAAGAGGAAGAAGAGAGAATCTGGAACTCAAAATTTTAAAAAATGAACATTAAATTTTTTACATTTAATTGAGAAAAATAAAATAAAAGAAAAACATTTAAAAAAAGAAATCTTTGGTCTGCTATTTACTTATTACCTGTGTAATTGGGGGCAACTTATGGCTTCTTTGAGTGTGAGGTTTCTCTTCCACAATATAAGGGGGTTGGACTAGACCAGTGGTTCCCAAACTTTTTTGGCCTACCGCCCCCTTTCCAGAAAAAATATTACTTAGCCCCCTGGAAATTAATTTTTTAAAATTTTAATAGCAATTAATAGGAACGATAAATGCACCTGCGGCCATCACAGCCCCACTGGATCGCTGCAGCACCCACCAGGGGGCGGTGGCACCCACTTTGGGAATCACTGGACTATACCATTTAACTTCTAAATCTGTGATCTTATGTTCAGCTAATAATCTTTCAAGGGTGTGGGGAAGGGACACTAGAAACTGGTCTGCATGATACTGTTGGCATATACATGGCACATACACTATGTAGTTCTGATCCTTGCCCTGTGCTATTGGACAGTCTATTCACTCTGTTGGATCTAATTTTCATCTCTGGACCAATGATCTTTCTAAAGTAGCTCAGGTTGTTGTTCAGTCATGCCTGACATTATGTGATTCCCATGCACTTTGTCCATTGAGTTTTCTTGGCAAAGCTATAGGAGTGGTTTCCCATTTCCTTCTCCATTGTGCCCCCATTTTATAGATGAGAAACTGAGGCAAATAAGGTTGTCACTTGCCCAGGGTCACACAACTGGTAAGTATCTCAGGCTGGATTTGAATTCTGGTCTTCTAGGTCTGGTGCTCTAGCCACTGTATTGCCTAGCTGCCTTAGCTCAGATATCATCTCCTTTTATGAAAATTTCCCTGCTCTTTACTATGACCAATATCCTATCCTTCTACGTATTTTTCTAGATCATTTTATCGGAGCATCTTTTGATTCCTTCACTCCCTACCCTCATTAGAAACCAAGTTCCTTGAGGACAAGGGGTTGCTTTTATATTCCTAGAGCTAAGTAAGCACTGCTATCTATCCATCCATCCATCCATCCATCCTTTGTTTACCTACTGACCTATTTATTTGTTCTGTTTCTCTCTATCTCTCTGTCTCCCTCTCTGTCTCTGTCTCTTTCTCTCTTTACCTCTGCCTCTGTGGGTTTTTGTATCTGTCTATCTGTCTCTGTCCCTCCCTCCTCTCATACTCTACTTCTCTGTATACATTTCCTACTAGCATATAAGCTCGTTGGGGCTGGTACTATATCATTTTTATCTCTGTTATCACAATGCCCTGTATATGGTAAACACTTAATATGTTTCTTTAATCACATTTTCTTGCTCTCTAGGTTAACCCTTTTTTTGAGGGATTGGATGATTGAAATCCCATCTCCCAGTACAAGTAACAGCCTTGATACTGCCTTATTTGGAAGGAATCCAGTGGGAGGAGAGAGAGAGAGAGAGAGAGAGAGAGAGAGAGAGAGAGAGAGAGAGAGAGAGAGAGAGAGAGAATCAGTGGCTATGCCAAGTTTCATAGCCTTGAGCTTGTATCATTATAAGCACTGAGTTGAGAGACCCAGGGATAGTCCTGTTCCTGGCAGCAGCAGCAATAACAGCAGCAGCAGTAGCAACAGCAGCATCTGGGATGATGTTAGCCAGGGGAGTCTCACACCAGTCAGCTTTAACCAAGAGCCTTCATTGCCTCTTTGGCTCCCCAAGGGAAGATGTTTGGAAGTCTAATATCCGGAGAGTGCAGCTGCAGGCCAGAGGAGGTGACCTGCATGGCTTCCCTGTCCGGGCTCGGAGACCCCGGCCCTTCAGTGAAGTGCCCACAAGTGGGTCCAATGGTTGGATGAACTTGATCCGTTTCTGGATGGAAAAAGAGATGCATAACATCCATTTCCGAAATGTACGGAACTTCCAACAATTAGGCCCAATATACCGGTAAGTTAGATCCTCCAGAAAGGTGGAGTAAGGCAAACAACTACCTACTCAGGGTACCAAGAGTTCATTTTTATGTGACCTTTTATAAATGTACTTACTTTTCATAACTTTAGCACATCAAAATTTATTTTGTGGCAGGTCAAATTGAATATATTAATGTTGTTAAGAGGGGCTGATCAGGGGAGTTTTTAAATTTCCTTGATGACTTTAACTCTTAGGACAGTGTTGATGAAATCTCTGGACTCCATCTTAAAATATTTTAAAATTATCAAAGGAAATGCCAAATTTCGTTTTAAAAGGTTAGTGAAAATAAAGAGGTCATTAAAAAAAACCATCCAAGTTCATGGACATTCTGAAGTCGATCTCTGGATCTCAGATTAAGAACTCTTGGCTTACAGGTTGGTAAGTCTTTATTTGGAGTGGTTGGAGCCCCTTCTCTGCCCCTTACACAGACATATCTCTGGGAGAGTGTCATTAGGGGTATCAATTTTCCAATCCTTCTTGAAGCACACACATAAATTCCTTGTCCTCAATTCTGGGCTCAGGCTGTTGGTGTCCCTTCTCTATCATGCTTTTTCTTTCCTACCCCATCCCTCAACCCTTATCCCTACTCTGCTTCACAGTATTTCTTTCTCTTTTTGACCTATTTGCTTTGTTGTAGACAGGTCTAGGAAAGGGGGATGGAAATGTAAAGGGGCTGTCTATGTTGGAGAGGGTGTTTATGGCACATCACAAGGCTTGCTAAGTCCCAAGTCTGCCTCCTGCCCCCTTTACCCCTTATATCTTTCTCTATAAAGAGGACAAATAGAGCCACTCCTCTTCCCAAGGATTATTGAGTTGATTTCTGAGACTGAGGTGGGATAATGGAAAGACTCAAAGCTAGGAAAACTGGATTCATGTTTTGGATTAGCTACTAACTAGATGCATGACCCTGAGCACAGCTGACTTTCACTCTTAGGATTGTAGTTCCCTTGCCTGTAAAGTGGAGTGGGGGTGAGGGGGTGGTGGTTGAGCTAGAGAAGGGCTTTTAAATTTTGATTGCATTTTGCATCCCTTGGCAGTGCCTGGTGAAGTCTGTAGACTCTGAAGAATAAAGTTTTTAAATGCATAAAAAATAAATGAGGTTACAAAGGAAACCAATTACATTGAAATACAATCATACACACACACACACACACACACACACACACACACACACACACACACACGACAGGATCATGGACTCCCAAGTTAAGAACTCCTGGTTTAGAGGCTCTGTACATCTCAATTTATGATCCAAAGACCCTACCATAATAACTCTTGGTAGCAAAGACCCCACTTGATGACTCTTGGTAGCATGAGACAATGTGTTTAAAGAAATCTTGGTTGACTGCCTATAGTGATGCTCAGAGCACTTTCTGAGCTGAGTGTACCTCTCTAGAGTTGGAGGGTCATTATTTCCTTCTAGAAGGTTATTTATTTATCTTTTGTGTAAGGCAAGAAAGAGGGAAGGGAATGGGAATGTAGAACCTTGTGGCTTGCTCTGTTCTTCTGTAACTTTTGTAAGCTTAGATGGAATTCCTGTTACATAGAAGCCCTGGACCTGATGCTGAAACTGTCTCTGCCTTCCCACAGTTTATATCCTGTATATACTCTACTGCATATGCATATTCCCTATTTCGACTGTACTATAGAGATTTAAATCTTATTTCTATTATGCTGTATATACTGTATCCTCTACTGTAGACATGTATATCCTACTCTTACCATACTGTATTTACTTATATCCCATATATATTATACTGGACATCTTTATTTACTATTTCTACTGTTCTGTACATATGAGTTCTATTATTCTATATATGTTTATATACTACTTATACCCTATATATACTATACTAGATATACACATATCCTGCTTCTACTATACTATATGTACTTATATTCTATATTGTATATACTTATATCCTATTTATACCATACTCATTTATTTTTTTACTCATATATTTACTCATATACTTTTTAGACTATAGTACATATACTTTATATAATTTAGTGTATATATAGTATAAACTATACCTAGTATACACTATATAGTGTATATTTTATCTAGTATATGCTTATATACTGTTTCTACTATACTGTATATACTCACATCATATATATAGTATGATGTATATACTTTTATACTATTTTGCATATATATGCTATTTGTATTATACTGTATATACTTATATACTACTTATGCCCTATTTATTTATATTTATACTATATTGTATATATACATATCCTACTTCTACTATACTATATATATTTATATTCTATAGTGTATATACTTATATCCCATCTATTATACTTTAAATAGCCATATGCTTTTTAGACTATTCTATATGTACTTAAATATGATTTATACTATACTGCATATACTTTATATAATTTAGTATATATAGTATATATTTTTATATAGTATATGCTTATATACTATTTCTACTATACTGTATATATCCCACATATTCTATAATGTATATACTATTTATACTATTCTGCATATACACTATTTATATTACACTGTATTTACTTATATACTATTTATACCATGCTGTGTATACTCATACTCTATATATGCTATACTGCATATACTTATATACTATACTGTATATACTTTATAAACAAATTGTACTATACTTTATATACTTATATCTTATATATCCTATATAGTATATATTTATATACCATTTATACTATTCTGTACCTATATACTACTTATACTAGACTGTGTATACTTATATGCCATTTATACTATACTGTATATATACTTATATATTCTAGATTATATATACTTATATACTATATATTTATATCTTATATGCCCTATACCATGGATACATTTATACTATATGGTATATACTCATATCCTATGTATGCTACATTGCATATACTTACATACTACATGGTATATGCTTCCATACTACTTATACTATATAATATATACTCATATCCTATATTATATATACTATACTAGATATACTTATATAGTATACTTAGATACTATACTTTAGGATAAAATGTGTACACAGATAAGTGATGTGATTATGCAATGAAGAAACAAAAAATAATAACTACTCTTGGGATGAAGGAGGGCTTCATGGAGGAGATGGCGACTGTCCTGAAAGAAGATGAAGATTCTGAGGAGCTGCCATGAGGTAGGATGGAGAGCCAGGAAGAGTGGATTTCTTGAGCAAATGCATGGAGACAATAGTTGGAATGTTGAGTCCTAGCAGCTGCTAGTAGCCCAAGATAGGGCATCCTGAAGTGGGTAATGGGAGATATGGTAGAAAGGCAAGTAGGTACCCGATTGTGGAGACCCTTAAATGCCAGGCTGGGTAGTTTGCATTTTGTTCTAGGGACAAAAGGTAGTTACTGAAGGCTGTTGAATAGGGGAATGATGGTAGGATCTATGCTTTAGGAATATTCTTTTGGAGTTAGATAGAGTATAGTTTGTTTAGGGCAGGAATTGAAAAAGGGAAGCAATTGATTATTAAAACACTTCATATGAGATAATGTATTAAGAGGAGACCTGGAGAGCTGGTCCATTGAGTCTCATCCCTTCCTTCTATAGATGAGGAAACTGAATCAGAGGGAGGTGAAGGGACTCACCCAAGGTGACACAGATAATAAATCAGAGGCAGGATTTGAACCCAGGTCTTCTGGCTTTGGGGTCAGTATTCTTTTCACCATGTCATGAGATCTTTCTGTATATATTTAAAACTGATGTTATAGAAGTTTTTAGGGTTTGCAAAGCATTTTCCATGCATGATGCCACTTGAGTCTCATAAAACTCAGTGAAATAGGGACTGTAGGCAATATTATCACCATTTTACAGATGAGAGAACCAAGAGAGGGGTGAAGTAACTTGCACTCAGAGGTAGATAAATGGTATAGTGGATAGAGTGCTGTTCCTGAAAGACCTGAGTTCAAATCCAGCCTCAGACACTTGCTAGCTGTGTGATCCTGGATAAGTCACTTCACCTCTGTCTGACTCAGTTTCCTCAACTGTAAAATGGGGATAATAATAACATAATCACCTCAAGGGGTAGTTGTAAGGATAAAAATGAAATCATATCTAATGTGCTTATCGTAGAGCCTGGCACATAGTGCTTCATGGATGTTTATTTCCTTTCCTTTTCCTGGGACATTTATGAGCACATAGTAAGTATCTGGGGTAGAATTCCAATCCAGGTCTTTCAAATTTCAAATTCAGGACGCTATCCATTATGACACTCTTCTGGGAAATTACTGTGTGAGTCAAATCAAGTTGGTGTACTTTTATTAAGCACTGTCCCTGGGTCAGGCACCACAGGAGAAAGGGGATATAAGCCTGGCAATATTATGCAAAGTATTGACTCTAAGCCAGAAGACAAGAGTTTAAAAAAAAAGAATTGATACTAAGTATTGGTTCTAAAGCAGAAGAGCGATAATGGCTAAGCAATGGGGTCAAGTGACTTGCCCAGGGTCACACAGCCAGGAAGTATCTGAGGACAGATTTGAAGTTATGACTCCCTGTCTCTGGACCTGACTCTCAATCCACTGAGCCACCCAGTTGCCCTGTCACCCCGTGTATATATCTTTATATATATTTGTCTTCTCCATTAGAATGTAAACTCACTATTCATTCTTTATACTTCTATTCCCAGCACTTAGCCCAATATTTGGCATAGTGTAGATGTTTAAGAAATATTTGATGATTGAGTATGTAGAGGCTTTCAATGTCATCTAGTCCAACCTCCCCATTTGGAAGATGAGTGAATGGCTGAGATGTGTCAGGGTCTTGTGCACTGCACCCCCCTAAATTCCCCACTTCTGCCCCCTACCACTTGATCAGGTTCCCAGGTTGTTCTCCCACTGCCCTGATCCAGAGGGATCTCAGTTCTCAGGCCCAAATTAATAAAAGTACCAGGATGCTCTATGGCTTCATTCCTTTATGTGTGAAAAAGCCTCTTTAATTGAATTATATTTATTGGAGTTGAGAGGTAGGACTTATACTTTTTTCCCCAAACCCTTACCCTCTTAATACTTAATAATATACTAATTAATATACATATAATTTATATATAAATGATTAATACTATATTCTATGGCAGAAAAGTGGTAAGGGCTAGGCTATGGAGGTTAAGTGAAATGCCCTGGGTCAAACACCTAGGAAGTGTCTGAGGTCAGAATTGAACCCAGGACCTTAAAATCTCTAGACCTGGTTCTCTATCTACTGAAGCCACCTCTGCTCCCAGGATTTGAACTTCTTAGAAGTCTTATCCTTTCCTGCATTTGGTATCACAGAGACACCTCCCCTCTTACACTTAAATCACTTAAATCTTATACTTAAATACTTGCATCACTTAAATGCTTTATTTTATAATGAAAAGGCTAAAAAAACACCTACACTAAAGATATTAACAGGGAAGTTATGAAAAATCCTCAGTGGAAAGGTTGACATTATCCGAATTTCTGAATTTGTTATCAAATATATAGGCAGGTCATGGGAAAGATAAAGCTTGAGCTTGGGGAGTAGGAAGGAGGAGGGAGGGAGAGGGGGAAAGAAGGCATGTTTTCCTTTTGACTGACCTTGTATCTACTTTGCAGAATATTTTCATCAGAGAGAGAGAGAGAGAGAGAGAGAGAGAGAGAGAGAGAGAGAGAGA
>NC_058131.1:677418505-677429847 GCF_016433145.1 Gracilinanus agilis
CTTCCCTTCCCTTCCCTTCCCTTCCCTTCCCTTCCCTTCCCTTCCCTTCCCTTCTCTTCCCTTCCCTTCCCTTCTCTTCCCTTCCCTTCCCTTCTCTAGGTACCTAGCAGGAATTCATTAGTATCATGCCACATAGAATGGTATGAATTCAATTATTATTAGCATCATACCTAGGTAACATTATTTCCATTGTAAGCCAGTGAAACCACATAAATCTCCTGAAGGCCCCCATAAGCACTCTCTAAAAGTAGGAATTCCAGGTCCTGAGACTGTTATTCTAGTCATGCTTCTCTTACAATTTTACTCCGGTTTCAGCCATTGCATAAGCAGGTGAGAGGGAGGTTCTTGTGTTGGGGTTCTGTCTAGCCTGGTTTGTGGCTGACTTTTCACAGAGGGCTTTGTTTACAGGCTGTTGATAGAGTTTTCGATATTCCTCTTCTAGTTGAGTGTGTGGGATTAATCGAGTGGGTTGACGGAGTTGCTGGGAATTGGGAAGCCGAGACTAGACATAGATTTAGTGTCTAGTTCAGGTGTCTCATTCTGCCTACCCCCAGGTGCAGGTCTCTAGGCTTTGGTCCCTGAATTTGGATTTCATTAATCTTTCCAGGGAGAAACTGGGCAATTTGGATTCTGTTTTTATCATCAACCCTGAGGATGCTGCTCGCCTCTTTAAGGCAGAAGGATCCTACCCAGAAAGATATAATATCCCACCATGGACGGCTTATCACTTCTACATGAAGAAACCTCTTGGAATCCTGCTCAAGTAAGTCCTTCTCCATCCTCAAGGAGACACGTTCTTTCTCTACCCATAATTACAAGAGATAGAACCAAAAGACAACTGAAGAGTTGTGGGAAGAGGCATCTAGTAGAACCAGCAGAGGCTGGGTAATAAGGAATCCTGGGCTCTAGTCCCAGCTCTTCCCAACACGAGCTGTGTGATCATGGGTGTCACCTCCCCAACTCCATCTTGGTTCTGTGAATCTATCTAACAGGAAGAATAATCTCTGGCCTAGGATGCCTCAACATGTTATGAGGATCAGATAAATTCAAAAATTAGGAAGCTTGGGGGCAGCTGGGTAGCTCAGTGGATTGAGTCAGGCCTAGAGACGGGAAGTCCTAGGTTCAAATCTGACCTCAGACACTTCCCAGCTGTGTGACCCTGGGCAAGTCACTTAACCCCCATTGCCCACCCTTACCACTCTTCCACCTAGGAGCCAATACACAGAAGTTAAGGGGTTAAAAATGGGAAAGCTTGGGGAAAAAATGAAAAATGTTATAGCAATGTTAAGGAATAAGTCATTTAATAGTGAGGATAATTTACATGGTAATGCCCAGAGCAACTCGATTTATCAGAAGCCATTGAAATGGCAGACCTGTTTGCCAAGTTTACAGGAGGCATTGTTTTCCTTGACTGAGAGCCTGTGATTTGAACTCCTAAAGAAAGTTATCTCTTCTGTTATAGTTTAATAATAATGATAGCTAATAATAGCTAGCATTTATATAGCACATACTATGTGCCAGGGACTATGCTAAGCACTTGGTCATCATGATCTCATTTGATCTTCATAACAGCACTGAGAGGTAGATGCTATTAGTTATCCTCATTTTACAAAGGAGGAAAGTGAGGCAAATAGGTTGTGACATCCAATCATGCAGCTAGTAACTTGAGAGCTAAATTATCCAGGAACTGCCTTGTCTCTGGTTATTGATATGAATCTTGCCCCTTTGTCACTACCCCTAAGACACTACCATCATCCAGGCTTAAAACCTTGATATCATTCAAATTCTTCACTGTCACTCATCATATCTATCCAGTCCGTTGTCCAATCTTGTCATTTCTAGTTTCATACCATCTGTTGGGTCTTTCTGCTTCTCTCCACTCATCTGGCCGCCAACCTAGTCCAGGCTTTCATTGTTTCTTGCCTACAATAACCTCATAATTATTTCCCTACTTCAAGTCCTTCTCTTCCCAACAGCTGCCAAAGTTATTTTCTAAAAGATAGTTCTGACCATGACCTACTCCATAAATTCTAATGACTAGGCTCAGTCATTATTTAGTGTTTTGCTCATCTTTTTAGTGTCTTTTTTTGAGTAAGCTTCAGAAGAGATATACTTCTTAGTACGATGTACATGAATATGATTCCTAAGTAAATCTCCAAACTTTAGAAATGTGGGCTCAAAACATTTCTCCCTGATGTGTTCATTCAGAGAAGTTTGGAGACTTTCGAGGGAGTAGCTTGACTTCTGCAGTGTGGCTCAGCAAAGGAGATAGTTGCTCGGAATTATGTTGCCAATATCTGCCTCTAGAAGAAAATGCCAACTCCTTGGTACATCTTTAGCAGTCGGTCTTTAGCCTATGTGGACAGTCTTATTTCTCCCTATCTTATTCATTCTTTCATCTTATCAAACCGACATGCTAGCTGATTTCTGATTCTCTTCTGTTCTGTCTGACCTCCTTGCATTGATGTACGCTGCAGGTCATCTCCAATGATTGTATCCACCATATTACTATTGGTTAAAATTCTTCCCTTAAGATATTTCCCCCCTGCTCCTTTTCAGAGGTGGGGAGATAGATATGGAACATCGCATATAATGTTAATGTTTTTCAATGTATTGAATTGGTTTGCTAAAAAATCTTTTTTCCTCTTTTCTTTTTCTTGGAAAAATTATTTGAGGAGATGGTTCTTTGGGAAGGGTGGGAAATGGAGAAATCTGGGACATGTAAAAAAATGAGTAACATTTAAAATGTCAAAATTCTTCTCTCATTAAGGTCTAGGTTAGTTAAGCATTCATTTAATTATGTGCTGGGTACTATTCTAAGTGCTGGGGATGCAAAGAAAGGGGGAAAAACACCACCACTAAAAACAGACAACAAAACCCAAGCAGTTCTTACTATCAAGGGACTTACAGGCTTATGGGAGCGACAACATGCAAACATGAGGACAGGACAAATTGGAGGTAGTTTCAGAGGGAAGGCATTAAGATTAAGAAGGCCTAGGGGGCAACTAGGTGGCTCAGAGATTGAGAACCAGGTTTAGCTATGGGAGTTCCTGGATTCAAATCGAGCCTCAGAAACTTTGTAACTGTGTGACCCTGGGCAAGTCACTTAATCTTCATTGTCTAGCCCTTACCACTCTTCTACCTTAAATGCAATATGCAGTATTGAAACTAAGATGGAAGGTAAAGATTAAAAAAGCAAAGAAAGCTATAGAGAAGTTAGGGAGAAAGGAAGGTTTTAAGGGTAAAGTTGAGTTAGATTTTGGACATGTTGAGTTTAAAATGTCTAGGTGCCCCCACCTTCAATGAAGTCTTCCCCACCCTAACAAAAAGTGATCTCTCATTCCTCAAAATCCTGATAGTACTTTGGCCAGACTTCTTTGCTTGTGTCAAATTATTATTTGTTTCATGCTTTTATTCACACCAATTTCCCTATTTGATTTTGTAGCCTATATAAACTCTGGAGATCTTTATCCCAGTTCCAACTTAGGTTAAGTCAGATCCTCCAGAGCGAGAATATACTGCCCTTTAAGGGTTCTAGAGGTACTCCAGAAAGGTCTCAGTGATTCTTCTCTAATCTTATCAGCCCAAGCATCCATTCAGGCAAGGACTGTCTTTTGCCTCTTTATGTATCTCCAGTGCTTAGCACAGTTCCTGGCATGTAGTAGGTACTCAACAAATGTTTGTTGATCAATTGATAGATCACTCACCAGTTGCTAGCATGCCAATATCATTTGAACAATTAACATCAATTGCCTTTTATAAAATAATAGTTCCTAAGAAGATATGGCAAAAGTAGAAGTTATAAAACATTTTTTTTTCAAAACACCTGAGTATATTTTCTCTCTAGACAATATTGTGTATTAGTTCTAAGGTAGAAAAGTGGTAAGGGCTAGGCAATGGGGGTTAAGTGACTTGTCCAGGATCTCATAGCAAGAAACTATCTGAGGCCAAATTTGAACATAGGACTTCCCATCTCTAGGCCTGGCTCTCAATCTACTGAGCCACCCAGCTGCCTCCAGTATATCCTCCTATACCATTCTGATCTCTGGGGAGAGTGGGCTTAAACTGTAAGCAGTTACTATAATGGGTCACCCCCCCCCCCAGTTTCCTTCCAAATTTGGCATAGTTATTGGATGAATTGCTGTGTCTTCCTCTTGACTTCTCCATCCATCACTTCTTTGCTTGGTTGAATGGGACACTTAGGATTTAGCTCCTTTTTTGGCTAAGTTGTCCATAATATCTGGCCTGGCATGGATTCCATCCAGTGGCTGGATCTTTGGCAGTGTGCTCTTCCAACTTAATGAAGGTCAAAGCCCAAACTACTATCCCTTTGCTTCAGAGTAGGAAAGAGTGAAGGCAAAGGGGCAAAGAATAGGGGCCCATATTCACAGGGCACCTGGTGGTCCACCTGTGTGCCCTACTGGGGAGGATGTGAATTTTCTTCCTCCACCCAGCAGTTTATAGCATGTCCTCCTTTCCCTGAAGTCAAGAGGAGAGAGGGCCTTTGTAATGTAATTGGTGCTTTTTGAATGTGTGAACATTTCTGGATCAGCAGCCAATCAAAAGAATCCACTTTTTCATGCAGTAAGCAAAGAGGACACAATGTCTGGACATCTCCCAAAGATCATGTGGCTCCAGCACATGGCATTAGTGTGACATTAGTAGGAATTGAATGTTTGTTGAATTGCCTTTAAATTGTAGGGGCTTACGGGATGGCTGGGTGGCTCAGTGGATCAAGAACTAGGCACAAGAGATAGGTCTTGGGTTCAAATTTGGCCTCAGACACTTCCTAGCCATGTGATCCTGGGCAAGTCACTTAACCCCCATTGCCTACCCTTACTGTTCTTCTGCCTTAGAACTAATAAACAGTATTGATTCTAAGATGGAAGGTAAGAGTTTTAGAAAAAAAAAATTTAGGAACTTAGCTTGGAGTTTGGAGTTTCAGTGGGGTTAGACTAAGTTTTGTTTGCTTCTCTTTCTAATTTTCCTTCCTCTTCTGCTTCTTTATTTTTTCTATTTTTCTTTTTTCTTTCAATCACAAGGTGGAGGTGGTGAGTGGTGGTGAGGATGGGGACAAAAGGGATGAAAGGAGGAAGAGATGGGGATGATGGTGAAAGGGTTTAGCTTGCAAGGAAATCTGGTGGAAAACCCTTCTCTGAGGGTCCTTGCACAGAAAAGAGGGAGCAGCAACCTGGGTTCTTGGACTCTCTAAGCTCCTGCCTTCTCAGATCTGGGATGGGCCACGTTGTAATACCCTGGTTGACTTCATCACATGCAGTTTCTTCTCACAAGAATATGAATTCTTTCACTTCCTTTTTTTTTCCTTCTCAGGAGCTCTGAAAGTTGGAAGAAAGACCGGAATTCCCTGAACCATTTATTGTTGACTTCAGATTCTATAAATGATTTTGAGCCGCTGATCTCTCCAGTCACAAAGGATTTTCTAAAGATCATTTACAGAGGGATTGAGAAGAGCGGGGAAGGAAAGTTCACTGTGAACCTCACTCAGGAACTGTTTGGATTTGCTTTTGAGAGTGAGTATGGTCTGACTGAAGAGGCTGAGGGGGGCATCTTAGCAATCCATGAATTGATAACTTAATGCTCATTAGACACTTATGTGCAAGACACTGGGCTAAGGGCTGAGGATACAAAAAAAAAAAAAAGGCAAAATGCAGTACCTGGCCTCAAGGAGCTTACAATCTAATGGGGGAGACAACACAAATGGCAAATGGACAAACGTTCTGGACAATTTGGAATTATAGAAGAAGCCACTAATTTTTATGACCAAGAGATCCAACTGATGGAAAGATGGAAATGATAATTTGTTAAGTACTTACTTCATGCTAAATGCTTTATAAATATTATCTCATTTGATCCTCACAAGAAACCTGGAAGGTAGAAGTTATAATTTTCTCCATTTTATAGTGAAGAAAATGGAGGCAAACAGGATTAAGTGACTTGCCCAAGTTACGCAGCTAGTATGTGTTTGAGGCAGGATTTGAGATCAAGTCCTCCTGACTCCAGACCTCTACTGTGTCATTTAGCTGCCCATATTATATCCAGCATGATCCAACTAAAAGAAAAAAAATGGAAAAAAAGAAAAAAATAGAAATGTCTCATATAAACCCAAACATTCATAGTGCTCTTTCTATAGAACAAAAATAAAAAATGGAAACAGCATAGATTCCCATTAATTCATATTATGATATATGAACAAAATGAAATATTATTATGACAAAAATGGAGTTTAGAGAAATATTGGCAGCCTTGTATGAAAGAAATGTGTTGATTTTATTAGATTCTATGCTCTAGGATTGCCCACATAATAGAAAGTAATTTATAAACCAAATTCTTCATCTTTTTTATATCATAAACTCCTTTGGCAGTCTGGTGAAGTGCAAGGACCCCATCTCAGAATTATCATTTTTGTTATATTGACTCGCCTACCCATGAGCAATTAATATTTTTCCAGCTGCTTAGATCTGACTTTATTTTTGTGAAAAGTGTTGCACAGGTGTGATCATGTGTTTTCTGGGTTTGTCTTGGCAGGTAGACTCCTGGGTTTTTATATTGTCTACAGTTATTTTAAATGGGATTTCTCTATCACTTGCCTTTGGGCTTTATTGGTAGTATAGAGAAATACTGATGATTTATGTGGATTTTTTTATATCCTGCAACTTTGCTAAAGTTGTTAATTATTTCAATTAGTTTTTGTTTGATTCTCTAGGATTTTCTAAGTATGCCATCATATCATCTGCCAAGAACAATGGCTTGAATTCCTCATTGCCTATTTTAATTTCTTCTTCTCCTCTTATTGCTATAGCTTACATTTCTAGTACAATATTAGATAGCAGTGGTGATAATGAGCATCCTTGCTTCACACCTGATCATTTTGGGAAGGCTTCTAGCTTATCTTAATGACAGATAATACTCGTTAGTGGTTTTAGATAAGATGCTATTTATCATTTTGAGGAAATGTTTCATTTATTCCAATATTCTCTAGAATTTTTTTCTTTAGAATTTTTAATAGGCACGGGTATGGCATTTTGTCAAAATTGTCCAGGAACCCAGAGGTAGGAAGTGTCCAAGGCCAGATTTGAAATCAGGACTTCCTATCTCCAGGTCTAGCTCTCAATCCACTGAACCACCTCGCTGCTCCTTTCGTATCTATTGACATAATCATATGGTTTCAGTTGGTTTTGCTACCGATACAATTTCCTAAAATTTACTTTGTAAAGGAGAAGTTCCTTATGAGCTGTTTTCTCTGTCCTCATCCCTTATACTGCATTCTGAGAAATCGATTTAACAAAGAAAAGCATGCCTAACACTTTCATTACCTTGAAGAGGAAGATGGAATTTCAGTGGGAGGTAAAGACGAGGCTAATGATCTGAAATTCTCAGCAAGCCCACAGGCCAGGTATACCAATGGAAATGATCTCTGGTCCCACAGCTATCTGCAACATTATCTTTGGGGAGCGGCAGGGAGTCCTCGATGAATTGGTGGATACTGAGGCCAAGAAGTTCATTGATGCTGTGTCTACAATGTTCAATACTAGCGTCCCAATGCTGAATATCCCTCCAGAACTATTCCGCATGGTCAAGGCCAAGGCCTGGAGGGACCACGTGGCCTCGTGGGATACAATTTTTAATCGAGGTGAGTAAACATGATTGATTGATTGAGTTTCCTTCTGGGGTGACCCTGGTCCTGAGGCTGAGGAAAGCAGAGGTCAGATCGAAAAGGCAGGTGGTGAGAGCAACAGTCAAGTTGAGGATGGAGAAGGGGCTAACGTGGACTCCAGAAACTATAGCAGTTTTTTAACTCCAAGAGGAGTTGGGTAGAGTCAGGGGAGAATGAAATTATTATGCCTCAACTTTCAGGAGTCAGGTACCGCCAATTAATTAAATCCAACTTCATTAGCCCTTGAAAGACAATAGAAAGGCCAACATGGCACCATTGTCACTGGCAAGATGACAATAACAAATTTGTAGAGCACTCTATACTTACTGCAGCCGCCCCAAAGACACTGATGTCAATAGAGTCTCTAAAATGATATGGAGGCCAAGCAATTTATCCAAGATCATAAAATGAGTTAACAGCATAAGCATGACTAGAATCCAGTTGCTTGATGACCATCAATGAGTTTTTCTACTCCAGATTTTCCAAAGATCTCTATTCCCCCTAATCTTCCTCATTCTCTTCCATTTCCCTTCCCCAGTCCCAATGTCTTCCTTTCAGAGAAACTCCATAATGTGCCCTCTCTTTCTTTCTGTCTCTCAGCTGAAAGTTATGTACAGAGTTTCTTCCAAGAAAAGAAGAGAAAAGAACTTGAGAATTATCCAGGTCTTCTGCCTTGTCTTTTACGCAAGAATATCATGGATTTTGAGTCTATCAAAGGCAATGTTACAGAACTGATGGCAGGAGGGGTGGACACGGTGAGGATAAAGAGGGAAGAAAATAAGTATTTATTATCTACTCTGTGCCAGATACTGTGCTAAGTTATGGATAAAAGCCCAAGGGAGGGAGGGCTATTTTCAATATGAAAATCATGGAGTGTTGACCTCAGCAACTGGTGGCACAGTTGAAAAGTGCCCTGGGCTGAGAGCCAAAACATGTGGGTTCAAATCTTGTCTTTGACATTTATTGGATATGCAAAAAGTTGAACAAGTTACCTCTCTGAGCCTTGGTTTTGATGTTTGTACAAAGGTATTAGTGATACTAATTTTCCTTCTCCACTATTGTATTAACTGAGATAATGTAACTGTAACCTGGAAAGTGGTTTACAAAATATCAGAGATTTTTGTAAAATGTTACCCATATAGGAGGCACTTGTGTGGCCACGGGGTCCCCAGATAATTTCTCCTATGAGTTTTTGGAGCTCTCACATTAGACATTCAAATCTTGGGACTTAGGTTTGGTTTTCTGAGACTTCCTTCTAGAAAAGGAATCTACTTAAATGTTCCTTACATTATCAGCCTTTTCTTTTTGACAGGAGGGGACAGTATTGGGTGATGTCACTGAGTTGAGTGGTAGAGATGCCTTTGAAAAGGGTAGTAAGGAGGTGAGCCTCTAGAAACAAATCTGATCAAACTCACAGTTTTATGGAAGAATAGTTGTCCCTTCCCAAGAGAATACCTTTTCAACCAAATATCAAAGTAAAATTTCCAAAGGAATACAGATTGAAGGAAAATGCTCTCCTCTCTTCCCCAGGGCTTTAAATAAAAATCCTTATATCATACTTTGGAGGCATTGAATATTAATTTCAAAACTTACACTTTGTAAGATGCTGAGAGTGGGCATCTGTACTGGTGGAATATGGATTAAGGCCTCAGTACTCTCATTATTGTCTGAGAATAAAAGGTTCCTATCTCTGTGAAGTGCTCTACTTATATGACCACAGCAGAAGGAAATGACTTCCTCAGATCCAAGGAATCAGACAGGTCTGGAATTCAAGATGATGAGGCCGAGGGAATATGTCTTGGGCATCCTTCTTCCTTGTTTTGGTACTCCTCTAAGTCTGCCACATGGAAATATCCAGAATCTTATAAAGTAGTAACTTCATCAGAGAATATCTCAAGTATCATATTCGGATTTTTTAGGTGGTGGCTTAAAGGAACTCCTTCAACCTCAGGTCACAAATGTAATCTACTCTTCTTACATTCAGAGTCAACCTTGGGACCAAATCCCCAAAGTGCCTCTGATATAATCGTTTAGCTATCTCAGAAAAGGAAGTCTTCCAAAGGCCTCTTGACAAATAGTAGAGCTTAAGACTTCTCAGAGAGAAAGAAGGCACATCAACTCAATTCTTTTCCATGGAAGTTGGAATAGGCTCTGGGTAGAGTCATGACCAGGACTTTTAACCAGGCAGAAACTTTGGGGGGCAAGATAGGGTTTGTGTCCAAAGGCCATGTTCAGTGGCTATTCACTGGCATATGTCAGGGCTAAATGTAATAAATACTGGCTAATATGAAGATCTGGTGGATGCATTGTCTAAATGAAAGATGAGGGCAGATGAACGGGTTGATTGCAAAAATGAGAACTTTACAAAGGATTGCCAGCTTTGCAGCAGAAAAGTTTAAAGAGACGTGATATAGAAGTCTTGATTTAAAGGCAAGATAAATTAGGTGGACATGTGCTATTCATTTGAGGATTTTTAAGTGTAGTGTAAATATTTACTGAAAAGGACCAAAGAATTCCTTTAAAGATTCTCTTGGAACATGAGATTTTCTTTTAATAATTTTTAGCAGCATAAAACAAGATTTGCTATAGGTTTTGGAAGTTGTTTGAAGAAAGAGATATGCAAATATTTGAACAAATTACTAGAGCCTTCATTTTCTTGATTGTACAAAGGTAAATAGTGATACCAAGTCTTCAATCCCTTATAGATTATTAATATATTATATATTATTATATTAATATAAATGAGGATACCTATTAGATGGCTCTATTAAACTTTAATAATATTTAATAATAATCCATCTGCTGTGAGAATGGTGTGAGGTCAGAGTTAGGGCTCAAGGTTTTATTAAATAAGAGCATCAGGAGAGCCCCAAAATCTTTAATTGGCTTGTGTTGTAGGTACATGTTATTTTACTTAGTCTGATAGTGACATGAAATTGTTATCCCTTAAGAGTGTATATGTGGGGGCAACTAGGAGGTCTAGCGGATAGAGCCAGACCTAGAGATGAGAGGTCTGGGGTTCAAATCTGACTTGAGATATTTCCTAGCTATGTGACCATGGGCAAGTCACTTAACCCCAACTGTCTAGCCCTTACCTCTCTTCTGCCTTGGAACCAGTACTTAGTATTGATTCTAAGGAAGGAAGGTAAGGTTTTTTTTTCAAAGTATATGTTGGGGATAAGAATATGAAAAATTGGTCTTGGATTATATATATATATGCATATATATATATATATAAAATTTATGTGAACTTAGAAGACTGGGTTTATATATATATATATATATATACATATATATATATATATATATATAATTATGTGAATTTAGAAGACTGGGTTTTCCGGAGCAACTAAAGAGATGATTTCATCCAGCCCTCAATTGCCTCCTTCAGACTTCAATGACCTTACAGTGGTGTATGTATGAAATGGCTCGGAACCTAAAGATACAAGACATGCTTCGGGCTGAAGTCCAGGCTGCCCGACGAGATACCCAGGGAGATGTAAAGAAGATGTACAAAGCTGTTCCGCTTCTCAGAGCTGCCATCAAAGAAACCCTGAGGCAAGCCTATTTCCATCCTGGGAAATTCCTGCTCCATTTCCCTTTTCCCCACCCTCCACACAGGTACAGGGAGAAAGAGGTGGAAGGAAGATGGAGGGAATAGATGCCA
>NC_058131.1:677434403-677509861 GCF_016433145.1 Gracilinanus agilis
CTCAATTATCTTCCTTCCTTCCTTCCTTCCTTCCTTCCTTCCTTCCTTCCTTCCTTCCTTCCTTCCTTCCTTCCTCTTTCTTCTTTTTCTTCTTTGTTTGTTTCTCTCTTCCTTTCCCTTTCCCTTCCATCTTAGAATCAATACTGTGTATTGGTTCCAAGATAGAAGAATAGTAAGAGCTAGGCAATGAGAATTAAGTGACTTGCCCAGGGTCACACAATTAGGAAGTGTCTTAGATCAGATTTGAACGCAGGACTATCTCTTAGCCTGGCTCTTAATCCACCGAGCCACCTAGCTGTCTTCATGTGAATAAATTTCTTAACCTCTCTAGGCCAATTTCTCTTCAAAAGGACTAATGATGAGTATGTCACCCATCTCCCAACAGCAAGGTGAGAAGAATTCTGTATGCAGAATGAGAGAGTTTTTTGGACATGACCAATGTGAGAATTTTGTTTTGATTGATGATACATATTTGTTACAAGGGTTTTGTTTTTCTATTTCTTAATGGGGGGGGGGGGAGAGAAAATAAATGTAAACTTAAAAAAAAACCAACTGTATAATTCCAAGAATGGGGCTTGAACCTCATCTGACTCTACCCCAAGATCCCCTAGGAAGTTGGTATGTAGATGATATGTAGATGGATATAGATTGGAACTGGATGGTACTTATGGTCGGAGTGGGATGGTAGCCCGGTTGGTTTTGTTTCTTATGTCTTGGGCATCTTAGAAATCAAATAGCTTAACCAAGAGACATATTTCTTTGGGGAAAAATGTTTTAATCCCAAGAATCTGGTAAAATTGGGAGCAAAACTGCCAGGGTTGATAAAGACACCATTGGGCTGTGGATCTCTCCAATAGTTCTCAGGACAAACCTGGGAGGCAAGACACCTATCTCAGCTATGCTTAAAGTTGATTCTATCTCATTAAAGAAATCCTTGGGAAGAGAGTGCGAATCAGGACACCTAGGTTCTATTTCCGACTGCCACTAATTAATTCATGATGTGACAGTGGGCAAGTCACCATCATTTTGAGCCTCTAGTTTTCTTCTGTTAAATGAGGGTTTTTGGATGAGATGACCTCTGTGGTTCTTCTCAGCTTTGATAACCTACAACTATTTATTTCTCCCCAGAGTTACCACCCTTTCTCCTTGTTCCCTGTACATGCCTTCTTGCCTCGTGACATTGAAGTTTTAAAGCCCATTCTCTATTATTTTAGGATTCAATTTTCCTTCCTTTTTCTCTTCTCTCTTCTCTCCTTCTTTAATCAATCTGCCAGTTCTCTGCCCAGCAAGAGATTCTGAGCTGGAATTCTAGGAGTGAGGCCTAAGAAGGAGGTAAATGAGGGTGGTTGGTGGGAGAGAGAGAAAATCCAGGAGTGGGGATATCCCAGGGCAGGTGGGGTTTCATTAATTGGTCATGGACACTCACCAAGATTTATGTATTTAATAAAGTTGTTAGGGATCTGATTCCAGGAGAAGAATGTGAGGGGAGGCCTGTTTCTGTGGTTTTATCAGGTAGATTTCAGATCTGTTTGGGATTGGCCTTTACGGGTCAGGCTCTGGATTGAGCGATAACGGATCCGGTTTTTGCGGGCTCTTGGAGGCCGTACTGTCCGTAGTATTCCTCTGTACATAAAGCAAAGTAAGGATGATATGAAGGTTTCTGAAATGAGTCCTTTGTGCTGAATTCTAATTCCTCCCTGCAAAGACATATCCCAACCCCCTAAGCCAGAATGGGACACTGAGGAACTTGGGGCAATGGGGAGACACATGGAAGCTGTAGGAGGAAACCTGTACCCCCTCCTCTCCCCTTAATCTATCTACCTCTCCCACCACCCACCTCCAGCATCATTCATATACATTTATTGGGCTCAGCTGTGTGCCCGATACCTCTAATCTTCTGTGGGTCAGTGAGCTTCACAGACAGCCGGAGAAAAGAAAGAATCCTGGATTCAGAGTCAAGATACCAGGCTCTGGAACCTGGTTTGGCTACTTACTTGTTTTGTGACTCTAGGTCTGTGAGTTCCACTCTCTGGAGGTCTGGTTCCTCATCTGGAATATGAGGAAGTTGGACTAAATGATCTTAAGGTCTTTATCAGCAAGGAAATCCTATGTCCTAAAATCTGGGAGTTGTAAAGGAGCTGACATCTCAAAGGCCTACCTTGGACACTGGCAACAGGTTCCTTAAGAGCTTGTATGTGCATTTATGTGCATGTGTATATGTGTACACACACACACACACACACACACACACACACAATTAGCATCCATTCCTTTAATTTGGTTAAAAAATAGATGGATCAATCAATATTGGATTTTATACATCCACATAGATGTATGTTGTGTATATATATAATATCTATCAATCAATAAGTATTTAAATTCTTATGTGCCAGGCACTGTCCTAGGTGCTGGGAATACAGATACATTGAAGCAACCCATACTAGCGAAGAGCATACATTCTAATGAGGCCTCTCTTTCTTCCCTCATCTTTCTATTTATCCTTCCATTTTTTCTTTTCCTTCCTTCCTCCCTGATTTCTCCCATCCCTTCCTTCCTCTCTTCTTCCTTCTTTCTTTCCTTCCTTCCTTCCTCCTCCCCCTCCTTTCCTCCTCTCTCTCTTCCCTCCCTCCCTCCCTCCCTTCCTCCCTCCTTCTTTCCTTTCTTCCTCCCTACATCCTCTCTCCCTTCCCTCCACTTCCTCCACTCCTTTGTCTGTACCGGATTAACTTAGAGAAATGAATATGAACACCAAAACTAACTCAGACAAGGTGGGTGAAAAATGCTGCCCTGTGACCATGGGTATAGCCTTTCTCTCTGGGTCTTTTTACCTCCATGTCTTTTTGTTTAGACCTCAATTCATTGTGTAGGGATTGAGGAAACTACCTCTGATGATCAGAACCTTTCCTACATCTTGAAGCCTTAGAGAACTCCCTGGCCCTGAAAGGTTTTGATTCGCCCAGAGTTAAATAGCCAATCTGTGTCAGTCAGGACTTGAACTCTGGTTTTCCTGATTTTGAGGCTGACTCTATCCACAACCTCATGTTGCCTTTCTTTTTTAGCCTTAATGGTCATGATAATAAGTACTATCTAACTAGAGGGGTAACTGTTTGAAAACCCAACTGTTATTATAAACCTAAAGGCAGTGGATAGAATTTTTATTATTATAAAAAGCACATATATTACAATGGGAAAGGAAGCATGGAGGAGTGGGCAGAAACCTGCTAATACTCTAAGATTCCAAGTCCTCAGGGGCAGTTAGGTGGCACCATCCTCTGAATTCAGTGACAGACTCGGAGTCAGAAAGATTCATCTTCCTGAGTTCAAATCCAGCCTCAGACATGTCCCAGCTGTGTGATCCTGGGCAAGTCATTTAACCCTGTTTTGCCTATGTCACTTCTCTGAAAAAGGAGCTGGAGAAGGAAATGGCAAACCATTCCAGTATCTTTGCCCAGAAAACCCCAAATGACAACACAAAGAATCAGACATGACTGAAAATGACTGAATAACAATGCCTTAACTCCCTTCACTGATGAAATCATAGTTCTGGTTAATATACATGAACACACATGTATCCCTACACACACAAACCCCACATAAGTGTTTATGTCACATTCTATTGTCTCTTCAAAAAGCTCATGCCCCTTTGTGCTATCATGGAGCATCCCTCTCTACCACATCCAGGAAAAATAGTTCTTGAACTTCGGTTTAAGCATCTCCGGGAATGAGGGACTTGCTGCCTAGGAAAGCTGCTTGCTTGTGCAATAGATGGTATTGCAGGAAGCCATCAAAGCCCGTGACGTTTAGCATAGCTCATCACTAGCTCTGGAACCTGTAAAGTAGGTGTCAGAAGGATGGAAATTTCTCACTCAGTTTCCCCTATGTGACTCTTTTCTCACTAGCATTCTCTTGTATTGAAACTATTGCAATCAGTATCCTTATTCAGCCCCAGGGAGACACAGAAAAATACAGGTTCATGGCAAGAACAACCACAGTCACAGTCTATATATACACTATCCCAAAATAAACCCCTAAATAAACCCCCATAATACAGAAATTCCCCCTAGAAGTCGCTTCACAACAAACCAGCATATAGTGAGTTAAGGTTAAAGATTTTAAATCTCCAACTCAGATTCCCATACACAGGTGCCTGCAAGAACAGGCCAGAACAGTCTCCAAGTTTCCCCCCTTTCACATCCAATTTGCTACAGTAATTTAATATAAAAGCACAATGAATGAAATATGAAGAAATTGTCTCTCGTGAAAAGGCCTGTACGTTCCCACCACTGTAGCCCAAGAGATACGTCAAACACACCTATCACATTGTCTCCAAAGATAAGATGCATGGTGGGAATGGAATTCATGCCAACATTGATGTAATCTTGAGAAAAAATGATATAAAAATTAAAATCAGCAGATGGCACTTCAGATCAGCCACTGCAAACCTACTGGGTCTCTGGCTCTTCTCACTCTGTTTTTGCTCAATTGTCCCACCCACAAGGGGAACTGGACTGCTGGTAATCCCCCTTCTACCCCTTAGCATGGTATGATTTTTTGGAAGTTTCTTCTTATACTGACTTGGCAGCAGATATCCTATGGCTGCTACCCAGCCCTAGAAGATTCTGGATAGAAGATGAGACAGACCTTGGGTGGCTATTGTCCCACTTTGGCTCATGGGACAAGAGGGCTTATCTCTGCATCCTCTAGCTCACTTTGCCTATTGGTCTGGTCTATTTTTACCTCTTTAAAAAATCATGTATTCATGGAAATTGCTTTTTCTCCCTTTCTATATAGTTGACTATAGCCTTCAAGTTCCCCTTCACTACTAGATTGAGGATATTTCCATGATCACTTTCTGTGAGTTTGTATGCAAAAGTGTGTATAGGGTTGGAAGAGAGAAACTTAGAAAGGATCAGGATGGACTTTAAGAGAAGAAGTACAAAAAGGAGGTAGAGGGGATGTTCTGGGTAAGTGGCACTATCCAGGGCTTTTCAGTTCACCACAGAGGGGCAACTACTTTCCCTTACTATTCCCTAAGTCAGCATCAAAGCCAGAATCAGAGTTCTGGTGAATCTCACACCTTTTTCTCTTAAGGAAAGAGTCATGGATACCTAGATAAATGTTTGTAGCTCATTGTAACTCATATTTCAAGAACACTTAGACTGGGCAAGACACCATTATCATAACAAGCCTATGAGGCTGGCAGTGAAAATATTAGTTCTTGTGATTTACAGATAAGGAAACTGAGGTTCTAAGAGGTTAAGTGAAATTATCTATATAAGGGTTTGTCTGGGGCAGTAAATGTCCGAGGTGGGATTTGAATGCAGGCTTCTTGAATTATGAAAGGATGCATTTCATTTATTACCAGGGTCTGGACTATATGATCTCTGAGGTTCCTTGGGGAACCAATATACCCAGTGTTTCAGCAACCCTCTTTCCACTGATAAAGCAATCTAAGCCTTGGTTAGTGCTGTCCTTTCTTAGGCATTTCTGTCTTGGGCCAGGATCAGGGTCAGCTGCCTCTGCCCATGATGATAATAATAATGGTGGTGGTGGCAAGAGTGATGATCTCCATTTTAGAGATGAGAAAACTGAGGTGCACAAGAGAAATTACTTCCTCAGTGTCACATGGTTAATTACTAACAGAGCTAATATTGGAACTCAAACTTCCTGATTGCCAACTCATATACTTTCTAATATTGACCGCCTCAGAAATGGCTCTCATGGATGGACCAAGTGAGTACCAGATGCCTCCCTGTTCCTTTGCCTCAGTCCCAAGGTCCCCAAGGCTACTTACTCGGACTTCTGTCAATGAAGGGCTGAAACCATTGTCCTTTTCCATCAGCCTCGATTTCAGGTCTTGCTTTTCTTGGCCCCAGCGCCGTGCTGAGTCTTCCAGCTATAGCCCCAGAAAGATGAATAGGATCACCAGGGCCGCCAGGGTCATTACAGAAGGAGGCTGACCCATGTGTCTGGCAGAATAAGTGGGGATTCCAGTGCTTCTTCAGGACCCCCCTTCCCACTTGTGTGAGGTGTTAGGAATTATAATGGCTAGGATGGGCAAGTGGGGAAGAGGAAATGGGGTTCTAATTCTAAATCCTAAACTTCTATGATTCTTTGAACTTATGAAAAAGTCTGCCTTAGGCTCTTGGATCCAGGGGCACCAGTCAAGGTAATAGGCAGTTGACTGTATCCTAGTTTTCCTTCCCTTATATTCTGTTTCATATATCATAAGATCATAGATCTAAGGAAGGAAACAGTGGTCACTGAGTCATTTTGCATATGGTCACCCCTTCATTTTATAGATGAGGGAATTGAGACTCTGAGGGGTCGAGTGACTTCATTCTCTTCTTTGCCCTTGTCCTATAGTAGAGTTAGGTGGTACAGTTGGAAGAGCACCAGGCCTGGAGTCAGGAAAACCTGAGTTCAAATCTGGCCTCTCACATTTTCTACTTGTATGACCCTGGGCAAATCACTTAACCCTCTTTGCTTCAGTTTCCTCATCTGTAAAAGGAATTGGAGAAGGAATTGGCAAACCACTCCAGTATCTCCACCAAGAAAACCCCAAATGGGGTCACAAAGAGCTAGGCATAAGTAAAAACAACCAAGCATTGGGCACCAGAGCCTTATTCTCCATGGACTTGGCTCCCATTTCTTCATTTTTTTCCCCACTGCTACAGCCTACCTTGTTGCCCCTAGATCTGGGATTATTTTGAGCAATGAAAGACTCAAGGTTAATTCTTGTATACTATCTGACCCAGCATTCGTTCTGTCCCATTCTACTGCTATTCCTTAATATCTGGTCTTAATCATACAGGCAATAAGACCTCTGACTTCTTCCTTATTTCCTTTATCTAGGAAGACTTAAAAGGACTGTAGGCCCCACTTACCTCGCTCTCCAAAGTCCGAATACGATTTTGAGCGCTCTCCAATTTGGCCATAAGATTGAGTTTGTCCGAGGTACCAGAGAGGAAGTCCTGTAGGCAAAGCAGAAATCTGGCCTCTGACCATAGGGGAACCATTTTTTATGATCCCATTGCACATTTGAAGCAAACTGACTCAGTCAGAAGACCTGATGGAGATTTGCTTATTGACCTTTGTGGAGGTCATGTAACATGTGAGAAGAAAGTGAGTCATTTTGGAAAACAAGTAAATGTCATCATCCTAGGTATGAGAGTACCTTCGTCCTAGTCTCAGTTCTACTATATCCCACTGAGTTTTCACAACTCTGAATCTCAGGGTTAAGGCCCAACATGAAAATTACTTATAGTCATTTAACTGTAGGGACCTTCATCGATCACCTACTTCAACCCTCTAGTTTCTAGGAAACTGAGGACCAAATTGCCTGAGTCCATAGAGATAGAGCCAACCTTCTATGTCCTCTAATTCCATATGTAGCACTTCATGTTCCACAATGACCTACTGGATGACTTTGGTCAAGTCATCTGATCTCTCTTGATTTCAGTCTTCTCATCTGTAGAACAGTCATGAGCATAGTCCATCCATCTCAGAGAACTGTTACAAGTTTCAAATATAGGAAAACACTTTGGAGAGTTAAAAAGTGCTGTGCCAGGGACCCTTACGAACAAACTCTTGATATAACAAATTGTATACAGATAAGGAAATTGTATATAGAGAAGTTAGTCAACCTTCTGAGAATCCTGGAAGATAGGGCTGAGGCGATGATTCATGTAAAAATATTTTATTGATCAGGGTTATCAAGAATTCTCCTAAAGAATAAAGAACTGGAGGAATTCCATGTGAACTGGAAAGACAGGAACTGATGCAGAGCAAAAGGAGCAGAACCAGGAGAACATTGTACACAGAGACGGATACACTGTGGTACAATCAAATGTAACTCACTTCTCTACTAGCAGCAACGCAATGACCGAGGACAATTCTGAGGGACTTATGGAAAAGATGCTACCCACATTCAGAGGAAGAACTACAGGAGTGGAAACACAGAAGAAAAACAACTGCTTGAACACATGGGTTGATGCGGACATGATTTGGGATGTAAACTCTAAATGACCACCCTAGTACAACTATCAATAATATGGAAATAGGTTTTGATTGATGAGACATGAAGTAATCAGTGGAAATGTGTGTTGGCTATGGGGGTGGATGTTGAGGGCGAGAGAGTAAGAACATTAATCATTTAACCATGTAAAAATGTTTTTTTTCTAAAAACTAAAATTAAAAAAAAAAGAATTCTCCTAAAAAATTCCCTTATAATTTGATGTTTATTCTAATCAGATATCAACTTTGGAGAAGTTGACAAAGGATGGCCTAAGCAAAGAAGGGGGAAATGGGAAAATACCCTAAAAAGAGCTCTAAAAAGGGAGGGACAAAATTACTAATTTGCATTCATGTCAGGGGAATCGATCTAAATTTGTAAAAAGAAAAATCTAAATTGTAGAATATGTTAAAATACAAATTTGATCTAGAATACCAAAATGTTTCCATGTAGAGGTTCCTAGAAAGACTGGTTTAATGGACCAGTAAGAATGATGGATGGCTAGGATGTTGATTGTATGAAGCACAACCAAAAAGTATATGCTTGAAAAAGTTTCTTCTCTTAGGACTGGGTCCTTTAGAATCTTATTGACCTTGTCCATTTACTCTGTTAACCCTTCTGTACATGTAAAGCTTTGGTTAGAGCATCTCTTATTTAAATGGTCACAGATTCTGTCATATTTGGGTCTGAGTTAAGGAGTACATATTGTTCCATTGGGATGCCAGTGGATAAGAAGAGAGAATAGTCCTATTTCTCTCCTCAGACGTTGGGTTTTTTCCTGATGTGATAATAGGCAAGTTGGCATGTTTCTTGGTTGGACATAGAAGGAGAGAGAATCTTCTCTGGGTGTCGTTTTCTGAGAGTCAGTGAGAGGGGCAGTGGAGGTCTGAGGTCCTCGATCCCATATGGATCCGATCAATTGGCTGTGAAGTACATCCCTCCCACCCTGAATCTACCTTAGGCACAAGTTTCTTTCCTTTTTAATGCTTTAACTTCTGCTCTTCATGGAGACCATAAGCCTTTCCTCGCCATAGGAATGGTGTCTGATTCATACTCTAGAGTTTAAAGTGATGCCAAGCATCCTTCAGGATGTAGTGGTCCCTCCTATAGTGGAGCTGACTTTGATTGTAGCACTTCTGAAAAGCTGCATTTAAGTCCCATTTTTTGGTGCAGAACAATGCATGCATTTTTTGCTCTTGGCCAATTTGGAATTTTTTTTGCTTGATTATGCAAATACATTACAAAAGTTTTTTTTTCCTTTTCTTTCTTTTTTTCCCTTCCAAGAGTAGAAGGGAGAGAAAATTGATTTTTGTTAATTAAAAATATGTAATTTAATTTTTAAAATAAGTCCGTTTCTGAAAATCAAGTAATGTATTTTTAAAAAAGATATACTTTCTGTTTTAGTAACAACTCTAAGACAAAAGGGCAAGGGCTAGTCAAATGAGGTTAAGTGACTTGCCCAGGGTAACACAGCTAGGAAATATCTTAGGACCTAGAACCTCCTGTCTCTTGGCCTGGTTCTTAATTCACTGCGCCACCTAGCTCCTCCCAACAAGAGTTAATTTGCTAAAATGGACTTCTCCACTAGCAGCAATGGAATGATCCAAAACATTTCTGAAGGACTTACGACGCTATCCACATCCAGAGAAAGAACGGTGGGAGCAGAAACACAGAAGAAAAACAACTGTTTGACCACATGGGTCAATGGGGATATGATTGGGGATATAGACTCTAAATCAGTGATTCCCAAAGTGGGCGCCACCACCCCCTGGTGGATGCTGCAGTGATTCTGAGGGCAGTGATGGCCACAGGTGCATTTGGGGGTGGTGAATAACTGTAAGGGGGATGGTGATAGTATGTGACATGGGGCGCTAAGTAATATTTTTTCTGGAAAGGGGGCGGTAGGCCAAAAAAGTTTGGGAACCACTGCTCTAAATGATCATGCTAATGGAAATTTCAATAATATGGTCTTGATCAATGACACATGTAAAACCCAGTGTAATTGCATGTTGGCTACGAGATGGGGTGGGAGGAGGGGAAGGAAAGAATATGAATCATGTAACCATGGAAAAATTTTCACAATTAATCAATAAAATAAAAATAAATTTAAAAAAATCTGCTGTGCAAATTCATCCCTTTGCATATGGTGGGCTTGCTTAAAAGAAAGTGTCCATGTATGTATGAATGTCATAGAAGCTGAAAATGAGCAGGATGAATCACTTGGGTCCAAGGCACCCACCTGTCTAAGTAGACTCCCCAGGTGTGATGAGCACATTGGCTGCTCTGTCTCTTGTAGCATCTCTGCCAAGTCTCTGACTGCTCCCATCTCCCTGGGAGTCTCCTGGGACTGTGGAGAAAGAACTCTCCAAGTCTCTCTAGGGCTCCCAGGAGATGTCAGGAAGGTGTGATGGAAGACTAGATTTGTGGCTCAGGGAATGAAAGGGCAGAGAGGGCTCAAATTTCTGAGTTAGGGCTTCTTCTATTGACTTGGAATAAGGGATAGGGGTGTTGAGGTTAGGTGGGGGGGGGTAGGAAGTGCTGGTACTAGAGTTGGGTCACCCTTCATCATGGGACCCTTGGACAAGGTGGGAGGGAAGTGAAGCTCTCAGATACAGCCACTCTATTCTAACACTGCACAATGGACAGAGCTCTAGGAGGAAACCAGCTTGGACCCAAAGCTGGAAAGCAGTTGAAGATTCCAGGAGACCTCTATAGAATCAAGAACCTTGACCTACACCCACCACCTCAGATTGCACTAAGGGTCCATAGGCCACTGTAGGCAGTCTCAAGGTAGATGGTGAATAATCACCAAGCCTGATGAGTAACTGATCCCAGCTTGAAAAGACTCTTTGCTCTCTTGGTGAAGATGCAGGGACATGCATGGGGAGATGGTCATGCAGAATGGGGGAATTGACTGGAAATTGCAACAGGGCTAGAGAACTCCAAATCCTAGCAAGCAAGGAATAAGCTCCTCTTTGAGATTGCCCCAGAGCCCCCAGTCATGCGTAGTCAGACTCCAGGGAGCCATAGCCAGCCCTTGTCCCAGCAGCATCTTAGCATATCCTGGCATTTCCTGTGATTGACTTTGGACCGTCAGACAGCGGTAGGCTGCATGCATCTTCTACCTACTCAGTCGTGGAGTTTTGGGGTTTGTAGCAAGTGAGTCCACATGCAAAGGACAATGCAAAAAAGCATGCTTGTGGATTGGCAGCCCGGGTTCTTACCGGCAGGGCTTGCTGCTGCAGGATGATGGGGGAAGACTGATGGCGGTTTTTATCCAACTCACTTCGCAGCCTGGCATTCTCGGACATCAAAATGGAGTAAAAGTCAAAGGGAACATTCTCTCCCTTGGGGCCTAGGGAGAGAAGAGTGGCTAGGAGGGACCTTAACATGGCAATTCACTCTTACCTCCCTAATGCACTTATCCTGTTTTATGGTATATTCAAATTTTCTGGGTATATATTGTGACCTCCATGAGAACAGGGATTGGCATCTTACCTCCTTACCTTTGATGCATAGAGTCCCTGTCTTCCTTTAAGATGCAGCTCAGACACGATCTTCTGCCTGAAGCCTTTCTTGAGTCTCCTAACTGCTAGTATCCTCCCCACCAAACTCCCTTGTATTGGACTATTTTGCATTTTTTTGTTTTGCTATTCTCTTTATATTCATGCTGTATATATTTTCACATGTGCTTGTTAATCTCCCCCATTAGGATGTAAACTCATTATGAGATGGGATTATTTTATTCTTTGTATTTGTACTCAGCCATGCATGGTATATAGTAGGGCCTTAATAAATGCTTATTGATTGAAACTCTAAACTTCTGAACTTTTCCAACATCTAGTATGGTGCAATGCACATAGTAGGTACCTAATATGTGTCTACTGAACTGAATTGAGTTGAGGGGGAAAGGAGAGGAGAAAACCCAGAAACTGAAAAATTGCTGCAGTCCTAACTAGCTTAGCTCCCCCTTGTGTGAGAGAGGGCAATGTGGTGTTGTTGAGAGAAATTCCAATGGATTTCCTGTCTGATGCCCAGAGTTTGCAATTTATTTACTACCTGTGTAGCCTTGAGAAAATTATTTCTATTCCTTGAACCTCAGACTCCTCACCTGTAAAATGGAGGATTTCAATCACCTGACCTCAAAGGACCTACCTGACACTAAAATCAATGATCTTATGATTCTTGATATGCTTCCAGGTTCTAGGAAACTTCCTGAACAGTAAGCACTGCAATGTATTGTGACTAGCTTGACCCGTGTTCCAAATGATACTGACCATTTCAATGATCCAACTGAATCTCAGGGACAGGCTTAACCTAGGAGGCAAATAATCATCCAAAAGGTAGAAGAAGCAAAGAGGAAATACTTAGACCAGATTCTTACCAGCAAGCTAGGACTGATTACTGAAGCAGATAATGTGAAGACCTTTAAGTGTGTGACAGAGAAAAGAAAACCTGATTCTAATGGGTCATGTCCCCTAGCTTGTGAGAGAGCAGATTTCAAAGAGTTCAGACAAAGATAGGTAGGGTCCAATGGATTAAAATTCTACAGAGACCAAAGAGGAAAGGAAGTTCTTGAGAACTCAAGGCACCAAGAGAATTCCAATAGGAAGGGATAAGGAGGAAACTTTTTGAAGAGACCAATGTGGATGCACAAGGTGTTCACTGACCCACTTGGACTTTTACAGGACATGTAACTCAAGATGGAAGCAAGAGATAGTAACCAAGAATAAACACCAAAATATGGAAAGGTGTGTTTCCAAGAGTACTAAAACTTATAATAAGTTAAAGCTTATAAGGGAAGTTAAAAACAATAAAAAGCTTTACTGGGGAAAAGGGAAGGAAAAGGATTACTTCTTAGGTTGGATGGGAAGGGAATAAGCATTTATATAGCACCTATTATATGTCTGTGCTGTGCTAAGTGTTTTTCTAATAGCTCATTTGAGCTTCATAATCACTCTGCAAGATTGGTGTTGCCATTATCCCAATCTTACAGTTGAGGAAACTGAGGTAAACAGAAGTTAAATGGATTGTTCAGGGTCACACATGGCTTGTAAGTATCTGAGGTTGGATTTGAACTCAGACCTTCTTGTCTCCAGCTCTTTATCTACTATGCCACCTAGCTACCTAAGTGATAAACGAATGAGAGAGAGAAAGGAGATTTAATTATTTTGCTTCAGTTTTCTCTGTCAAGGAGAATGATTTATAAATGAATGATAGAAAGTAGATTTAACTATTTTGCTCCAGTTTTCTCTGTCAAAGAGAATGATTTTGAGCCAAAATGGCTAACAGGAAGTTGGAGCCAAAGAAAAACAAAAAAATAATAAGATGATGCCCAACTCTTTTTGCTAGTTTCAGGTTACCAGACTGAATTATAGTCCACGATACTGAAAGAAGAAATGGTTATGATTGCAGAGTCCCTCTTGGTAGTCTTCATAAGAATGAAGAACCCAAGTGAAAAAGGGAAAACACATTAATTTTCATCAAAGGGAATGGAGTCTGCAGACTATGAGCCAATGAATTTGAATTTGATTCCTGGACAAGTTGTTGAACATACCAAAGGTATGGCTGGTGCATATACAGAAGAGTGATGATTTAAAAAAATAACATATTATAGCTCCATCAAATTTCTTTCTTGAGAGGTGAGAGCAATGATGCAGATAGCTAGATTTTTAGCAAAGTATTTGGCAATCTCTCATATTATTTTATGGACAAGATAGAGAAAGGTTAAAGAATAGGATAACAAGATGAAATCAGAAGCGGCTCAAAGGAGGGACAACTAGATGACTTGGTGGGTAGAGAGTCAGTCCTAGAGAAGGGTTCAAATCTAGTCTCAGATATTTCCTAGCTGTGTGACTCTGGGCAAGTCCCTTAAACCCTCCTCTATCTTGTTTGATCCTTAGACTGATTCTAAGATAAAATGGGTTTAAAAAAAAGAAGTGGCTCAACTGTATCTACTCAATGTCCGTTTGGAAGGAGGTCTTTATTGAAATGGCCCAGGGACTTGGGTGTAGGCTTGTGCTCAATCAATCCATCAATAAACATTTATTAAGTGCCTAAAACTATATGCCAGGTACCATGCTAGGCACTAGGGATATAGATGCATATATACATATATGTATATATTTATAAAGTCCCAACTCTCCAGGAATTCATCATCTAATGGATTAAATCCAGTTTAACTTTCATTTTCCTAACTGAGGATTTGTGTGCTAGCACACCAAATGATTTGGTGAGCATACTCCTTAACAGAAGGGCATTGAACATGTTCTCCTTACTTGTTGCCATACCTGTTCCCTGCTTTGTCCTGATTTAGGGTCATGAAGTATTATGCAAAGTTAGAACTCAGGCAACTAATTCTATCTAGTCTAAAGAAGCAGCCATGGGAGATAGAGCAGAAGATTTGAGTCAAGAAGCCTTGCCCCAATATTCACTATCTGTGACCCTCAGCAAGTCACTTTATCCCTGCTCTTTGCCTCAGTTTTAAAATGAAGGGGAAAGGAGCGGAACCAATGGCTTCAGAGGTCTTTTCTAGCTTTAAACCAATGATTGACACATTGAGGTGATGCACTAATCTGAATTTGTTCTAGATTGCTAGTAGATGGTAAGAGCTGTATGACTTTATATTGAGATAGACAAAGGAAGCTGGGGTCCCTTACAAATGCACCAATCTAGGCCAAGGAGACCTCTTGGATCTTTGAATAGAACAGTGATAAGGAGAGGGTAGCTCAGTTAGTTCTAGGTTCAGTAGAGGAACCTTCCCAGTTCACTCATCTTGATAAAGGACTCCCAGGACAGGTCTCTCCCAGGTCAGTCTAAACATAAGAATTAACAGAATTCCTCTGTAGTCTTGGGTGGCATTCAAAAATATTCTTGAGTTACTCTGCCTATGGGGACTTTCCTTCTCTGAAGGAAGAGGGCTTGATTGAACCAGCTCTCTGGTATAAGATATCATACTTATCAAATTTGTAGCTGCCATAGAATGATGATGAATAGCTAAAGTATTGAATAATAGAGACAGAATCCAGAAAAATCTTTACAAGCTGAGTTAGTTGAGTTGAATCTAATAAGGTGATGCTAAATAGGGATAAATGCCACACCTTGCTGGAGCCAGTTTATACAGGCTCGAGAAAGCCGATTGTGAAATTTTCATTGAAAGCATTTATATATCAAAACCAGCAAGTATTACCAATCAGGACCTTTTTTCCAGTTGCCTGGTCTTAATTAAAGTGATGGAAAAATGTAAGTAATGCTGATAAAACTTAAAAATGGGTTAGGCATTTTTTTTCTCCAGAGACCCAGTGGTTAAACACTTACTAGCATACCTCTAGATAAACGTAAGATTTTATGCCTTGGTTAAAAAACAACAACAAAAAAAGATTGGAAGTAGGGAGGTGAGAGAGAAAGAATAAGTATTTATTCTATATTAAGCAAAGCAGAGAAACCTGGGTGATAGTCCTACCACACCCTCGAACACATCTGGAGTAGGTTCAGTCGTGGGAATTCCATTTTAGGAAGGACAATGATAGCTGGAGAATAAATACCCAAGGAGAACAGTCAGGTTAGTGAAAGGTCATGAATTCATGCCAATTGAGGATATCTAGCCAGGAAAGGGGATTTAGAGGTGACATGATAGATATCTTAAAATTTTCCAAGTACCACCAAGTAGGAGAATATGATTTCTTTTGTTTGGCCCCTGAGCAAGGAACTAATATTAGCTGGTTGAAATGATAGAGGAGGGGCAGCTAGGCTGTTCAGTGGATTGAGAGCCAGATTCTAGGTTCAAATCTTGTCTCTGACACTTCCCAGCTGTGTGACCCTGGACAAATCACTTAACCCCATTTGTCTAGCCTTTATCATTCTTTTGCCTTGGAATCAATACTTCCAAGATAAAAGGTAAAGGTTAAAAAAAAAAAAAAAGAAATGCTGAAGGAGCAGGTTTAGTCTTGAGGTAAGGAAAGCAATTCCTAGTAAAAGAATCTGTGCAAAAAAAAAAGTGGATGATGAATTTGGACCAGCTCTAAAGAGTAATCATGCAAGGCTTTGATATCATCTTGAAGGAAGAGAGGGTTTGGTTTCTGGTAGAGTGCCTTCATGGATCCATCATTGGCTCTGGCCTGTCCCATGTTTTGGTTGATAACTTAGATGAAGGCCTAGATAGGATACTTTTCAATTGGCCGATGACAAAAAGCTGAGGAAGCTGGTTTACACATCTGATGTCAAAATCATTATCCAGAATTACCTCACCAGGCTGGAGTTTTGAGCCAGATCAATAACGAGATTAAGGAGACCAGGGATAAATGTAACAAATCTTCCGCTTGGATTAAAAAAGTCAATGGCACAAGAATACAACTGGAGAAGGATGATGAGAGATTAGTTTATCTGAAAAAAGATCTGGGGATTTCAACGAATAGAAAGTTCAATATGTTGTTAGCCGTACAATATGGTGGCCCTCCATGGTAACGGAATCTTAGGTTGCACTGGGAGATGAAAGATCCCTCAAAGAGATAGAATGATTTCCCAATGGTCTTTGCTCAGGGTAGACCGACACTCACAGAATCATAGAATTGGAACTCTAGGCACCTTAGAGATCACTGAATCCACCCCTTCATTTTAAAGATGAGGAAACGACACCCAGAGAGGTAAAGTAACTTGTCATGCAGAGTTTGAGGCAAGATTTGAACTCAGATCTTCCTGATGCCAAGTACAATACTCTACCTAGCTGCCCTACAGCTCCAGTAGCCAAATTTTGGAAATGATGTTGATAAACTAAGAGAGCACCCAAAGGAGACTTTGATCTGGATGATATATGGCTTTGAGATCATGCTCTAAACTGCTTAACCCAGTTAGGAGTTCCCTGAGTAGAGACTTCATGTCTTCTGTCTTCTCCATTGCACTGAGTATGCAGAGAGTACTCAGGAAACAAAATAAGTTAGAGAGAAACCAATCTGGGGCTTAGGTATGTTAGTGGTTTGTTCCATTGGCATAGGCAGTCAAAGGATGACCACTTGGTTGTCTGCACTCTTTCAAGATGATGGCCATTCCTCTTGGGGATGAGGCTGACTGGTGGGGCCCCTTAAGAGATTTTAAGCTTCTTGGATGCAGATCCCTTTTCTTCTTCATCTTTAAGTCCCCCTCAGTCTCTATATCCCAGGGCTTGTGTGTAGTGGTTCAGAATAAATAATTACTGAGCCAAATAAATTACTCAGAAGTCATAAGACTTACCACTGGAATGCTTTCCCAGAGGTCGCCCCATTGGTGATGCTGTTTCAGATAGTTCTCTTTCCCTCTCTCTTTCTTTGTTAGACCTATTTAGTTTATCTTCTAAGATCTTCTCCATTGTTTGAATCACCTTCAGGGCAGAGAGAAGGTAAAGGGGGTGTGAGTCAGCCTAGGGAAATGTAAACTGGCCAAGGGATAATCTGGGGCTGGTGTGGAGTGACAGGGTTCTGGATTATTTGTCTTGGTCTGGACCTAGATCTGGGTTCTGAACCTTTTCTGTGTCAAGGACCCCTTTGGCAGTCTGGTGAAGCCTTTTCAGAATCATAATTTTAAGTACATAAAGTCAAACCTAGAGGTTCCGTTGATACCTGCCACCCGCCCTAGGCTTCCCAAGGGCATGGGCTGCTCTGTCTTCATCTTCTCTTATTCTTGTTCAGGGCCCAGGAAAGGAGGCCTACGTATTAGTGATGGCACTGGGATTCTTACTACTGGGGTCTATGAACTTGTTGACAACTTTGATCACTGGACTTCACATTTTTTTTAATCCTCACTTTCTGTCTTAGAACCAATTGGTTCTAAACCAGAAGAGCTATAAGGCCTAGGCAATGAGGGTTAAGTGACTTGCCCAATGACACACAGCTAGGAAGTGTTTGAAAGAATGCTTCATTATTTAATTGATTTCTTTTGAATTCCTTTATATTGTATGCATCTTCAGACATTATTCTGAGAACGGTCCATAGACTTAATGACATTGCCAAAGAGTCCTTGGCACAAAAAAAAATGTTAAGGATCCTTGAGTAGGTCCAATCCCTTCATTTAAAGTTGAGGAAAATGGTGGTCCAAAGATGGGAAGGGGCTTTCCAAAGGACTAATCCCCCCAGCTAGTATCTAGGAGGATTCCCCCCCACCCCTCCACGCCAAGCCAGGTTCCCTTCTAAAATTACAAAATTTCAGAGTTGAAAGGGACCCTAGGACCACCCAGTTTAAACTGTCCATAAAGAAATTCCCATTTCCTTTCTCCGTCTTTAATATTTCTTCCTGCTTTATTTTCTCTGGCTACTTGCCTTTTTTGGCAGGGGGAAAGGGGAGCAGCTTGATTTAAAGTTCCCTTAAGTCCTAGACTCTTGCCCTCATCCCTACCTGGCTGGAGCCTCTGGGGAAGCCTACCTTCTCCTGGTTCTTCACAGTTTGTTCCAGACTCTTCATTTTCTGCAACTTGTCCTGATACCTTCTCAGATTTTGCTGCTGTTGATGGTGAGATTGTTGCATTAGCAACAAGTCCTTCTCCCGATCATTTTTCTGGAACGGTGAGTGGGGGTTAGGGAGGGGGTGTGCTGTAGACACACACTGAAAGCCATCAATTGGCACTCCCCTCTCTCCCCTCTCCTGACCTTCCCCCTCCCAAGGACTGATGCTTCCCCTACCCATTGTCCCCCCAATTTTGCTTCTTTGGACCCCCTGTCCCAATTCTTTGCCCTCTTTTACTCCCCCCTCCCCCTTACCTCCTCCCTCTTGTTTTCCCCACTCACCCGAATTAACTCATTCTGCAGCTGTTGTACCCTATCCTTCAACCTTCTCATCTCTGTACTGCTCTGGGAAAGTTTTTGCTTCATGTTTCCTTTGGGGGTAAAATGGGTGGAGAGCTCAGTGAATATTGGCAGCCCAAACAAGGCCCAGCCACAGTGCCAGGGGCTAGTCCAACTTGGCCTGGATAAGTACAACAGGATCAGTTCAAAAGATGAGGAACCTCAGCTGTTGGGCTCAGCTTGGTAAAAGTTGGGTTTCCCCAGGCTCCCTTTTCCCCCAAACACAGGTCTTGTTATCCAGGGAAGGGGAGAAAGATATATCCTGGACACAAAGCATCACCTCAGTTCTAAAGCAGGAAAGATAGCCACTTTGAAACATCAACATCACTTACCATCGGCTTTTAATTTTCCTCTGCCAACCAAACTTCCATCTCTCTCTCTCCCCCTCTATCTCCCCATATACCAGCCACCCTCTCTCAAGAACAAAACAAGAACCAGGACCATTCCTGCTCCCATGATGAGGATATCTCAGGATTCCCTCACCTATTATTTCTTCTTCTTCTTCAGAAGTATTACCCATTCGCTCCTGTGTGGACACTTGATGCCGTAGATTATTATTTTCTGTCTCTAGCGTGGTCACTTTATTACGTAGACTCAGAATGTCATTGGCCATTTTTGCCATGGCCTTTTGGTAAGTGTCCATTTCTTTCCAGGAAATTAACATTGTATTTGGTTTCTCTTGTTCTGCCTGGGAAAGCAAGCAACCATCATTTTCTTTAATTTTCTTGATTCTCTCTCTCTCTCTCTCTCTCTCTCTCCCAGCAAGTATAGATAGGTTTCTCTATTCTTTACCTATATTTATTTACTTATTAAATGTAGAAAAGATTTTACTTCCATGACCAAAAAGTCTTTTGAAAAGATGCATTTTTTAAAATTTTAATTCAGAGATTTTATTTTCCCAGTTACATGTAATAATTTCCAACATACATTTTCTAAAATTACAAGATCCAAACCATTTCCTTTCCTCCTTTCCCTCCCCTGCTCAGAGATGGTAAGTAATTTGATCTGGGCTATACATGTATTATCATGGAAAACAAACTTCCAATATTGTTTACTTATATTTATGGTTTTATTTTTTTTCTTGTCTTGCTGCTGTTGCTAACATTTTCAACAATAAGGAAAATGGGTGTCCTTGCTTATTCTTGTATTTACTGGAAAAGGTTCTAATGTATCCCCATTGCATGACACTTGCTTTTGATTTTAGATAGTTGCATTTTACGATATGAAAAAAAGCTCCCTCTATGCCCATCATAAAAGAGTGTTATAGTTTGCAAAAAAGTTTTTTTCTGCATCTTTTTATGTGATTTTAGATATTTTGACTTTTAATGTGATTATTTGTATAGATTATTTTCCTAATGTTGAATTAGTCTAGCACTCCTGCCATAAATCACACTTGATCATATTGAATAATTTCTTAGATAAACTGTTGCAATGTTTAATAGAATTTTGTTTAAAAAATTTGAGTCAATATTCATCAATGACGTTAGTGAATAGTTTTCCTTCTGTGTTTTATCCTTCCCTGGTTTAGGTATTGGAGCAACATTTATCTCCTAAAAAGATTCTAGTAGGGTATTTTCTCAGTTTTTGAGAAGAATATGTGAAGAATGGGTAATAGTTATTTTTTAAAACTTTGATAGAATTTCTCCCATATACCCATCAGGAACAGAATTTCCCCTTTTTGGTAGTTCCTTTGTAGCTATATTTATTTCCTTTTCTGGGAGTTTAAGAGCTTTATCTGGCCTTCTGAGACTTTGGATATTTTATATTTTTGAACATACTCCTCTATTTTGTATTCTCAGTTTTGTAAGCATATAATTGTGCATAATATGTCCTGACTACTCTTTGAATTTCTTCTGGTTTTGTCATGACTTCATCTTGCTTATTTGCCATCTTTTTTAAAAATCAGATTATCTAAAGGCTTATAAATTTCATTAGTACTTTCAAAGAAACAGTTTTTAGTTTTATTTTCTCATTTGTGATTAATTCGGTTTTATTTATTTGCTGGTTTTCTAATTTAAAAATTATGTATTGAGCCCATTAATCTTCTTATCTACACATATACAGAGGATTTAATTTTTCCCTCTGAGGCATGCTTTATGAGCAACATCAAATTTTAATGTTGCTTTATCATTATGCTTTTCTTTCACATAATTATTAACTCTTTCTGATTTTTTCTTTGATCGACTCATTATTTAGTATTACATTGTTAAGTCTCCATTTGGGTCAGTGTCTTTTGTTTGTGGTCCCTGAATCAATGATTATTTGTATTGAGTTATGGTCTATAAAGGATGTATTTGCTATTTTCTGCCTTTTAGCATTTGGTTACAGTATCCTTGTACCCTACTATAGGGTCATTTTTGGGTAAAAGTTCCACGTGACGCTGAGCATATGTATATTATTTTGCAGTTTCTCTTAGAAGATGTCATAAGTCTTTTAGATCTAATTTTTCCAGCAATTTGTCATTTCACATTTCCCCTTTTATTTATCTTTCTGTTAAGACTTATCCAAAACTGAGAGAGGGACATTGAAGCCTCCTATCATACTTGTGTTATTTTATCTTCTTGTAGGCTCAGTTACTGTTTCCTTTATAAATTTGGATGCTAAAATATTTGGACCCCCTAAGTTTCTTATTGATTTTGGTTTGTCATCTAGGATTCCTTTCAGTATAATGTAGTTTTCTTATTTATCTCACTTTATTTTTTTGAATATTTGTTTTTTCTTTGCAGGTGGTATGATTGTGACACCTGCTTTTTTGAACTCAATGCATAATAATTTTTTTAAACCTTCTCAGTTTCATTTTGGGTATGTCTTTGCTTTTTTTAAAAATGTGTTTCTTGTAAGCAACAGATTGTTGGGTTTTGTTTTCTTATCCAATCTGTTACCCTTTCTTGTCTTATTGACTTGTTTAATCTAGTCACATTAAAGTTATGAGAATTAGGTTTGTAATTTCCTCCACTTGTTTCTAATATTTTTTTCTTAAAGTTATGATTTTACTTTCCCTCTTCTACTATAAACATGATACCATGTCTCCTCAGATACTTAAACGTGGCCCATACAGCCAGCTTAGTGGCTCAGTGGATTGAGAGCCAGGCCTAGAGATAGGAGGTCCTTGGCCTTCAAATCTGTCTTCAGATACTTGCTAGCTGTGTGACCTTGGAAAAGTCAACTTAACCCCCATTGCCTTGCTCTTACCTCTCTCCTGCCTTGGAATCAATACAGAGTATTGATTCTAAGGTTTGGAAGATAAGGGTTTTTTTTTTTAAATGTGGCTCTATTCCTACCAGCTCTTTCCCCTTCACCTCTGATTTCTCCTCCCATTTTGTTACCTCTTTCCCTTTAGAGTTTTCCATATTAGGCCATTTTTTATTTTTGCTTTAGTCAGGTTATTTAATTCTCCCCCACCATTTTAAAAAATGTTGTCAAATAGATTCTCCCTTCTCTTGCTGCACTAATGATGTTGTAATCTGGGTTAATTTCTATCATTTAGAGCTTGGTCCTCTGAGGTTTTAAGAGGAAGGGGGAGCTGTCATGGGGTCAAGCTCTATTTCAATGCCAGACAACACATGGCCTTGCTGCTTTCCCTCAGGTCCTAAGCTCTTCTGCAGAGATTTTTTTTTTTTTTGCATCATGAAACACTAGCAGAACTCTGGCTATTGAGGCCTGAACAAATTTCTGCAGTTTGAAGCTTGGATTTTGGTTACACAGGAAGGAGGAAGGGAAACTGGGGTATAGGTTTGAGTTTTGTTGCAAGCCCATGGGTTAGGTTGGTTAAATCAGTTTGACTACTGGTTGAGTGGTGGGCGCTGGTACTGAGTGAAGCCAAAGTAGGATTTTTATTTATTTATTTATTTAAAAAAACCTTTACCTTCCATCTTAGAATCAATACTGTGTATTCGTTCTAAGGCAGAAGAGTGGTAAGGGCTAAGTAATAAGAGTTAAGTGACTTGCCCAGGGTCACACAGATCAGAAGTGTCTGAGGCCAGATTTGAACCCAGGAACTTCTATCTCCAGTCCTGGCTCCTGATCCACTGAGCCACCCAACTGTCCCCCAAAGCAGGATTTAGAAGAATTTTTCTTTAATCTTTTTTTAAGTCCCTAGTGTCCTCTACCCTGGAGAGAGCTGAAGTAGATTTATCTTGGGTGCATAATTTTTCTTTTAGAGAGGTTTGAGAGGTCATGGGGACCAGAAAAATGTCTACTCTACTGTCTTGTTAGTGTCATGTAACCTAGACATGACTTACTCTCACCCCAGTTTAATTTCATAGGAACATAGAATCATGGACATTGAGTTAGAAGATACTTCAGAAGTGATCTTGTTCATCCTCCTCTCATTTTACAGATGAGACAACTGAGATCCAGAGAAGTTAAGTGACTTTCCCAGTAATACAAAGGGAGGATTTAAACCCAGGCTTTCTGACTCCAATTTTGCTAGGCAGAGATCTTTCCCTGAGGTCACTACTAGATCAAGACACTTTGTCTCAGGTGTCTTATGCTGCCAGGAGTTTGAGCCAGGGAATAAATCTTCCCCATAATACAGAGGAGAGAATGAAAGCACATGAGAATAATAACATAGCTTAAGTCTCACTTCCTAACTCAGGTCCTTAGGATCTCTTTCTTATAGTTCCATTGGTAGAGAAAAAAGAAAGAAAGGCTCATAGAATAAAACAGTGGAATCACTAAAGAAAAGAGTAAAATTAAAATGCTTGAATATAAGGAATACCTACTGTAAAGCAAAAGAGAGAGATTATCTTCTGGTCTGAATTAAATTGTTGATGTTCAGTTGTTTTGGTCATGTCTGACTCTTTGTGACCCCATTTGGGGTTTTCGTGGCAAACATACTATAGTAGTTTGCCATTTTCTTCTCCAGCTAATTTTATACAGATGAGGAAACTGAGGCAAACAGAGTTCAGTGACTTGCCCAAAATCACACAGCTCATAAGTGTCTGAGGCCAGATTTGGATGTAGGTCTTTTGGAATCCAAGCCCAACACACTACCATATATACCTAAGATGTCCCTTAGAGTGGGTTACAACAATACTGGTAACAATGACAGTAGTGAGCATTTTATGGTATTTTAAGGTTTACAAAATGCCTTACAAATCTGATCTCATTTTATCTTCACCACAACAATGGGCACCAACCAATACATTTCTTATAATTGGGATGAAAGTCACTCACTCCAAAAACAGAGGCTAGAGTTCATATGGAGATCCTGAACTTATGTAATAGAGGAAAGGTAAATATAGAATGATTATATCAGCAAAATAAAAATCCAGAGATTTGGATCAGGCCTTGGGAAGGAAGAAGATAGAGTATGCTTCTTTGTGTTAAGTCAGACTATAGGATATTACTGGAGGTAGTTGCTATTACCCCCATTTTACAAATGAGGAAATCGAGGCAGGTTTGCAGCTAATAAGCATCTGAGACTGTATTTGACTTTAGGTTTTCCTAACTCCAGGTCAAATACAGCATCCACTGTACCACCTGGTTACCAAAGTATAAAAAGCTAGAATATAAATAAATAATTAAAGAAGATATAGGAAAGGAAATTAGAATTCTTTAGAAGAAATTTAAAAGGTAGGAAAATCAATGATTTAAAACAGAAAATGAAAAACTTTTAATAAAGTAGTGGATATTCTAAAAACAAGAGTAACAGAGATAGAACAAAAAATGTGGACATGCAATATTATAAAAAAAGTTTTCAATAGCTCACAAAATATTAGAAAAAACACTTGTTTCTACAGATTAAAGAACAGTCTCTGAAGACGGAACTTAGACAATCTGAGAGTTATTGGTCTCTTACTAAAACAAAATCAAAGAGCCTGAACACTATATTTTGGGAAATAATATAAGCAAATAGTCCAGACGTGTTAGATAAAAAGGACACACTGAGAGAATCTATAAGATGCCATTAGAGAGTAATCTCATGTTTAATTCATGTAAAAGTTTAGTCACCAAGTTCCATAGCTACAATTTGGATAATTATTGATAAATTTGTTTTTAGATCATTTAATTTCCAAATATATCATTCCCCCTCCTCCACCAAGAAAGCCTCCCATTTAGCAAAGAATAGAGAGGAAATACCAAAAAAAAAAAAAAGAAAAAAAAAGAAAGCACTCTAGCAAAACTAATCAATACATCATGTAAGTCTGACGGGATATGCTATATACATTTTATATCTATAGTTCCTCATCTCTGGAAAATACTACAGTTTAAATTTTAAAGAATAATTTTGTAAGTATCTAAATGGATTCTACTTAAAGATCAAAGTATAGCAAAACATAGGATTCTCTGTCAATAATGAAAAATGGAAGAACATTCAAGAAAATTATTTGCCACAAAGCAGAAGATGCTTTTACTCCAAAATAATATATCCCTCAAAGCAGACTGTAATCTTATGTGAAAGAAAATGAATTTTTACCAATATTACACATTTTTTATTATCCTTCAGAGAAAACCATTTAAAATGCAAATTTAGCAAAGAAAAGAAACTTTACAAAGATAAATAAACCCATACAGCACAAAAAGACTAGGTGATGATGACTTGATATTTATATGCTGTAATGAAACAAAACTATTTTTTCTAAAAATCTCACATTATCTGACATACACTGATTAAATGAAAAAATTCCAAAACTACATTTTAACACCATTAAGTGTGATTAGAAAGAGGTGTCTTAGAGAAAGGTCAGAGAACTGAAAGCAAATAAATGAATTAATATTTATTAGGATTGGGACACCATATGACGAAAGTCATTTACTCTAAAAGTAAAGATTAGAGTTCATAGTGGGGGGGGGGGTTCCTGAACCATTCTCTTATGTAAAACAGGAAAAATAAATGCAGGATGACTATATAAGTAATATTAAAATTCAGAGGTTTGGGTCAGGTCTTAGGGAGAAAGAAGATGGAGTATGATTCTTTGTATTATGCTGGAATCTAGGATACTATTGTTTCAAGAAAAAGAAGCTGCAGGTACTTAAAGAAGGATTTAGAAAAGTCAAGGTGGGATTGCATTAGTTAGAGAAGTGGGAGAAGGTGTTTCTCTGGTTAAAGGAGGAGATCTTTTAAGTAAACAAGCTACATGGCTTTTTTAGAGAGGTAATTTAATAGTATTTTATGGAGGAAAAAAACAAATTTAATATATGTGAGTTTGAATGTTAAAGGTCAGATTCACCCACGAAATGGAAAAGAGTCACAAACTTGCTTAGCAAACAGAACTCAACAATTTATTGCATATAAGAAATACTCTTAAATCACAGAGATACATACAAAGTTAAAAGTTAGGGACTAGAATCCAATTTATTATATTTCAAATTGAATTAAGAAAGCAAGAATTATAATCATGATTTCAGATAAGTCCACTATTTAAATGGATACTGTTCAAGAGAGATAAACAGGAAAACTACGTTATACTTACAGGTATCATAGGTAGTGAAACAATATTAATATTGAATAAATTATATGATAGCATATATTATTATCATTAATATTATGAATATGTAGGCATGTACATGTATGTGTATACATGCCTACATACCTGCCAATGTATGTAAGACACACATTCCTGTATGGCAATAATTGTAAGCAACATTAATGTCCTGTTTTTGGAGACTGCCAAATCTAACAGAAAGATAATTTGAAAAAAAATTAAACCTATCTCCATTTCTTTTTTTAAAGCTTACTTTCCATCTTAGAATCTATACCAAGTATCAGTTCCAAGGCACTAGAGTGGTAAGGGATAAGAAATAGAAGTTAAATGACTTTCCCAGAGTCACACAACTAGACAATGTCTCAGGCTAGATTTGAATACAAGACCTCCTGCCTGATTTTCTATCCACTGAGCCACTTAGCTACTCTAGCCTGTTTCCATTCCAATAGAAATTTTAGTAAATGTTCTTTTTTTAATATTATATGTGGGCTGAAAGAACTAAATTTAAATCAATAGGCATTAGGCACTATGTGTAATGCAAGATAGGGCATAGCGTACTGGATAGAGACTTGATCTTGGAGTCAAGAAAACTGGGTTCAAGTTCTATTGCTAACATATACTTGAAGTCTTATCATTAGTATGTCATTTAGCCTCTCAGTGAACTCAGGCCACTCTCTAAGACACTAAGTTAATAAACAAGAGATTGATCAGCACTGATGGAGTGAAATTGAATGCTGGGAGTTCTCTACACTGATAAAATTATAGACTCTTACCAAAAAATATGTGTAAGACATTGTGCTATGTGCTAAAATCTTAGAATGACCAGACAGAAAGAATTTGATGATCATGGTGAACTATTAACCAACAATGATGGGTTTGTTTCCTAAAAGCAAATTTTGTAATGAAACAATAAAACTGCATTACTCTTTTCTATTCTCCTTTTCTTTTTCCATCTCATTTTTCTGTTCTTCTTAAGGTTAGATTTGCAAGTCATACTCAAGAGCTTATTATTTCCTCCTATTTAGTTTTGCTCTCATTTGTGAAAGTTAGCACCACGTTGCTATGAAGAGTTAGGCTTTGCATAGGTAGAGTCAGGTGAAAAAAATATGGGTTAGTTCCTTTTTCATTCATCTTATTTATCAAAATGTCATAATTTCCTTTACTTCACCCACTCTACTCCCTTTTATATCTCTATTAGTAACTTGAACTCATTAAAACTATTAAGAGGCAAATGTTCTAAATTTCTATAACACAGATGTCGAACACGAAGGAAAAAATCCTTTTTTTGGAGTAGTCTGCTAACAAGGCATTGAGTTATTGGCCAACATATAAGAGATCATGAACAAAGAGTGTAAGAGTACAACAGAGGAACCATACCACCTAGGTTACTCAAGTAGATATGCTGAGCATAACTGTCTAGTTGAAGGAAATTATAATAAAGTTGAAGAAAACCTCAAAAAAATTAAAACCCTTATCTTCTGTCTTAGAATCAATACTATGTACTGATTCCAAGGCAGAAGTGTGATAAGGGCTAGGCAATGAGGTTAAATGACTTGCTCAAGGTTATACAACTAGGAAATGTCTGGGACAGATTTTAACTCAAGACCTTCCATTTCTAAGCTTGGTACTTTACCCACTGAGCCATGCAGTTGTTCCCCAAATAATATTTTAATAAGAACCTATGGCAGAGACTCCTCTGAGGCTGGTGATCTGATTTCACTGATTGGTCCAGTCTAGGGCAGTACTACTTTATGAGTTCATAACCTCTACACTCAGGGGAGATGGTGTAAATCATGGAATCCCTGCTTGCTGGGTCTGGAATCCTTATTTATTAATCCTATGAACATGCACTTTTTTCAGAGCAAAAACCATATAGGATTGGTGCCAGGGAGATTTATCTAGTCTTTTGTGTTCCTGAGAAAGTGGGAATTCCTGGGTAAAGAACTGACTAGTTTGTATCTACCTCTGAATAGTAGAGAGGCTATGGGGAACTCTTTTGTGTTAGAGTAGCAGAATTTGATGAGAACTAACTGTAGACTGGACTAGAATTGCATGTTAGGGCTGAATATATGGAACTTTGGGGTCATCTAGTCTAGGGATTCTTAATCTTTTTGTGAATGTTGTACCCTTTCAGAAGTCTGGTGAATTGCATGGACTCTTCAGAAAAGTTATTTTTTAAGGTATAAAATAAAATACATAGGATTGCAAAGGAAAACACTAAATGTATACCCGAACTAATTTTTTTTTAAACTAGGTTTATACACCGTGGTTTAAGAACCTCTGATCTAGTTCAATTCCCTCATTTTACAGATGAAGAAATAGGTCAGATAAGGAAAATGACTTGCCCAGAGTCTTATAACTTTTTTGTGTTAGAGTGGAGAATAAAACCCATGTTTCTTGATTTGTAGATGAGATCACTACATTGCCCCTCTAGGATGAGGCTCTTGCCTAACTGTGTAACTTCAAAGTTCTCCTGCTCTCTACTTTTCTGAGGAAGAGAATAGAAATATCTTCACATTCTCTTTTTTAGCATCACTATAAATGGTTCATTTTCAGGCCCTATGACCAAATGAAACTATGGAGTATCAGAAGATAGTAAAGAGAATAACCCATTAAAATAAAAAGAAGATAGTAAAGAGAATAACCCATTAAAATAAAAAGAAATCTATGTTCTCCTAATTAGTCTCAGGCTCCTGGTTCAGAATCTTAGTGCCTCTAGCCCGATTAATTGCAGTGGATTCCTAACTGCCCTCTCTATATCCAGTTTCTGCTCCTCCAGCTAATGATATAAATTACTTCCAGAATAATCTGAAAGAATAAAAGTATTTGCTCAAGGTTATATAGATAATCTCCTGGATCACTGCCTTGTCTTGGCAGATGGGGATGAAACTATGAGCTATGCTGTGCAGGTTTACCCAAGACAGATGAGACATAGTGGAGAGTTCCAACAAAAGGTGATCCCCTGGAAAAGGAAATGGCAAACCACTCCAGTATCTTTGCCAAGAAGACTCCACAAGCAGTATTAACATGCTACAAGATATGACAACAATTTGTGTCTTCAATCATGACTTAGGGAACAGGAAAATATGTACTGCATGAAAGCACTTGCACAATCTATACCACCTTGGAGCAAGGAAGGGAAGGTCAGAAAACAAGTGTCCAAAAATTGTTTCTATATGTCATTGGAAAAAAATGAAACTTAATTTAAAAAACTCCACATTCCTCCAAAGTCCCCCAAATAAAAGATATGACATCAGTATGGTGTGCACTATTGTCCATGGGGTCAAGAACAGTTGGACACTGAACAACAACAATGAATATAGAGAATTAGTGGCAGGGTTAGGATTCAAACTCAGGTCTCTAGACTAAAAAATCTAGTCTTCTTTCTCCTTTTAATAAAATCCATTTTCTCCACAATGGCCTTCCATTAAAAGTCTGGACCTGCGATTTCACTGATTTAGGGAGCTTTCTGGGTGGGAAACTCCCTCTAGATATGGAGAACTATTTTATAATTTAAAATCTTAAGTGTTAGCTAAGGCACAAGAGAAATTAAATGACCTCCCCAAAATGACTTAGCAATTGTCATAGGAGGGATTTGAACCCAGGTTATCTTGAATCTGAGGCTAGCTCTCTACCTACTACAAATGGAGAAACTGAGGCAAACAAAGGTTAAATAACTTGACTGTGCTACTTCTTATGGTAGAAGACATAGTGGATGACTTAGCATGAGTTCTGAAATTCCACCATTTGTGTTCCCCCCTCTCCCCCGCCATAAATCATATTATTCGTAGGTTCCTCTTAAACGAACAGATCAAAATGTTCCAGAGGATGTAACAGAAGTGCAGGGAAGGGGAGAAACTCGCATGTAGTCACAAGGACCAAGGACAGGGGAACACAGTCCTTGCTCAGATCTTTTAACTGATTACTAACATCATGAATTACTAGCATTTGGATATACTTTAAGGATTATACATACCTTACTGTTATTTAAATATTATATATACACTTTAGAGCAACATTTAAAGAAATGGAAACACCTGGGTGGAAGCCAACTGCCTTTCTAAGTGGGAATTCAATTCAACAAACATTTATTAAGCCGGGTGTATGTGTAGGGTGGCGAGGGGAAAGAGGGACACTCCAAGTATAGCTAGGGTGGGGTGTGGCAATCTACAGAGCTGGACCTGGGTTCAAATCCAACCTCAGACATTTACTTAGCTGTGTGACTCTGGACAAGTCACAGATTCTATCTCAGTTTCCTCATCTGTAAAATGGGCTTAATAATTGCCCCTTTTCATTGTTGTATGGATAAAATAACATCTGTAAAGGGAACTTTATACTTTAATATGCTAAATAAATGTGGCTGTTATTATGGCATTATCTCTTTGAGATCCAAAAGGCTCCTATAAGACATCTGCTTGTTTACCCTCAAAGCTCTTTAAAGTTGTGTTTTTCCCCCTGTTATCTGGGGATGGTTTGGATGGAACCCAGAAGGGAGAAGGATGTCCCAAAGTGAGGTGGAAGTCCCCCCTGAGGACTCATAGAATATACCACAGCAGGGTGGCATGTTCTGAGTCTGGAAAGGAACTGAGCATCCTGCCATCCCACCCAGGTTACTCCCCAGTCATTGTCTGAATACACCTTTAAAAGTCAAAAAGCATCAGTGCTTGGTGGGAAGAAGGATGATGTGCAGAAATGGGTTAATTCTACTGACAATTTATTCCCTGCTCCCCACCTCCACCCTCCAATTGCTGAGCTGATGGGACCTTGGGTAAGACCCAACTGAAATAAGGAAGCAAGGTCCCAGTAGCCCTGACCTGCTCAGCCTTGCTGTGTGCCCACATTCACTTGCTCCTCCAACTTCAGGGCCTCTGCGTCATGCTAGAACCTTGGGATGGACAGAATGTTTGAATAAACAAAGTTCTTGGGGCAGTCAGTTCCCAGCTCAGACTACTCTCCTTGGCTCCAAGCCATCCTTCCTCCTTCCCTCCCCCATCAGCCAGGAAAGCTTGAAATATAGACCAATTACCTCCTTTCTCAGTCTCTGCTGCCTCCTACCTCACACCTATCACCCTCACACTTGGATGACCAATAATCCAGGCAGATTCCCACCCTCTGTGCTCTCTGCCTCTGCCTCTGCCTCTGCTTGTCTCTGTCTCTGTCTCTGCCTCTGCCTCTGCCTCTGCTTGTCTCTGTCTCTGTCTCTTTCTCTGCCTGTTTCTGTCTCTGCCTGTCTCTGTCTCTGTCTCTGCCTCTGCAAGTGGTGGCCCTTGAGTTGAACCTTGAAGTAAGCAAAGAATTCTCTAAGGTGTTATTGAGGAGAGAGTAACCTATACAAAGATATGAAGATGGGAAATGATAGAACATGTACAAGGAACAAAGATCAAGTAGGTCAGCTTGATTGTATCACAGAATATGTAAAGGGGAGAAATATTTGATAAGCCTGGACAGGTAGGCTGGAAGGACTTTAAATGCTTAACAGAGAAATTTGCACTTTCCTCTAGAGATAATAGGGAGAGGGGAAGTGGGAGGGGCAGGGGAATGTTTAGGTAGCTTAGGTGGCTGAATGGATAGAGTGCCAGGCCTAGAGATGAGGGTTTCTAGGTTCAAATCTGGCCTCAGACATTTCCTAGCTATGTGAGCCTGGGTAAGGCACTTAATCTTCATCACCTAGCTCTTAATGATCTTGCCTTGGAACAAGCACATGGTAGTGATGCTAAGACATAAGGTAAGGGTTTAAAAAACGATAATAGGGAGCCACTTGAATTTCTTGAGCAGGAAAGTGACTCAATTAGACCTGGATTTTAGGAAGGTCAGTCCTTCTCCACTCTTACTCCCAGACTCCTAACACCCCTGTCCAAGGTAGAGATAATAGAATTAATTTCCTGTTTCCCTACTTTCTCTCTTCTTCCCCAAACTCCTTTCCTTGCCAAGTACTCAGGATCCCAAGATGCTCAAGTCTTTTCTGGCAGGAGGGATAGTATCTAATATCCTTCTCCCTGAGGTGGGAGAGACTGAGATTTCAGTGAAAAAGAGGTGTCCAGAGAGGGTGATTATGAACCTCAAAGAAAAGAACCACAAGATTATAAGATCTTAGATTTAGTTCTAAAAGGGACATTAGGGATAGAAACTGAGCCCCCCCCCCCACCTCATGCAAAAGAGGAAACTAGTCTGGAGAGGTGACATCACAGGGGAAGGAAGTAACTGAACTGGGATAAAAGAATGAAGTGCTATGTTGCTTGATACAATGAATCTCTTAGGAATTTTTTTTAAACCCTTCCTTTGCCTTAGAACCTATGTTTTTGTTCCAAGGCAGAAGAACAATTAGGTCTAGGCAACTGAGGTTAAGTGACTTGCCCAGGGCCACACAGCTAGGAAGTATCTGAGGTCAGATTTGAAGTCAGGCCATTCTGGCTCTCTATCCACAGAGCCACCTAATATCCCCCATCTCCTAGGAATTTAAAGAAGACCTGAGTAAACATCCCAGCTCAGTCATGTTAAAATTGGTCAGAAAGATCAGTTAAACTCATACTATTATGAGCTTTATTATTTTTTTTTCCTTTTTAAAACTCTTACTTTCTATCTTAGAATCAATACTGTGCAGTGGTTCCAAGGCAGAGCTAGGCTAAGCAATAGGAGAGTTAAGTGACTTGCCCAGGGCCATACAGCTGTGATAAACTTTAAATCCCAGAGTTTGTATATCCCATGGCATCTTAAAGCCCGTTCAAAAAATGCTAGTCCCCCCCTTGCTAGCTAGAGTAGACTTTAATTATGTATTAAAAGGACAATCATCTTTTAGGGTCCTAAGCATTTGCTTGCTGCCTGTAACCTTTTGTTCAACACTTCTCACATCTATATCCAGGCTCCCCCCTCACCTCATTTCCATGCCTAACAAAAATACAAGAGCTCATTTCCAGACACTTGGATTATTGCAACAACCTCCATCAATTAATCAACCAACAAGACTGTATTAAGCTTTCCCTATTCTGTACCAAGCACTAGAGAAACAAAGATGAAAGCCAAGTCCTTGCTGTTGAGGAGCTTACAATCAGACCTCTTGATGGTTCTTCCCCTCTCCCCACCACTGCCAGACTCATGTTGCTTATGCATCAGTTTGGCCACTCCTTGGCCCGCAGGGTAAATACACAAAAGATCCCATGGTACTCCCAAGGGTGTCATTCTCTTTGCCAACACAGATTGCAACCCATCATTGGCTCAAAATCCTAGGGAATTGTTGTAAGTATAGGAAAGTTATGAGACTTGCATAGGGACACGCATCTAGTGGGTATGAGAGAAAGGAATTAAAATCAGGTCTTCCTTACCAAGTCCAGTACTCTATTCCTTGTGCCATGCTATGAGTTACTATAAGAGTTGGCATTTTCATAATACTTTAAGGTTTTCAAAGAGTTTTACAAATATCTCATTTGATCCTCACAAAAACTGGGCTGGTCAAGGTTGTTATTATCCCCATTTTGCAGAGGAGGAAACTGAGGCTGAGAAAAGTTAAGTTACTTGACTAGGAAGTCACAGCTAAGGAAATGTGTGAGGCTGGATTTGAACTTTTCCTGACTTTGAACCCAATATTCTGTCCATGGTGCCATGCAGGGAGGCTCAGGTGCTGGAATCGTAACAGTAACTGGCATTCACAGGGCCCCTTGAGGTTCTCAAAAGTACTTTAGACATACATTTCTCATTTGATGGGACTATGGGTGTTATCCTCTGAATTGTACAAATATGAAAAATGAGGCTCAGAGATTAAGTTGACTTGTCAGAGGTTGATATTGAATGCAGGTGTCTTGATTTTAAGCCCGGCGACACTTCCAAGCCACCATGGCACCTTAGACTGGCATTCAAGGCCTCCACAGCTTCAGATCCATTCCCTGCCTTTCAGACTTCATCCCATTTCCTCACTGGCACTCTGGTCAGCATCGCCATTGAACTTCTTCCTGTCCTCCACCTCTACTGCCAAACACTGCTGACCAGGGGCAGAGCTCATCCTTTGGCTTGGAGTCAGGGACTGTCTGGACTCTTTCCATGGAAGACCTATTCTTGGCCAATGTGACAGATTTCAGGGAGACCCTACAGGAGAGATGGCTCTCCCCAGCACATCTCCAGCCTTCTGGGCAGGAGCTAGGAGTCTACACATCTCTCTTTACCCAGCAGAGGGAGCCCACCTCCCACGAATGATCCTGGCTTAAGCTTTCCCCTTTTTATTTTCCTCTATTCTATTCTCCCTCTAGAAGAGCTGGGGGATATCTTTTTTTTTTAAGCTGGAGGGCAATGGGATCTGGGGACCTTGAAGACCCCGACTCTTTTTTATGGTGGAAAGTGTAACAGGACTGAAGCCCTGGATACAGTATTTTTACTCCCCCACCAGCCTGAGGATGGAAATTATGATGGATTTAAGAGTAGGCTAACCCAGTTTTGAATCCTCCTTCTGCCACTCACTACCTGTGTGGACTTGGGTGAGTCATTTCCCTCTTTGGGCCTTACTTGTAAAATGGGCAAATCAGACTAGATGTCCCCTAAGGGCCCTGGTAGGTCTCTTTCTAGGGTTCTAGAGCCCTTCCCCACCTGGTTGCTTAGAAATTCAGTTTCTTATCTCTAGTGAAGAAGCTGCGTGGCTTCTTGGGTGGTGAGAGAGCAGCAGTTCTGGCTTTGAATCCTGGTTCTGATATTTTTTAGCTGTGTGACCATGGACAAGTTGCTTAATCCCTCTGGGCCTCAGCATCCTCATGGGGAGGAAAATGCTTAAGGTTTAAAAAAAAAAAGCAATTGAGCTCAATTCAGTCAGAGCTCTCAATCTGAAGGGACCAGTCCTGGCTCCATCCTCATATAATTTCTTCCTTCCTTCTATTCTTCATCTCGGCTCCCCCACTCTCTCCTCCAGAGAACCTTAAAGAGACTCAGGTCCTATAGGGGCTGCGGTAATTTCCCTTGTGATCTTAGGCAACTCAATTGGACTTTTCTAGTCCATTTCTTTATCTGAAATCAGGGAATGAGCTGGGCCTGCTTGGCGGGCTCCACCTCAAAGGGCTTTGAGGAAGACTGAAGGAGAAAAAGAGTCAAATGAGAAAATTACCCGGTCACTCAACATCAGAGCCTGAAGGCTTCTTAGAAGCTCCCCTGGCTAATTAGTCTACTTCACTTTCCAGATGGGAAGCATGAGGCCCAGAATCATCACCCTTCCCTGCCCCAGTCTATAACTCAGGCCTCTTGGATCCCATCTGAATGTCCTTTGAAGACTTGAAAGCATCTAGCAAAGCCCTGCGCATAGTAGGCGGTCAGTAAACATTTATGAGCCGTCGATTTCAGTACAGGGTGTAAATATAGATTATTCCATCAGTCAGGAGCCTCTTGGGGAAGCTGGGGGAGCAGCATGGCATTGGAAGAGGGGAGTTGATGGAGGGGGCAACCACACGGCCTGGGGGACCTTTAAGGTAAGACCACTGGCATCCCATGATCATATATGTGGAGGCATTCACAGATGAAGGCACACAGGCTTTCACACCCTGAGCTCTCTGAGGATCTAGAGGGAAGTGAGTAGAGCTGTGAACTCCTCCAGGCAGGAGCCCTGCCTTTCACTGTCTGGGGTGGGATGCTAGTAAAAAACAGGTTGTTTCTACCCATAGAGGAATGAATGATAGAGTTGGAAAGGACATATTATTATGCCTTTCAAAGATTGGAAAACTGAGGCAAGATGGGGTGCTGTTGCCTAGGGAGGTCAATGAACAAGAGAATCCAAATCTGATCTTTAGAATCTTCAAGAGCTCTAGTAGTCACTCAGTCGGTCATTAAGCCAACGATTCATTAAGTGCTTACCAGGGGGAAGAGGAAGTCCCCTTGGGTTTCCACAACTCCTCCACCTCACCTCTGCATCAAGTACTAAGTCCACTTTCTGACAGAAGGAGCATGGGGGAATCTCTAAGGCTGGAGGAGACCTCAGAGACCATCTTACCCAATCCCCTCATTTTATGGAAGAAGAAACTGAGGCCAAGGGTTCAGAGGTAGGATTTGAATCCACATCCTATGACTACTAGGAATTATATATAGGTTTGATGGTCAATTATTGGTGTGTTTGTGTGCCTGTGTGTGACCTGAGATTTCATATGTCTAAGGCAGTGGTTCCCAAACTTTTTTAGCCTACTGCCCCCTTTCCAGAAAAAAATTACTTAGCGCTCCTGGAAATTAATTTTTTAAAATTTTAATAGCAACTAATAGGAAAGATAAATGCACCTGTGGCCATCACCGCCTCTCTGGATCGCTGCAGCACCCACCAGGGGGTGGTGGCACCCACTTTGGGAATCACTGGTCTAAGGAAACCAGTCCTTAATAAACTGAGGCCGATGGAGGTTAAGTAACTTGCCTAAAGTCACATAGATAGTAAACGGAAAAGGTAAGATGTGAACCTGATCTTCCTGACTAAAGATACACTTTCTAGCTGTTTGCTAGTTGGTCCTCTGTGGGTTTCATTCTGAGATTTTGTTTTCCCATCTCTCCCTTCTTCGAACCACCTTTAGGCTTTCAGAGGCAATGCCCTCCTTGCCTATGTATACTCCCACTTTCCCTTTATACCCACTCTCAAAGCACTGAGACCCTGGTTGAAGAGTACAGGAGGCACTTGCCTCTGGGGAAGATCTAGGAAACAGAGCCAGTAGTGGTGCCTAGGGGAGGACTCAGGAGTCTTGTCTGCCCAGTGCATTGACCTCAGAGCTACTCACCTGTAAGTCATGGTCTTGAGAGTCTGAGTGGTCCGATTCATAAAGACTGCAGAGAATGAGAAGGTGGCCAGTCACAAGAGGGAAATGGAGGGCCCAGACCACTCTGGGGTGGAAGGAGATGCTCCCCAAAGGGGGCTCTTCTCCCACTCTGTCCCTGAGCTCAGCTCCTTGATGTTTAAATGATTGTCTCCTTGTTGCCTCCCCAAAGTCAGCCACACCTCTCTCTCCCCCCACTGTCTCCTCCCTCCAGCCCCCAAGTCTGGCCATTCTCACTACTATGGAGTCCCTGACACCTTCGATTTCCCCTGTGGCTCCTCAGATTCTCAAGACAAGCTTTGGAGTTTGTCCTCTGGCTGATTTACCTCAATCTAGCCAGGCATGTTTGCTTCCATCATTTCCCTAAGGCTGTCTCATTTTAGAGCACAGATAGGACATTTTCCCATATCGTCTCTTCTAACCTTTTAACTTCATAGCCTTGGACCTGCCTCCTCCAGAAAATCTTCCTTGATGTACACCAATGAATCACTAACCCTAGAGCCCACCATCTTCCCTCAGTGTAATCACAACGTAGTCTCTCTCTGTCTGCCTCCATCTCCCTCCTGCCTCTGCCTCTCTTTCAGTTACTCATCCCCTTCCCTCTGCCTTCTCCCCCCCTCTCCTTTCTTCTTCTTTCTTTTAGCTTCTAAGCTCCCTGAAGACAGAAATAGTCTAATTTCTCCTCCGCACCCATAGAGGACTCATTACAGGAACAGTGGACTCAGTGTTTGTTGGCAATGAAGAAACAGGTATGGCCAAACTGCATTGGTTCAGATGCCACTGATTTGGAGCATCTGATAATCTAGTAGTTTCTCTTGGTGCTTTTTTCTCTGAAGAAAGGGCCCAAGCAGCCAAATGAGAGTATAAATGAGATTGCATGGAAATGTGCAAACAGCTTAAGATAACAAATTATTTCCATGCACTTTGGCATTGCCCATTTATTTACATCCAATTAATTGATATAGCCTCCAATGAAGCACAGAGGGACTAATACTAAATTATTGATTATCTGATTGTTCTGTGAATCGTACATTATTCTCTGGCCCTTAAAGCAGGTCACCCAAGAGCCTGCCACCATTCAGTGATACTCTGTAGATATAAAGAAGCATTTAGTCCTATATCCCCTCATTTACAGATGAGGAAACTAAGGCTCAAGGAGAAGTAACACGCTTAAAGGGTATATGAGGTCAATGGAATAGTTGGGATTTGAATTCAAGTCTCAAATCTATTGTTTTCTGATCACTACAATATGGCGGCTAGCACCCAAAGTGGAACTTGACATTAATAAGGCTAGATTTGACAAAATATTCAGCAATTCAGGCTTGACCTCCCCCACTAACATTTTAAATTTGTGAATGGAGTTGGGATCTATCCATTCTGATGTGTGTTGACCCTGAGCTCCCCTCTAGGCCTGTCTCTGACTGTCCCAACCACATTCCCATCCCCTCCAGCTCTGAAGTCCTCCATACCTGCTATATAGATGCGCCTTCCATTGGGCTGGTTGGGAGATCTCAGCTATCTCTTCACGAGGCCACACCTTGGAGGGCTGAGGTTTTGCTGAGATCTTGTACATGGCCTTCTGATATGGCCCAGGTGGTTGAATATCTTCTAGCTGTGAAACCCGATCACGCCATAGGTCACCAACATGTGGCCTGGGTGAGACTTCTCTGCTCTGCCTTTCACACTGGCCTCATCCCAGAACCCTCTGTCTATAAAATGTCTCTAGGATGGGTTAGTTCCAAGGAAAGCAAATTCTTTTTACAGGAGGCAAAGAGGAGACCATGTTGGGAAGTTCCAAAAGAAATCAGTAAGAAAAGGAGGTCATGTCCTTGGATTAGTTTGACCTTACTAAGCAGATGTCAAGGCCCCAAGATTAAGAATGTCTGCTCCTTTCTAGTGTGAGATCCAAGGAGAGAAAGTCAACTCTAAAATGGTTCTTTCTCTATCCAGAGAGGGCCAGGAGGGGGATGAAGATAGATTCTTCATTTTGCCCTCTGCTCTCTCCCTTTCTACCCTTCCCCCATTCTCAGGATGTGAAGAGATGGGAAGGGAGGTTAGCCACAGAGCACAAAGAAGTGTTCTTCCTTGCTCATTGGGATGAAGTATTATTTTTCATATGAAGAAAGCACTGTCTCCACAGACACATACTAGTCATGTCATGTCATTGGGCAAGCCACTCAATTTGTAGAAGTTCAGATTTTAGAGTGAGCACCCATTTGGTAAAGTAGGCTCATCTCTTTGTCCTCCTCCTCTAGTCAAGCTGACCTTTATTTACTAAGCACCTGCTATATGCCTAAGTTAGGAGGGAATCTGGGAGAAGGAGGAGGAAGAAGAGGAGTTGGCCAGAGACCCAGGGATCTCTAAATATGACTGGGGAGATAAGACAGAGCCACATAGATCAGAGAGTAGGCATTAGGAGATAATGTATTGTCAAAGACTAGAATTTCAGGATTCAGATATTGAGAGTCAGGCCTAGAGACGGGAGGTCCTAGGCTCAAATCTGGCCTCAGACACTTCCTAGCTGTGTGACCCTGGGCAAGTCACTTAACCCCTATTGCCAAGCCCTTACTGCTCTTCTGCCTTGGAATCAATTCGCAGTATTGTTTCTAAGATGAAAGGCAAAGAGTTAAAAAAGGGAGAGTTCAGTGTACATCAGGGGTAGGCAGAAACAGCATGGTGTATGGCATTAGGGAAGACCCCAAGAAGTGAAAGATCTTGAAAGGTAAAGGAGACAGTCAGACTGAGGACAGTGAGAACTGGCTTGGCTGACTCAAAGAGTCTGTGTAAGGGCATAGTGGGAGATGAATTTGAAGAAGTCCTTTTGGGGAGAGTGGGAGCATTATCAGGGACCTTGAATGCTAGGCAGAGTTTCAGCTTGATTCTAAAACAGTGAAAAACTGACTAGTTGGGAAGAGAGGAAATCTGGGTTCTCATCTTGACTTTGTTACTAACCAGCTAAGTGACCCTGGGCAAGTCATTTCCCTTTCTCTGCAGTCTCAGTTTCCACATAGATAAAATGACAGAGGGTGAGGATTTAGAGTATCTGACTAGATGATCTCTAAGCTTCCTTATAACACTAAGATCCCATGTTCTGAACAGACTGTAGTGGGGGCCATACATGGTTCTTAAGCTGGTTGCTCAGTGGCCTTTGACTATATCTGCTTGGTCCCTCCTCTGCCCCTCTCTAGATTTGTCCATGCTCTATCTTCCCTGGTCTCAGCATCTGGAATTTTGGATCTAAAGTAGCAGCATTCTATGTCCAGTTGGCTGTAATGTCAGGACCTTAATTCTTCCGCTAATACCATACAAATGCATGCACACAGAAGCTTCAGATTGGGTTATCGTCCTGATGGGATGAGGTTGATGGTGGGGAACAGCGAGCCCTGAGTTATCTCAGCCTGCACTTAGCTCTGTAGGAGGCGGCAGGGTCTTTTGTTCAGTCCCATGCAGTAAAGAAAGCAGAACGAAACAAAGGCAATTCCAGCGTACTTTTCCTTCCTCTCCTGCCCCCTGCAAAGTCTATCTCTTTTGCCTAAATGTGCTTCTATAGATTTGCTTTTATAGTTTTAAAGGTAAATGGACCATGGGGAGGGAAGGCTGGGGAATAAAAACAGCTGGTGTTTCTAAAGCTTTCCAAGCAATGACTCACTGCTGCAGGGAAGTAAACAAAACCATCATCCCCATTTGACAAATGGAGAAACTGAGGATCATTTTTTACCTCCCCAAAGCATGTTACCTCCCCAAAGACACACAAGCCAACCAGCATCAGAGATAGAACTGAATATCACATTTTAGAACAGTGAGACCACTGTTCTTTCCACTACTCCACATGAAGAAACTAAGGAAAACTCTTCATTTTCTCCCTTGTCCTCAAGCTTCCTCTTTTGTGAAATGAAGGAGTTAGGGAAAGCTAAGTGGCACAAATAGAGTGCCAGATCTGAAGTTGGGAGGTCCTGGATTCAAATCTGGCCTCAGATACTTTCCAGGTGTATGATCCTAGCCTCAATTGCCTAGCCCTTGCCCTTCTGTCTTAAGAGTTTCTTGTTAAAACAGAAGTTAAGGGTTTAAAAAAATACAATGGAAGGGTTAGACTAGATGACTCTTGACATCTTTTCCTGGTCTAGATTCTAGGATCCACTCCTTAGTCTTCCCACCCACCCATAAGGACCCTCTTCTTTTCTCTCTCTATATGCTTCTCTCAAACCCTCCCACCCTTCAAGGCCTAGTTTTATCTCAAGCTCTACCTCCTCTGAGAAGCCTTCCTTGATCACTGCAGTCCTCAGTTAAATGATTATTTTTATCATTCATTAGCCAGACTTTAGTGCCAATGCGGTGCTTAGGAGAAATGGTACTGCCTCATAAAATGGGGTAGGAGGAGATCCATCTACATCTCCTAATACTTTCCTATAGCTCTGTCCATAGGTAGAATGTTTGCATTCAGAACGTAGAACACAGGGTGAGGTGGTGGTAGGTTACTGAAGATGCTTAATGCTAGAAGGGATCTTTGAGGCCATCTACACTGACATTTCTTGGAACAAAAATCCCCTCTACAAAATTCCCAATGAGTGACCGAAATTAAGCCTCTCATAAAGACCTCCAGCCATGAAGAGGAAGTCACAACTTCTCAAAGCAGCCAATTCTGGTTCAATTATCCCAATTACTATTTGTCATTTGTCTTTGAGCTTAACCTCCTAACCAAATGATGGGCTACCAGGGCAGACCTGTGCCTTCTCTTCCTGCCTGCCCCAGAAGAGCAAAGATGCTCAGTAAGGATTTTTGGATTGATTATAATAGTGTTATTCAGGTGCAGAAGAAGGAAATCATTTGAATGTATAACTGAAGCTCACATTCTTCAGCTCCACTTGGTGCCCATTCCATTTCTGTAGAACCCCTAGATCTCCCACCTCTCACCTATCATGGAAGAGCTCTTTCTCCTCTCCCATCACCCAGCTTGTCCTAAGTTACTTGTCATAGGTGTGGTAGGATTAGTGATCCAGGGCTAGGATGGACCTAGAGGCTTTCTGGTCCAACCGCTTCATTAGGCCAATGAGGAAATGAAGACCCATGGGTGTTGAATGCCTTGCCCCAGGATACACAGGTAGTAGTCATGAGAGGTGAGATTTGATAATTCCCATTCTCTGACTCTTCACTCTGACAAGCTGTGTAGTTTATGGCCCCAGAGGCCCTGAGATAGAATCAGAAGGCAAAACAAAAACAAAACCATCAAACCTTCATTTAAACCCTCATCCTCTAGGAAGCCTTCTCAAACTAATCACATACCGATAACAACAACCTCTTTCCATGGCTGCCTTAGCCTCAGACACCCTGATATTCCAAGAGATACCTTAATAATGGAAATCCTTCTGAACTAGGAGCTGAATAGAAAGCTCTTCCAACCACTTTTGGATGAGAAAGTCAAGATGGTCAAGCAAAAAGAAGAGGCAGAATAAGCAGTCCCATGACAGACTGAACTCCTCAAGGAGATATTGGAATCGCCATTCATCATAGCTCTCCCTCTCCCTATCAGGCTTCTTGGGCCATGAGGAATTGTCCCAGGACTAACCTAGGTCAGGGCTCGGTGGCTTCTGTCCTCCTTTACCCCCAAGATCCAAAGGATACCCCAGCACCCCTACTACCCCCTGCATTCATGCCTCCAGCCTGATTTAATACCTACTGCAGATGATGGTGGACGGTAATAGTAAGCCATTTGCTATGGTCATTGGGTCCATGACTTGATCCACATCTGACTGAACTCTCCCTGTTGGGTGACATTGGGTGCCAGGCTGACACAGTCCTTCCACTACAGAAGATATTCTCTTCACTTCTGAAATGCTTCTGTCTTGTTGCCAGGCAGCACTACCTGCCTCCCCTGGAATGAGGCAACATCCACCTTCCCCCAGTGTCCATCCCTCTTTGGGTTTTATCCACAACAATTCCTATCCTAAATTGTTTAGCCTGGAGAATCAGACTTACTGTGGGGGCCACAGAGACAGTAGAGGTCTCATCTGGACCAGGGTCGACCTGAGATGTTGGAGGAAGATGGGAATCTGGTGCAAGCATGCTTTTCCTTCAATTGTTAGGAGTCTCTCAGTAGCTGATTCCCTGGGGCTGTTGCTACAACAAGGATCTCTACCTCATGATAACATAGCTGGAGGCAGGTAAAACCCAGTCCCTCTGAGGACTGGACTGGCAGGACTGGATTTCTACTCCAAAGAAGATGAGGAAAATCAAGGAGGAAGCCATGTGAAGGGAGACGGGTGGTCTTGCAGAAAAAGGGTCTATAGAAAAAGTAATGTCAGCCCTTAGGACTTAGATCTCCTTGGGATTGGGAATGAGGAGGACTTGAGTGGGAACAACACCCAGATCTCTTGGTTGTCTGATCAAGCAGGGATAGAGATGGATGTTTTGAATGATAGGCTGGCGAGCTTGGTGTCAATTTGGTGGCAAATTATAAAATTCATTATTAAAAGGATGAGAAATGAAAGGGATCATTAACTAGAGACAACATAGAATATTTAAGAACAGATCAACTTTTTCTTTCTGTTAGAGTTGTACTGGATCCACAAAAATACTGCTATGGTGCCACATCATGAAGTTAAGGTAGAAAATGTTTCTTAAGAGTAATTCTAGTGGGCCATAAGTTCTGGCAAAGAATACACCCTAGATTTGGAACCAGAGGACCTAGGTTCTAATTCCAGATCTGTCATTTACTACCTGTGGGGTCTTGGACAAATCATTTTACCCCACTGGTCCTCGGTTTCTCCATCTGTAAAATAAGGGGGTGGACTAGATGATCTCTGAGGTCCCTTCCAGATCTAAATCTACAATCCTGCAGAGCTGGAGAAGGACAGAATACAGTAATAGCCACAGACTAGCATCCAAGTGCCACCCTAATTAGAGACTCACCTAATGCTTCTAGGTAACACTTTTTTTTAAGTCATAGTGATCTATGGAAGAAATCCTTCAATATTTTGATAAAGCTGTATTTTTGTTGATGTGGGCTCTCCAGCCAGGGTTGATAAAACACTATCTGTTCTTTCTTGGGTTATTCTTGTAGATGTTTTCTATAAATCTTTCATTAAAGATTTTCCCAATACTCAGGAAGTTCTCTGCTAGATCTTCTAACATCTCACGAGTACCTATGCATCATTTGGGTTGTCTTCTCCATGACCTGCCCACCTTCTTTTCTGATTATATATTTCCTTCATTTTGGTATGATGTATTTTACATCACTTCTTGCTCACAAGTCACTGTTGATTACATGAGACAGCCCATTCAAGCCCGTCATGAGTCTTTCCATTGGCCCTGGTGGGGAAGGGTGCTCACAAATAATTTTCATTCTTTGAATGATGTCTCATAGTCAGATGGCAACATTGGGAGGACATTGATGCTAGGGGTATTTTATGTCGAGGTAGAAGTGTGATATTGTTGGAGTTTCTGAATGAATTCCCAAATGTAATCCCTTCTATTTTTTAAACCCTTAGCTTCCATCTTGGAGTCAATATTGTGTATTGGCTCTAAGACAGAAGAGTGGTAAGGACTAGGCAATGGGGTTCAAGTGACTTGCCCAGGGTGACACAGCTGGGAAATGCCTGAGGCCAGATTTGAACATAGGACCTCCCATCTCTAGGCCTGGTTCTCAATCCACTGAGCCACCCAGCTGTCCCCACCTCTACTTTCTTTATCCTATGTAGTCCTAGATGCTCCTAACTGTCCATCTCTTTACTGATGGCCTGACTCACTAGGCTGCCCATTCAATAGCAGGCCATAATCTGGGCCCTTTCTTGTTTTTTTTTTTTCAACCACTTAGTTTTTCATATGGATTGCTAAGGCTGATTTCTTTTGAATGGCCAGGGATTTGTTGAGGTAGCTCTGGAGTGTTCTGGGCCTCAATAGATTCAGTTCCATATCATCTATAAAATCTACAAATCCAAGTCACGTGGCAAGAGTAATAATGGCCAACAAGTGGATGACTCCAATGTTCTGTTGGCATCTGCAAATTGTTCAGGAAACTAGAGGATTTCCTCTAGTGCTTTGGGTAGCTCTCCTAAGGTTAATTTAAGGACTTGGACAAGAATTACACAGGATTAAAAGTGCAATCTATTCAGGGTAGAGTGAGAGAGTTCCACTGATAAGATTATGGAGCCATTTAGGCATAATAGAAATGCTTATTCCCTTCCTTCTCCTCTCAATACTAACCTAGTCTATATCCTGGATTTGTCAGAAGCATAAGTCCAGATTTCAGCTTTGAATTGAACAAAATCACTCAGGAAATCATTATGGGAAAGGTGAGAGGGATACGTGCTAGAGGTAGGTGGACTTGGAACTGTTTGAACACCCAACAAGTGTTGATAAGTACAGGTGAAAATTCATTAATGGATTGTGGCCTTGCTATGGATCAAGAGTATACTATACCATGGTAGCCCCTAAAACTTAGCTTCTCTCCTTGGGCTATATTAACAGAAGCATGGGGTATCTAGAATGAAAAGCACTGTGGGATGACCTTGGCTTCAGTCAAGATTTGGCTTCTGAACCAGCCCCCGATGTCTACTGACTGACTATGAGTCTGGGCAAGTCATTTAAGCTCTCAATGGCTCTGGACAGCTCTTTCTATGTGGCAAAGTGGTTGCTGATCTTCACAGAGAAAAACTTTTCTTACACCAATGAAATCACAGGCTGGATTGAAAAAAAGTATCCAGAACCAAAGAAGTTATACTCTGTGGTGTCCGTTGCCATGGTCAGACCACAGATAGGATTAGTGGTTCAGTTTGGGCACCACATTTTGAGACATTGGCAATCTAAAGCACAGAATGTATCATTAGGAGAGTGACCATGACAATGAAAGAATTGGAAACCAAATATCAGAGCTTGGCAGAACTGGACTGATTTAGTATGGAAGAAGAGGTGACTGGGGGCAAGGAAGGGGACATCTGAAAGGGGACATTCTCTTGGGGAAGGGTCATTAGACTTGATTTGCTTGATCCCAAAGAACAGAACAAGAAATAGTGGGTAGAAGTCAGATAGGTTTTAATTTCTTATAGGCAGACAGATTTTAATTTCTTAGAGACAAGGATTATGTAATTTTGCATCTTTCTTTCCTTGGTGATTAGATTTATGACTTATACATAGAAGGAGCTTAAAGACTATCTAGAAATTGAATGAATAGCTTGTAAGGAAAAATTAAATCATAGTGACTGGCTATTTAAGAATGGGATGAGATGCTTCTAAGGTTGTGGGATCCCCATCTCAACTTTCCTCTTGATGATCTTAAGATTCCTCTAAAATAGAATCCTGCAGATATTTGTAGTAACACATCCATATGTGTCTTCAGACCAAAGCAGAAGATGGAGATTGCATGGGGACATCTGGCATAGCAAAAGCACCTGTGGAAATACACTACTTAGTGGTTCAGGCATATGGAGAAGTCTTGAGGGTCTCTACAATTGGAAAAGGAACACTGGGTATTACTGATTCACAAGATGTTCAGTGTGAAGAACACTAGATTTGAAGTCAGAAGACCTGGGTTCAAATTCCTCATCTCTCTCCAGCTGCTATCTTACTCTTCTAATCACTACCTGTGTGATCTTGAACACGTCATTTAACCTTTCTGGATCTCAGTTTCTTCATCTGCATAATAAGGCAGTTGGCACTAGTTGACCTCTAAAGTTCTTTGAAGTTCTGTGACACCCTGATCACTGCTGTTCCACACTTCCAAGCCTGTACTATTTAAGTCTTCCACTACCTGACACCAACCACTTTCTCAATACCAAGAATGTTCTCCATTCCTCCATATTCCATACCACTTAGTAGCAGCTGCTCTTGGCAGTTTCTGAACTATATGTGTAATAATAGTCTTCCTATTTCTCTGACACCCCTACAGAGTCTGGCAGAAACATTACTCCCAAACAACTACTTCCTGCATGGGCTGATCCCAAGGAGAGGGGATGTGATATAGTGAGAAGAGCACTGTTTTTAGGCAAATGACTTAATTTCCTTTGGGTCCTCAATTTCCTCAAACATACAATGAGGGGATTAGACCAGATCAACAGTCCAGAACATTGTGTTGTTGACAATCTGGTGAAACCTACAGATCTTTTATCTATATATTTTAAGGCACAAAATAAAATGTATAAGATTTTAAAGGAAACTTATTATCTTGAAACGAAGTTTTATATATAATCCCAAGTTAAGAATCGTTGGCCTAAGTGATCTCTAAAACTCCATGGTCCAATAAACATTTCCTCCACAATGAAAATAGCATCCCCTGCCTGTCAACCCTCAGGTGCCCTAAGCTTCTGACATTCAGCTGCAAACTTATCTTTCTTTGTCTATCTACTAGATAACGTCTAGTAAGCAAATTGGAGAATGGGTAAACAAGTTGTGGCATATGATTGTCATGGAATACTATTGTGTTGTGAGAAATGATGAGCAGGTTAATTTTTTTTAAACCCCTACCTTCCATCTTAGAATCAACACTGTGTGTTGGTTCTAAGGCAGAAGAGTGGTCAGGGGTTAAGGAACTTGCCCAGGGTCACCCAGCTAGGAAGTGTCTGAGGCCAAATTTGAATCCAGGACCTCCCATCTCTAAGCCTGGCTCCCCAATGCACTGAGCCACCCAGCTGCCCCTGAGAAAGTTAATCTTGGAAAAACATGGAAAGACCTACAGGAGATTGTGAAGAGTGAAATGAACAGAACCTCTCTGTGGTCTAAGAAAGTGATTGGTACGAATTTCTCTACTCCCCTTTTCATTTTGGGTGGGACAGACTGAGTCACAAGGAAGGACTGACAGGTAGACAATGATTTAGATTGTTATACTGTGGTCTATATCATGGATTACATTGCATTATCTTTCCTTTCAACTCCATCTCCTTCAGGCTTTCCTTATTGTTGCCAAGGTCACTATAATGCGTCTAGTATTCTGGGTTCAAAGACTTGGTGTCATCTTCAGTTTCTCACTTCCTCATTTTCTATTTAATCAATAGTCAAATCTCACTTCGACATTAAAAATGTCACTGTGGTGGGTGCTTCTTTCTCTCCACTCAGACAGTCATCACTGTGGTTCTAAGTCCTCCTTCTGTCCCGCCTACCCACTATTTGATAGGAAGAGTTATTTCTGGCTAGCGGAAAGAGCCCTGTGCTTGCAGCCAGGAATCTGGGCTTAGACACTTACCCAGTTGTGTGACCCCGGCCAAATCACTTCTATTTTCCAAGCCTCAGTTTCCTCATCTATTAAATGAGAAGTTGGGACCCAATGACCTTTGAAATCCCATCCAGATCTAAAATCTATGATCCTATGACCTAAAACAGAATCATGGCTCTCCTACCTTGTTTGTGCGAACCTCAGCAAATCTTTTTACTTGCCTGGATCTCAGGTTCCTTATCTGTAAAATCAGGTGACTAGAATAGGTGATTTCTAAGATTTTCTCCAGATTTAGAATATGCTTGACTATTATATATTCATGTATACTGATATATTTAATAATATATTGAATAGAATATCTAGAATTGTATCTGCTGTGTTATCTGTGAATTTCTGTGAAACACCTATGGTTTACTCAAAGTCTGCACTAATTACTCGTGGCCCAGGGCTTCATGCACTGATACTATGCTTGGGCATTATGGGGGAGCAAAAGGAAAATCTATAGTCCACACCTAAGAGAAACTTATAAGGTAGTTGAGGAGGAAGGATGTACATACATGAAGCATTAGTGAACAATCCAAAACCCATGTCTAGAATGCTCTCCTGTCTCATCTCTAACTCTTGGTACCCTCTATTTCCTTCAAGATCCATCCCCAATTCCAATTTAGTTATAAGGTCTTCCTTAGTTCCCCCGGCTGCTAGGACTTCCTCCTTCTTCAAGGTTACCCTCTATCTACATTATGAGCAGTCAGTATATACATACAGATATATGTATACAAGTATAAATACATAACATATGCACACACAAGCATGCATTTTCTTCATTGTTGGAATGTAAGCACCTTGAGGACTGGACCTGCCTCTTTTATTTTTTTCTTTGTGTTTCCCAAACCTGAGAAGATCCCTGGCATATAGTAGGCATTTAATAAATGCTTTATTACTTGATGGATTGGTTTATGATTAAGTGCTAGGCTGTGTGGCACCAGTTAGAGGACTGTGGACCACAGAGGAGGAAGAAACCTTAGTTATCATCTGTTCTAAGTGCTCCAACTTGTAAATGGAAGCTCAGGAATGAGAGAGGACACTCTAAGTGAGGGCAATGGTAAGAATGAAGGCACAGGGAGTAGTTGGGTGGCCCAGAGCTAGAGACGGGAGGTCCCGAGTTCCAATCTGGTCTCAGACACTTCCTTGCTGTGTGACCCTGGACCCCACTGCTTAGCCCTAACTGCTCTTTTGCCTTTTGAACCAATACACAGTATTTATTCTAAGACAGAAGAGATCAGGGGTTTTGAAAAAATAAAAAGAATAAAGGCACAGAGTTGTAAGGGAGCCCAGTGTGCATGAGGGGGGATAATCAGAACCCACGCCTTATGAAAATTTCTATAGCTGATTCATTCAGCAAGCATTTATTTAGTAAGTACTCTTTGCGAGGTGGAGTAGTGCTCATGCCAGGCATATAAAAATGGGATATATGACACACTGTCTTTGGGTACCTCTTCCTTGCCATGGCCTTTCCCCTCCAATCCCCGCTTCCCTCTCTTCTGGCCATTCTGGTCCCCCAATGACCCATTAGCCTTGGACTCCTTGATGTTGCAGTTTCTGCCACTCTCTCATCCTCAGTATTTGGAACTTAATGAGTCAGCCTCCTGGGGGCTAATCATAGGGGTGGCCAAGTCAAATTATGACCTAGCACAGACTTGCCTCTCATTTCCATTCCTTGGATCTTGAGGTGGGAGCTCAGGGCTCCTCCTTGGATTCTGCGGCCTTAGCTTTCTTTGCCCTAATGAAGGTCTCTGCTGCTTCCAACAAGCACAATGGAGTTCTAAGGCAGCAAAGGATGGGGGCCAGGAGTGGGGGGCGGACAGTGCCAGTTCTCCCCTGCCGGAAGGGGACCACCAAGGCTCTCCAACAGACTGACAGCCAATTGAAAAGGAGGGACTTGCTAATAACTTGCTGTGTGCATCTGGGTAAGTTGCTTACTGGCTATTTAACAGTTTTATTTATTAGCAATGGAAATGGAATCATAGAGAGCAGAATGATCAGATCTAGGAGAGATGAATGATAGAGGCAGGATCTGAAAAAGATCTTATTAGGGTAGAGGGATAGGCTAGCACTAAGAGGAAATTAATAGAGATAAATGCAAAGTCTTACACTCAGGCAAACAAAAATCAACTACACAAGTACAAGATGGGGGAGTTAGGAGTAGACAAGGAAGTTTGTGGGGAAAAAATCTGGGGGTCTTAGTAAAATGTCAGCTCAGTGTGATTCAACAGTATGGCACAGTAGCCCCCAAAGCTAATATGTTAGAGAGCGTGGAGAGGTGTGGTATCCAGGACAACTAGTAGAGGCAATGTTTATGTTGCGCACTAGCTTTCTTAGACCATACTTAGAATCATATTCAGTTCTGGATGATATTTTTCTTAAGAGCAACCTGGGCAAACTGTGGTATATTTAGAGATGTGTGACCAGGCTAGTAAGAGAAGCAGAGATATGGCCATTAGAGGATTTAGCTGATTTTTAGCTTGGAAAAGAGAAGATCCAGAGGTGGGGTGGGGGAAGGGGTGTGATAGTCATCTTCAAGTATTTGAAAGACCCTGAGGTGACAGAATTGTACAGTTTGGTCCCAGAGAGGAGTCAGGAATTGTAGTCATAAACTACAGACATGTACATTTCAACTTGATTTGAAGAAAAACCCACTAAGAACTAAAAGTCTCCAAAAAATTAATGGACTGTTTTGGTAGGTACTGAGTTCCTCACTCCAGAGAACTTTCAAGTAAAGGCATGGTGTAGATGGGACCTTCAAGGTACAAGACAGTGTAGACAGGATTTCCGTTCCAGTACGACTTGTCCTAGAAGGTGTCTGAGATCCTTTCCAATTTTAGAATTCTAAAATGTTATGACCCTCTCTCAGGGCCTCAGTTTCTCCATCTGTAATTTGAGGAGGCTGATTATGGGTGTGGGGACGATAGAGATTGGGAAAGTTCCTGGAACCATTTGAAGAAGATGCTTGATCTGTCCTCAGACACTTTCTGGACAAGGCATTTAACAGCAATTGTCTAGCCCTTACCACTCCTGCTTTGGAACCAATATTTAGTCTTGAATCTAAGACAGAAGGTAAGTGTTTGAAAAAAAAAAGTTACTTGAATGGGTTGGCCCATTCCCCACACACCGATTTATTTAGAACTGAGCATTGGATCTCTTTGGTTTTATGTTAGATTCATGGAGAGTGTCGTTCTCCATCCATAAAATGAGGAGGTTGAACTAGGTGATCTTTGAAGTCTTTTCCAATTTTAAGGAATTAAATATGTGATTTTATGAATCTACATACTAATAATTTGCCAGTGAGTTTCTTGAAGTGTGTTCGTATATATTTTTATTAATAGATCATGTACAATAATATATACATTATGCACATATATCAATATGTATTCACATTAATGTGTACTTACATGTTTGTGTGTACTCTCTAACTATATGGATCCATGTGTTTGTGTGTATAGTTCTATCATATGTAGATTCTCCATTCACTACAGACATAAGCACTAAAATTTTGACTCCGAACCTTGACCACTATCTAGAGTTTAAGGGTCCTAACTTATTCCTTTGCTCCCTTTGCAGAGAACTTTGATGGCTCTTTGGAGGTTGGGCCCTTCTACCAAACAGAGGGTAAACTGAGGCTCATTAAAGAAAAGAAAGAATCCTCTCCCTTTCCAAGCTCCAGGGGTATCTTTAGAGAAGAGCCATTGGGGCAAAGGTAGGGCCTGGGAAAATGGTTCTTCCATCCTTGCTTGTGTTCCCCATCCCTCCTTTCCCCTACAAGTTCCCTGAGCTCAACTTCTTTTGGTTGTGTCCTCTGGATCTTCTTTTTGATAAAATAGACTAAGTCACCTTCTTCTTCCTTCCTGGGCCACGTGCTGAGCTCCAGCTGAAGGCCAAAGCCCCGTTCGCCTGCCCCTGGGGGCCTAGAGCTGCCCTCTCTCTGCCAGGTCTGAAGTCTGGGGCACAGACCTTGCTCCTCCTACCACTCAGAGCCAGGCTTCTATTGATTTAATGTGCTCCCCCCCGCAGGCATGCCATGAATTTTTCATCAAAGGCTCTGTAGACTTTGGGAAGCGTGCAATTAAAGGCCCCATCAATAATGCACCACACTGCGGCTGGCTGGCTCACTCTCTGTCTCAGGCCCAGATGTAGCTGCAGCTTTGGGGAAGCGGTAGGAACTAAGAGCTTCTAGCAACCTCCCAGATTCTGTTGATTTTGTTACTTGCCCAATTTTGGTTTGCTTTCCCCAGCAATTTAAGAAAGAAGTCTGGGGGACTTCTGGGTTGGTGGGGAGAAACGAGAAGACAAAAATCTACAGGATTTTAGGATGCTTGCTAATGATTCCCTCTTTATAAAGCTCAGCTAGGGCCAGAATGTCTGGGCTGAGCCATGAGAAGCTCCCTCTCCTGACAACTGGTCCATCAGGGATCTCAGCCTGTATCCCAGCCCCAAAGGTATTGGGGCAATTCATGGAGAAAGCTTGCGAAGACAAAGGGATAAACTGTTAAGTGACCTTGGGCATGTCATTTTGTTATTTGGAGCCTTAGATTCCCCACTTATAAAATTATGGGATTATCAGGGGTTCATAACATTTTCTAAGTCATGGACCTCCTTGCTGAAGCTTATGAACCCCCTCACAAAGTAACATTTTTAATACATAAAAATAAAAGACATAGGAAAGTTAATTCCTATGAAATATGGTTATATATAGGTATAAAAATATATTAGAAAAAATTTCATAGACTGCAAGTTAAGAATTCCTGTTTAGATGGTCTCTAAGTATGAGGATATATGAAGGAACCTAGAGACAAATTAGATCCTTAGGAAAAGCAGTCATGAATTCCCAAGCAAATTCATAAGCATGTCTTTTATGGTTGCTTTTCCTCTGTGGATCTAATTTGTCTTTAGGTTCCTTCATATATCCTCACATCTAAGGTCCTTTCCTGATCCAGAATTCTATTATTTTAAAAAGTTATGTCTCAGGATGGCCAGGTGGTTCAGTGGATAGAGCGCCAGGTCTGGAGTCAGAAAGACCTGGGTTCAAATCTGACCTTAGACATTTCCTAGCTGTGTAACCCTGGGCAAGTCACTTCACTTGTCTAATTAACCCTTCTGTTTTAGAGTTCTTACTAGGAGAGAAAGTAAGGGTAAAAAAAAGTTATGAGATCATATATTTAGCACCCAAAAGGATCTTAGAGTCCGTTTAGGCCAGTTTCCTTGTTTTTACAGATAAGGAAACTGAGACCCAGAGAAATTAAGTGACTTGTTCAAGATCACACAGATTATAAGTGACAGAGACAGGATTTTAATCCAGGAGAATAAGTGAAGTCTCAAAATAAGTAAGACTAGATTCCAAGGAAGCTTCTTGGAACTACTCTACCCTCTCTGGGCTGTTTTCTCATCTGCCCAATGGGTGGGATATGAGGATCCCAGAGATTTTCAATCCCAACTAGAGTAAATCTCAGATTAATCTAATTTTACAGGGGGAAGAGACCTTAAAGATGATTTCATTCAAAACCCTCATTTGACAAATGAGGAAACTGAGTCCCAGAGAGGGGAAGTAACTTGGCTAAGGTCATAAATGAGCTAGTGGAAGAATTGGGATTAGAACCTAACTCGCTTGCCTCTTTGCTGAGTGTTCTTTACACAAATTTTTACTCCTAGAAAACAAGGGAAATGAGGACACATCTATGAGCAGTCTCCTAGCACACAGAGCAGATTCACTCAGACACTTTATCTGTAACAATCTCAACACCATCTTTTGACCTTCACTGTGGCTTGGTGACAAGCAGCAGCTGACTAGAGCAAAGGCAGAAGAAGAGAACTCTAGTTCCTGAAGGCTTAACAGGGAGGAGGAGGCAAGAAAGGAACTGATGGATAAAGATAGGAAGGAGGAAGATGCTTCTGGCTGCCTTTGTTCCCAAGGACCCATTCTTGGCCCATTCTTGAGCATAGGTGACTAGTAGGAACTGAATGACACGTTTTCTGTATATGAAGCTACAGTGTTTGGAGAAAGGCTTCAGTCCTAATAATGTCTTCTATAGAAACGTGACTTAGATTCTGAGACTGGAAACAAGGGATGGAATGGAGCTCCAAGCTCCCAGCTACTCCTCTATGTTATGTGGAGATGCAAAGCATGGAATACATAACATCTACCAGCTGGAAGTGGTTCAAGTCAGAGCTTCAGGATGCCTGGGTTCTTATTTCTCTGTCAGAGGTTTGCTATTGGACCACTGAAAGTTCTACTTTGCAAATCTTTAAGAGAAGCTAATTGTTTATCTGAACTCCACACTTTGGGAAATGGCATTTTGGGAGATACAAAAACCAAAATAGCAATCCCGTTTCCCACCCTGGGCCATACCTTCATCACCTCACCCCTACACCATTTACAATTACCTCCTAAGCAACTTGTTCTCTCTATCTGTTTGTCTATCTATCTATCTATCTATCTATCTATCTATCTATCTATCTATCTATCTATCTATCTATCTATCTATCTATCTATCCATCCATCCACCCATCTATCTTTGTCTATTTGACTATCTAATCTCTCAATTTCTGTTTACCTACTTATCTAAACATCTCTCTCTCTCAAAACATCTATTTATCTATTTCTCTCTCTGTATGTATATATATGTATCAATATATATCTATCTATCTATTCATTCATCCAAATCTATGTATCCATCTGTCCATCTATCTATGTATTTATTTAAGTATCTATATATGTATCTAGATATCTATCCATCCATTCATCCATCCATCTGTCCATCTATGTATCTATATATCTGTCTGTCAGTCTGCCTATCTACTCATCTATCTACTTACACACATATACATATAAGTGTACATTTATATGCAGAATTTGAATTTAAATCTTTCTGATTCTGCCATTTGCTAAGATTTGATTGTGTCCTCCTCAAGGCAGACTATCTTTTGTCTCTTTTTGTATCTCTAGGCTTAGCACAGTGCCCGCCTGTCACAAGTGACCTAGATACATATACATACATACTTATACACACATGTATACATGAACATGGAAACATACATAGGCATGCACACACATGTGAACAAGTTCCCAGTTTTGGCCATAGTGCTAATCCATACTACCAATGAATCATCACTTTGCTTGGTCATTCCCCCTATTCAACAATTCCCAGTTTCCTATCCTATCAAATGCAAACATACCAACCCAGTATTCCCACAAGCTGGTGGTCCTGAGCCTATCTTTTCAGCTCATTATCTATGGTTCTATGCCTCCTCTCTTATGGGTTGATAATGCCCCATTTAGAGTGGTCTTATCTTATTTGGAGCAGAAAGGAAAGGGATCTTAGCTGGTCATTCAATAAACATTTGAGTGCCTACCATGTGCCTGGCACTGTGCTAAGCTCTAGGATTACAAAAGGAAGCAAAAGACAGAATTTGCCTTCAATTCATAATCTACTCAGTTATGAAGAGAGCAGGATGACTTTCAGAACGACCTGAGTTCAAATCTTACTCCCAGATGCTCTCTAGCTATTTCAAGCTGGGCAAATAACTGTTTTCAGGCTCAGTTTTCTTATCTGTAAAGTGGGAATAATAATAATGATGATGATGATGATGCTGCTGATGATGATGATGATTATAGTACTTATCTCCCAGAGTTGTTGGGAAGATGAAATGACATATTTGTAGATCATTTTTTTGCAAATCTTAAGCACCATATGTTAATTACTCTTATCATCTAGTCCAACGGTTCTCAGTACATGGTTCTGGCACCTCTAGGGGTTCCCAAAACCATGTCAGGGGGTCTTGTGAGGCCAAAAATATTTTCCTAATAATAGTATGACATTTTAACTTCTAAGATAGGAAATATCAATAGCTGAAACCCACATCAACAAAAACATTTTTTTAATTTCAATTTAAATTTCAAAAATTAAAGTCCTCAATTTTCAAGAGTTTAAAGGAGTTCTGAGACCAGAAAGCATAGGAAACCCCTGATCTAGTTGACCCCTTTGTTTTAGCAATTCATGGTTGGTTAATAGCTAGCCCCAGATCACACAAATAAACAAGCAGTCAAGTGAGAGTTTCTGTCCCTTTCACTTGTACTCCAAATCCAATGACTATTTGTCTCCTAGGAAGGGACATCTTTTAAAGAATATTCTTGGGGCCACTAGGTAGCTCAGTGTCAGATCTGGAGACGGGAGGTCTTGGGTTCAAATCTGCCGTTAGATATTTCCTAGCTGTGTGACCATTGGCAAATCACTTAATCTCCATTGCCTAACCCTTCTGGCTCTTCTGCCTTGGAACTGATAATTAGTATTAATTCTAAGACTGAAGGAAAGAGTTTAGGAAAATAGAAATTTTTTTACTTATCTCTTTAATTATGAACAGAACATTTATCAACAAATGCAAACATTCCAACATTCAAGAACCAACAAAAGAAGAGGACAATATACCAAACCATGAACATGTTTTTTAAAAGAGTATAATACATTTAACATGGTAATAACAATATTGTCCTGGAGGTTTGGGTCCTGGAAGACTCATTTCATGGTAATTCCCATGCTGGAGACACAGGAGGTATCTAACAACTACTTAGTGACTCACTCATTGACAAAGCACATTGATGGAAATCTGATCCCCAAAGTGGGCTTACTAGTGGATCTGGCCAAGCTCTGGCTTCTTCAGCTGTCCAGCAGCCTTGGCCCCAATCCACAGCTCCCTCTGCCCCCTTTCCTGCAGTGATTCCCACCATGTCCTTCTTTTTTTCCCATCTAACCTTTCTAGTAGAGACAACAATGGACTCTGAGATTCATAGCACTAAATACATCTCTCTCCCTGCTTGGGTCCCACAATTCTCTCTCCATTTATCTACAATAAAATCACCACAAAACTAGGTACAAAAAACCCTTGAAGATGAGGTGGGTGACAGTCTAATTATTTTTGGCTTGCTATTGACTTTTCTTTGGGTTTAGACTGCTTTCTTTGCTTGTATAAAATGGAACTGGGTTACACATGAGTCTGGATTTCTGTATGAGTTGCTTGAGGAGCAGAGGAGTCATTAACTGGTGCTTAGGGGAGCCCTGCGGATGTTGGAGAGAAACCCGGAGCTCCCAATTTCCAAAGCTTCCGGATGATTCTGGGGCCTCCATCAGGCCACAGACCCCACAACTGGATATAGAACACATCTGGAGACCAGATGTGGCTCTGTCTCTAGGCTACACTGTGACCTAGAGACGACTGGAGCAGAGGAAACCACTAAGGGCCAAGGCCCCCAAGATTCCCTCCACCTCCCTAGGGAGAGATGGAGGGGGAGGCAAGTCAGCTGAGTTAGGAATTCCATTGAGGTTACTACCTTACCTTCTCCACCCCCTTCATTCAGCCCGCACACATTTCATCCATCAGCATTAAGCCTTAATATAATGTACTGGCTTGAACTCACATTTGGGGCCTGGTAAAGCAGTATGACCATATAATCTGATTATAAAGAATATTGGGAAAGGAGGATTAGGTCATTTTGTCTGAAATGGGGGCAGGCAGGAGGCCTTAACACTCACTCTTAGAAATGATTCAGGGGTTTGTTATTATTGTTCAGTCATTTTAGCCATGTCTGCCTCCCTGTGATCCCACTTGGGGTTCTCCTGGCAGAGAGAGTGGTTGATTATTTCCTACTCTGGTTCATTTTACAGATGAGAAAACTGAGGCAATCAGATTTAAGTGACTTGACCAGAGTCACCCAGCTAATAAGTGTCTGAGGTTGAATTTGAATTCAGAAATATGAGTCTTCCTAACTCTAGGTCTGGAATTCTATCCCCTATACCACCAGCTGCCCTAATTCAGCGATTAATGAAAGAGTCTTGCCCTGTTAGATTCTGGGTACCACTATCTAGAGAGGAATATAGTTTTCTATCATGTTTCCAATGCCAGTTCTTAGACTTGTGTGGAAGCCACAAAAATACCCATTTATCATTGGGTGAAATGGGCACAATAAGGGCCAAGCGTCTGTCCTTGGTAGTGCTGGGATCACAGTTCATAGTCCTTGAGTTCCTAGGTTGCTCTTAGCTTACCAGACCATTTTTTCAAGGGAATTTCTACTAGACCAAAGCCTGTCAGGATTGGAAGGGCCCTTAGAAATTATCAAGTATACTCCACAACCCAGCTGAATGAGGAAAATGGCACCTACATTATTAGAGAAGGGCCATGATCTTTGGAGCAAGGAGCCCTGGGAAAGGGGACACTATCATTGCTGGAGATTTTGTCTTAATGTGATAGGATGAGGGACACCCCCTCCCCAGGGCTATTGCCTGGATGCTGCCTGGATGTTGCCCCCTTTCTGTTACACTTTCCTCTATTTTTTTATGATTGACTGCATAGTCTGTCCCTTTTTTATAGATGGGAAACACTGAGACCCAGATTTAGAAAGGAAAAGGGGTTGTCAGGGAGCTAGCAAAGAAGCCCTCACTGATAGGAGAGACATGGTGCTACCTTCAAGAACTCTCGGGTGAAGGGAGAATTGGTTCTTGCCCTTGGGGAGACCTTGGTCTGAGGGCTGAGACATGACATGTATATGTCTGTTGGTATGTCTGTAGATTGGTTATTTTTCCTCATTGGACTATTTTTACCTTTGTATCCTCAATGACTTGCATAGTGTCTGGCATATAGTATGTGCTTAATAAATCGTGCTTTGTTGGTGAGTGGCATTCATGCATGTAGGACATAACAGTGTGGTTATTTCCATACCTCTCGTGGTTTGAAAATGCTACCTATTTAAGGTATATAAAATACTTTGAGAAGCAGCATGGTTTAATGGAAAGATGATTAGACTCACATAGTCAGAAGCGTTGGGGTCCCATTCTTTTGGCCTGTCTGCATTTTTCGCTTCTTTCTGCCTCATTTTCCTCATCTGTAAAATGGAGAGAGTAAGACTTACCACTTACCTTACAGGGTTGTTGTGAGAAAAATGCCTTAAAAAGTCAATAAAAGGGGGCAGCTAGGTGGCTTGGTGGAATGAGAGCCAGGTCTAGAGACGGGAGGTCCTAGGTTCAAATCTGGCCTCAGACACTTCCCAGCTGTGTGACCCTGGGCAAGTCACTTAACCCCCATTGCCTAGCCCTTACTGCTCTTCTGCCTTGGAACCAATACACAGTATTGATTCTAAGACAGAAGGTAAGGGTTAAAAAAAAGTCAATAAAGGGGCAGCTAGGTGGCTCAGTGGATAGATACCCAGGCCTAGAGACAGGAAGGTCCTGGGTTCAAATCTGGCCTCAAAAATTTCCCAGCTAGTGTGACCCTAGGCAAGTCACTTAACCCCAATTGCCCTTACTGTCCCATCTGCCTTGGAATTAGTACTTAGTACTGATTCTAAGATAGAAGGTAAAGGGTTGAAAAAAAAAGGGTTATAAAAAAAAGAATAATACACATATAAATGTTACTGTTTCCTCAAAATAACCCTGTCAGGTGTGTAAGGTAAGTGCTATTGTCTCCCTTTGACAAATGAAGAAACTGAGCCTCAGGAAGTAAAGAGGTTTTGCCCACAGTTATATAACTAGTGAGTGCTGAACCTGGGAGTCATGGAATTTCCTAATTCAATGGTCATTGAGTCTAATCCATACCTATAAAGGAATCTCCATTAGTATACATCTAACAAAGAGTCATCCTGTCTCTGCCTGAAGACCTCTCATAAGGTGGACCCCTCAGTGCTCCCAAAGTTACCCATTTCACCTAAGGACAGCTCTTAGCAATAGGAATTTTTTTTTTCTGATTTTAGTCCTATATCTACCTTTTTAAGTTTCCATTTTTTCCGCTTGGTTCTGCCTTGCAGGAAGGAACCCTTTGAGTCTAATCTCACTTGTACCTGGCAGCCCTTGAACCCAGCCCTCAAGCCTCCCTAGTCTTCCTTTTTCCATGTGAAACATCCCCCAGGTCCTCTAGCACATCCATATTTGACACGATTCTCGGCTTTTTGTTGACAGATTGATTACTTGGGCGGTGGATCGATTTAACCATCGTCATTGCCTTTCCCAGCTTATCACTGGCTTTCCTAACCAGCAACACCCAGAACTCAATGGAACACTCAAACTTGAGGCTTCTGACTCCAAGCTCAGTGATCTTTCTTTGCACCACACCAGACTAAAGCAGGAGCTAATAATGCATTTCTCTATGCTCTACAAACAAGTACAAATTAATTAAGTGTAAACAATGTTCTCCAGGCCTGAAAGCAGGCCCCCGTGATGGCTTGTATGGAACAGAGAGGGGTTAATGAGGAAAGAAGGCTATGATGACAACATATCGATGTTGTCTCCCTCTCCCTGGCGAAAAGGCAGTGAGGAGTTGGGCAGGAGAGCAATTGACAGACCATGTCAATAAATCCTCTAATGGAACCTTCTGAGACCTTAATTAGCGGCCCTCATCACTCCTCACACCCTCTAAGACACTGGGGGATGACCAAGCCCTGGCCTGCGCTTTCTTCACCAGACAGATGACATGAGTGTGGAAGGATATTTTTTAAGTCTCATAGAATGTGATTCCTGCTCTGGCCTTGGGTAGAACTATTGGCTACAGGCGCCATCTTGTCCCAGGAGAGCCACCTGGCCGACGTGTTCTTTCTTCATCAATGGCCACCTCAAGGGACAAGATGGGAGGAGTGCTCTGCCCCAAAATTTTTACCCAAGATTAGAGCTTCATTTCTTTGGGGATAAATTCTTGTCCAGGCTTTAGCTATTAGCTACTCTTTTTAAAGGAAAAGATTCTTTTCCCCTTGGAAAGGAGAAGCATTACAACATATTTCTTCTCAGTTTTCCCATTCAGAGATAATAATATGTTATACTATATTACATATAATATTATGCATTAATATTATATAATATTATAATAAAGGGGGAGTGCCTGGGAGTTTGCTCAAGGGCTCTAATTATTTAGAGGATTCTGGCATTACTTGCACTTCTTCAGAAAAAAGAGTTTATCAAATTGTGACCTTCCCCCTTTTTTTATGGCCAATGAGATAATGATTTTTACATTTGTAAATAAAATTTTACTGTATTTTAAAATGTAAAGACCATGCTTTTTTTTTTAACCCTTACCTTCTGTGTTAGAATCAATACTGTGTATTGGTTCCAAGGCAGAAGAGCAGTAAGGGCTAGGCAACAGAGGTTAAGTGACTTGCCCAGGGTCATACAGCTTAAAATGTAAAGACCATTCTTAGCTGAAGTGCCAAACACAATATAGTCTTTGATTCCTGCCATAGAAATATCTGATCTTATCACCTAGTTAGCAAAGGTAACTACTTAGAATAAGAAGGCTCCACGGTATCCTTGTATATGGGGTACTTTGTCTCCCTCTGATGGGGTGATGTCCTATAAGGACTTCCTCCTGTACCCATTCAACTAGAATTGTATTTAAAAATTGATGAGAAGTGGCAGCTAGGTGATTCAGTGGTTTGAGAGCCAGGCCTAGAGATGAGAGATCCTGGGTTCAAATCTGGCTTTAGATACTTCCTGATTGACCCTGGGCAAAGTCACTTGACCCCCTTTGCCTAGCCCCTCACCACTTTTCTACTTCTATAATCTAATGAAGGACGAGGTCACTCTATCCCTTCCTTGCTAGTTCACCCTGACTCCGTTCTAAGACTGATCTGTTTGTCACGATTCCCTGGTGACTTGAATATCTGAGCCCCAGATTCCGTTATCCTTTAACTCCAGTAGATAAAAACTGCCTTCCTGCTAGCCCATTGGACCCTAACTAACTCTGTAGCATACTTAGGCTCTATCTGTACAAATCCCCAGAACAAAGGTAAACTTCCCAGTTCTGGAGAGCAAATTCTTGAGTGGCAATATCCTCCCTATCTGCATTCAGACCTATCTTATCCTATCCATCGTCTTGTCTTCTCTAGCTCTTTGTTTCCTCTTACTATCCCTGGGCTTACCCATGCCACCACCTCCCCCATTTATCTCTACAACACCAAACAGCATTTTCAAGTCCTAATTCTGGTTACACATTCTGCTCTGGTAATACTGTCTTCTCTAAGGCAAGAAAAATGTTGTTGATTCATCATAGTTACCTATTCTGCTGTACCCTTTTCCTCTGCCACTCCCAGGTCTTCTTGGCCTCCTCCTCTATTTCTATATTTAGTATTCTCCTATTTACACATATTTTATTTGGGAGGAAATAAAAGGCTTTTGGCTAGTCTGGCAGTTTTTGCGAGTGGTTTTTCTTTGGATCTTATCCTGAACAAGGAACAGTTCAGAATCGGAAGCCTTGGGTCCTGGCCTTGCCTCATTCCCTGGCATGTCTTTTTCCCCCTTTCATGTCTCACTGATATCCTCCATCCCAACCTCAGATCACTGTGACATCCTCTTTGACCAACATAGAAATCTGTTCAAATAGTTATAAATGTAAATTATTGCACTTGGGTTCAAAAAATCAACTACATAAGCATAGGATGAGAATGGAAGAGGCATGCCTAGAACATTATTCAGTTATGAGAATTTTAAGTCAGATCCAAATGAGGTGGCCATTTTAGGCTGCATTAATTATAGTGTCCAGAAGGAAGGAAGGGATAGTTTCAGTGTAGAGACCACATCCAGGTTATTATGAGTGCCACATTTTAGGAAGTAAATTGGCAAACTGGGAACACTCAGAGGAGAATGATCAGAATGCTGTTGGCTGAAGAAACTAGAGACGTATTGCCAGAGAAGACTTGAGGTATGAGATGTACATGAAAACTGGTTTTAAGTATTTGAAGACCTGTTATTCAGAAGGATGAGGATTGTTCTTCTTAGCCCTAGAGAGTCAGAAGCAAGGAAAGTTGGGTAGAGAGGCAGATTTAAGCTTTATAAGCAAAATCTTCCCAAGAATTATAGTTGGACCAATAGCTTGTCCTCACCATCAATCCAAAGTGAAATGGACATCCTGGGAGGGAGTATATTTTCCCCCTCATTAGAGATCTTCAAGCAAAGTGGAGAATGGGAGGAGGGAAGGGAAGAAGCATTTATAAAACACTATGTGCCACTTAGATAATACCTACTGTGTGCTAAGTGCTTTATAGATCTTATCTAATTTGGTCATCATCTGGATGACCGCTTGTTGGGTATGTTTCTCTCTGTTTTACACAAGAGTTGTTCTAGACTAGGCAATTAAAAAAAACCCTTTTAGAAATGAGATTCCATGCCCAGCTTCTGAATTATGTCCCTGCATTTTTCTTAGACCTTTTTTGCCTCAGCAAGAAAAATCACTATCTCTCTCTCTGCCTTTAAACTTTCATTTTGTCCTCCATCATAGGGGGATGCCAAGAAAAGAGAGCAAAAGCAATTGCTGAGAGGACTCAGAGGGATGGGAAGAGACCAGAGAAGAAAATTAAACTTCATTTGTACATGGGGTCAGGAGAGTACTCAGTTTAATTCAAGAAATATTTAATCAAATGCCTACTGTGTGTAAAGCATAGGGATGCATCTCTGGTGACAGATTCTGTCAAGTCCCCTGGGCAACATCAATTTACCTGGAATGCATTTGGAAAGGCTTGCAATGCTGCCTGCCCTGGACAGGGAAGCTGTAAGAAGTCAAAATAGGCTCCCAGGAACTCCAACTTGCCAGCTCATTTTGACTTAGTCCATTTCTTTTCTTTTCTTTTTTAAAATTTTTTAAACCTTTACCTTCCATCTTAGAATCAATACTGTGTATTGGTTCCAAGGCAGAAGAGTGGTAAGGGCTAGACAATGGGGGTTAAGTGACTTGCCCAGGGTCACACAGCTGGGAAGTGTCTGAGACCAGATTGGAACCCAGGACCTCCCATCTCTAGGCCTGGCTCTCAATCCACTGAGCTACCCAGCTGTCCCCTTCAGTCTATTCCTAGATGGAAGATGGAGTGCATGCATTGAAAGGTAGTTTTTCTAGGCTCTGGTCTAGGACTGAGATGAGAGTGGAGGGTATGGAATATGCCCTTTGGTGTGTCTATTGGGGTGAGCCTATGAGGGAATAACCTAGGGAGAAAGGGAGGAAGGGGCAATGATTCCCAGCTGGCTCTATTTCTCTTGGGTGCCCTCTCGCTGTCACAGCTCTTCCAATCTCCTCAGGCCCTGTTGATCCCTTTGAGTTCAGTCCCACCATCTATGAGGTTGTATGAGCATTCATCTCCAACGCCATCCCAGCTTGGACCACCTTACTCTTAGGAGCTCCTTCCCCCCCCAAGCTAGGAGTTTTTGCAACCAGAGCAAAGAAAGAATGTTAGCATTGGTTTGGACAGTGCTTGTAGGAAGTGGGGGAGCACAGAGAACACTGAGTGGAGTAGGGCTTGGCAGGGAAAGAGCTGAGGAATGGGAGGAAAGCTTAGCATGGTCCTATTTCTGTTCTGTAAGTGTTCTGGCCATCTTTGGGGAAAAATATACTTGGGGTCAAGTGCAGTTATCTGATAAGGGAAGAGAGAGGGAGGGAAGATATTTCCGATTTTCTCTTTGTCCTCTAAATTTCCCACCCTGGAGAATGCCCAGATCCAAGGACCATTTTTGCCCAAACTAACAAATGATTCAAGGTGGGTCAGGTAGATGGCGCAGTGGGTAGAGTGCTAGGCCTGGAGTCAAAAAGACTCATCTTCCTAAGTTCAAATCTGGCCTTGGACACTTGCTAGCTGCGTGACCCTGGGCAAGTCACTTTATCCTGCTTGCCTCAGTTTCCTCAACTGTAAAAATGAGCTGGAGAAATGACTCTAATATCTCTACCAAGAAAACCCCATGAGACACTGTGGTCCACGAGTTCATGAAGAGTCGAATGTGAATGAATGACTGAACTGTGTCATAAGTTACAGTTTACACAGTCCTTTTCATTCATTATCTGAAGTAGGTTGTAAAAGTATTATCACTCCCATTTTACAGACGAGGAGACTGAGGCTTAGAAGATTGTTCTATTGAGGTCACTGCTACTGTCTGTTAGGACCGGGATCTGAACCCACTCCTTTTTGTGTCTCCACACCCTCCTCTTCAGTTCTGAAAGGATCCCCATATGGCAAGGAGTTGTGGAAGCAGCTTCCTCTGGCACAGCCAACTCTCAGTATACATTCTTGTCCCTTGGGGACCCACAATCCCTTAAGCGAAGGTTCAGCTCAGCACCCAGGCTCTCACAAAGCCCGAGTGGATTTGCATATCTGAGAGAAGAAATCTGGCTGTTGCAGCTTATTCCCATCAGAGGCAAGTCCCCTCTTTGTCTGTTTGTGTAAGCCTGGCTAAGGGCTGGAGGATAATTAGTCCCTGGTGTTCAGCCTGCACCTCCCTGACCCCCCTCCCTCTGCCTCCCTTTGAAAGATTTAAAGGCACAGCTTCCACATCCCAAGCCCTCCTCCTCCTCCTCATCCAGGAGAAATGCACACCCTTGGCTGGAGCCCCCCAGGCCTTTTCTCCAGGGGGTTAAAGCCTTCTTCTGGTGCCAGCTTGGTCATCCATCCCCTCCTTCTTCCTGATCTTGGGTGGATGATGGCTGCTGGTGGGGCCAGAGCAGCAATTAATTGGTATTTTATCTGATTAAACTAGGGCTGAATTGCCCAGTCCCAGGTGACACAATCTCTGGGTCTGATGGTATCTTTCACACCAAATATAAGAGGAAGGGGGAGGGGACATTTACGGGTTCTCTTAGCCAATGTAAGGAGTTAATTGGATTGTATCAAAAAGCATTTAATCTGAGCAGAGGAGCCCACTACGATAAAGATGTTGTTGGAGCTCACATTCTGGGGAAGTGGCTGGAGGGGGGAGGGAGGCATCCTGCCCACTCAGGGCTCTGATGTGGTATTTAATAGGGAAATCAGGAAAGCCCTGTGATTAACAGCTCAGCTCCCCCAACAGCCATGTTCTTACCACCAGGTGGGCTCTGTTCCCTTGTCTGTCTGTTCTAGGGAGATAACACTCGGAGACCAATCATTGGGCTAGAGCTGCTATGGACAGAGGAGGGAGATGGGAGCCCATTCCTCTTTCCTTATTCCAGCTGTAGGTCAGACAGGGTAGACTGAATGTGGGGGTGGCATGGAGGGGTGGCTGGTAGCCTTCTCTTCTGAATAAGTAGGGTTGTCCAAGATGGCTCCTCCCAAATGATCAGATGAAGGAGAGAGAAGCAGGCACTATAATGGAGAATTGCTCACAGAAGAAAGAATAAAGGATTCGGACCAGGAGATCTGGATTTTAGCCAATACTTCATCTTGGATGAACTATGTGATCATGTGATCATATGTCATAATCTGTGACCTAGTCTGAGTCTGGCTTCTCATGCATGAAGTCAGGGGTTTGATGGCTGCAAAAGTTCCTTCCAGTTCCCAAGTTCTTTTGTTATATGACTCTTTGGCTGAGGGTGCTTCTTCCCTGAATATCATTCAATGGAGAGTAGATGGTCTCTTATTACACCCTGATAAGAGTGCCTTTCCCAAACCTACATTTTCCCATCTGTCCAATGGAAGAAATGGCACCTGTCCATCCTACTTCACACAATTGTGATGGGCCAATTCAGTGCTGGAGCACCAGAGCAAGCTGACCTATTCGGATCTGTTCCCAGGTGGTTGCATACTCCCCTCTGATAGACTTGGAATAGTGACCCCTACCAGTGGGAGCCCTTGATGTTCCAAGAATACAGACAGTCCATACCTCCTGAGCCAATCTTGGAGGAGCTTATCCCAAGGGAGACATCCAAACTTATACACAAAGGTGAGGGAGGATGAGATCCCCAAATACCTTAGGTTGAACAAGCTCCAATTCATACAGTGCATTGCTTTTGAAACAGTAGTGTTGCTGAGACAAGCTGTTGGACCACATCACTGATTATGGTGGTTCTTATAGGCTGACTTGACTTTGAGAGCATGTGTTGGGGAGGGAATGTGTCAGATGATAGGAATATGCTCCAGGGGCAGCCAGGTAGCTCAGTGGATAGAGAGCCAGGCCTGGAGATGGGAGGTCCTGGGTTCAAATCTGACCTCAGATACTGCGTGACCCTGGGCAAGCCTCTTAACCCCAATGCCTAGACGTCACCACTCTTCTGCTTTCAAATAGATACTTATATTGATTCTAAGAGAGAAGGTAAGGATTTTTTTTTAAAGAATATGCTCCAGATGCTATTTTCCTCTTTCCTTATTCCTCCATCAGAGCAGTATTTTGGTCCCAACATGTTTGTTTGGTTCTTGCTGATCCCAGAAATGGGTGCATATAGATCTGCTTCCTGTCTATTAAAAATCAACATGCCAACACTTCAGTATAGGGGAGTGGGATGTTTCCCTGCTGAGGTTGTTAGGTGTTGACATTATTGACACCAGGAACCTCTGATTCCTATTCAAGAATTGGAGGATTTGAGTCCATCTCCATTCCTAATTCTAAGCTTCTCTATCACTCAGAAAATCCTCTTTGGAGTGTTTATCCCTTTCATCCCCTTCCACCTCAGGGGGAATGAAGCTATCTGAAAAGCATTTCTCTGGGGCAGGAGAATCTGGATAAGAGAAGGGGCTTGAGTGACTCTAGGAAGGGAATTGGAGTGGGTTTTGGGGGTGGGAGGAGAACATAGGTCAGTGCTAGGCTGGGGGGAGGATTGAGTGAAAAACTTAGTGATTTCTTAATTTTGCCTAGGACTGTCCAAGGCCAACGCTGGCTACCCAGACAGCCTTCCCACCCCCATCCCTTTTCCTAGGAGCTTTTATTGATGACTCAATCACCCTGCATTTTATGGCCACATCATCCCCCGTTTTATTTACTGAGATAACCTCAAACCTCTACCCGACTATTTAATCAAGGAACAGGGATGGGTCAATATCACAGGACAGACACCCTTGTACCTCCCCCTTTCTCTAAGTCATTTGGGCTAATGAACTGTGAAAGTCTAACAGCTTCCAACACACGCCCCCTTTCTCCCCTCCCCTCCACCACACACACACTCACTCACTCCAGTCCAGTTTAGCTCCCTGTCATTTAGAAGTCCGATTCTTCATCCTCCTACTCTTCTCACCACCACCCTCATCTGCCTACTTTCATCTGCCACTACCAACCATTCCCCTTTCTATCCAGTTCTGGGCTCTGGAGATTTAGGACTGAAGTAAGTACTGGTTTCTTTGCTTTGGTTCTCCCCTGGACAGTATTTTCATTTTCTAACTTCACCAAAGCATTTTCACATAGTGGATAGAACAATGGATGTAGGTTTGAATCGTCTCAAACATATACTGTGTTACTTCAGGAAAACCATGCAAACTCTCAAGTTTTTTTTATCTGTAAAATAGGACTATTAATAGCACCTATCTTAATGGGTTGTGGTGAGAATCAGCCGAGATAATGTATATAAGGTGTTTTGAAGACCCTAACTCCTGCATTTATCTATTATCTATTATCATCTATTAGCTAAATCCTCATGATAATTCTGGTATCCTGCTCTTCCCAGCTATTAATGCTCCCCCTGTTATCTGTCTCTCTCTCTGTCTCTGTCTCCCTTTTTCCCCATCTCCCTCTCTCCCCCTCTCTCATTCTCCCCCTCTTTCTCTCTTTTCCATCTATCTATCTATCTATCTATCTATCTATCTATCTATCCATCTGTCCATTCATTCATCCATCTATCCATCTCTATGTATATATTTACACACATAGACATGTATGTTCAATTATTTCAGTTATATCTGATTCTTAATGGCCCCACTTGGGGTTTTCTTAGCAAGGATACTAGATTGATTTACCATTTCCTTCTCCAGCTCATTTAATGGCTGAGGAAACTGAGGCAAATAGGATTAAGTGACTTCCCCAGGGTCATATATATGTATATGATTCTCCCAACACAACTACTCTTCCTTAATTTCTGGCTTTAAGACAGTTCTGTTCTGTGGCACCCATGGATGATGGATGTGCGAGATTCCTCCATTTTCCCCAAATGCACCAAAGAGAAGAGTCAGTCCTTTTCTGCTTATTTCCCATATGACCCAGACAGAGGTTGTGTGCTATCATAAAAAGATCTCTGGACTGAGTCTCCGGACACATGGATTCTAGTCCCAGCTGCATGACCTGGGCAAGTCATTTTATTTCTCTTGATTTTAGTCTCCTAAATTATAAAATGGAGAAACACACTAGGTCCTTCTAACTGCAACTGGTCTCTGTCTGAAATTCTCTCACTTCAGGAGGACATTGAGGCACAGATTTGCCCAGGATGACAGCAATAAATAACACTATCAGATTTCAAACCCATGTCAAGAACCACAGAATCTCAGAGCTCAGAGGGATCTCAGGGACCATCCAGTCTGACTCATACATGCCTAAGACTCACATCTAAACAATATCAAATAAGTGAAGAACTTCCCATCTCCAGAGGGAGCCAACCTTTCCCACTTGTAGATAGCTCTGCTCTGTTAAGGGATTTCTCCTTCCACCAAGCCCCAATCTACTTCTTTACCATTTCTACCCATTGCTACTAGTATTGCCTTTTGCAACCAAGCAGAGAATCCCTCTTCTATAGGACAATCCTTTCAATAGTTGAAGACAGAGATCATTCCTTCAGGTCATGAATGCCCACGTCCCAGGACCCATCCTGATCTCCTTATAGCAAGCTGGCTAGTTCCTTTACTACTCTATTCACCCTCCTCAAGGCAAGCTCCCACTTGTCAATGCTCTTCCTGAATGTGGCTCCCAACCCTGGACACAGTGCTCCAAAGGAGGACAAAAGAGAGGCTCCCACTTCCTCAGTTCTACAAATAGCTATGCCTTTGACTCCGAGATCAGTGCCCCTTCCCAATATACCATGCTGTTCCTTTGTGCCCTGCCATCTTTCTGTATTGCTTGTATAATTGAAGAAGCTAGGCTTTCTGTCTCTGAGATCCTCAGTCCATCTTTTCTCTGTCTCCATTTTCCTATTCATGGGGACTCTGATTGGCTAATGAGAGCCATTACAAGAGGACATGGGCTGTGATGGCTTTGCTCATTCTCATATTCCCCCATCAACCCTTATTGTCTGCTCATCACCTCTCTTTGTCTACAAGTACCTCATTTCAAGGCTAACTCTAATCCTCCTACCCCCTCCCTTCAAATCCAATCACGAAATTGACTAAGGGGTACATAAGGAGACAGTGAGGCCTTGTGGGGAGAACTGAGAAGCATTGCTTGGACTGGCCCCTTCTGTGTCTGGATTTCTCCCTTTCTTTCTTGTTCCTGGTGGCAATGGAATATGCTCATTTTTTTCCCTTTTAAAAATGTTTTATTAATAATCTTTCTTTTTTCCTTTCCCCCATTTTCCTTTTCCCTTCTCTTTCTTTAATGTCTTTCTCTTCTCTGCTGTCTCTTTCTCTGTCTTTGCCTGTGTGTCTTTCATATACAGAGTTATTTCCCAATGACACCCTCCTGCAACAAAGCCCTCTTATAATAAAGGAACATATGTTAACTCAAAGCATTAGCTGTGTCTCACATTGTGCTTGTCTCTCTGTCCCAGGAGTCCCTTACCTATCTACCAAGAGGATTCTGAGTGGACATTTCCTGATAGGGAAGGAACATTAAATGTCTGAGCATCTAGAACCTCAGACACCACTGGCTTTTCTTGAGGATCAGGAAGTAGAGAAGGACTGAGAGAGTGAGAGGCCACCCCAAACTCATTCTAAGTGAATGTTTCTGATTACCAAGGGGTTCCTAGAAGGATACTTGTATCCAGGGAGGAAGTGTATCCTGGGAACAGAGAATAAAAGGTTAGGAGGAAAGAAAGATTTGTGAGCATCTCCTGAGAAAGGAATGACAACATTCAACACTAGTAAAAAGGAGTTCCCAGGGAACAAGTCTGTAGGGAAGGAGAAATGGAATGATGACTCTGGTTTCAGACAGAAGAGTATCTGCTTTGGGGCCAGAATAGAAGTGATATCTAGGAGAAGACACAATTCAAAGTCAGATAGGAGAAGACACAATTCAAAGTTAGAAATATTACTTATTATCCATAGCTAGTGTCTAGAAGGGGCATTTAGGTGTTTTAGTGAATAGAGTGCCAGGGCTAAAGTCAGGAACATCCATTTTTGTGAATTCAAATCTAGCCTATGATACTAAAACTGAGCAAGTCACTTAACTCTGTTTGCCTCAGTTTCCTCATCTGTAAAATAAGATGGAGAAGGAAATGGCAAACCACTCTGGTACATTTGCCAAGAAAACCCCAAATGGGGTCACAGAGAGTCAGACACAACTAAAAAACAACAGTGGCCAGCAGGGAACAGAAGGGGATCAGAAGAGAAGGAATTCATCAAATTAAGAATGGCTAAACACATTGTGCTATGTGAATGGAATGAAATATTAGTGATTAGTGCCATAAGAAATGGCAAATGTGATGAATTCAGAGAAGCACTAGGAGATTTATTTGACCTGATGTTGAGTAAAGGAAATACAATGGGGAAAACAATCTACAAGATAGCTATAACATTGCAGTCAGTGAGAACAGAAAGTGGAAACTAAACGCTGTGCAATGGTGATGACCAACCTTGTCCTTGAAGAAGAGATATGAGAACGTATCTCCCTCACCTCTAGATAGAGGGAGAAGACTATGGGCATAGAATATTGTATATACTATAACACTCAGTTGATGTGATAAATTTGCCAATTTTTTTTCTTTCTTTTTTCTTAATCTTGTTACACTTAGTGACACATATTGACTGGGTGGCCTTGGATAAGTCACTCAACTTCTTAGTGCTAAGTTGCAGCAGAGATACCAACCTGCATTTGTAAAGAAAGTTTCTTCACCTGAATATTCTCTGTAATAATGAGATGCCCCATGTCCATTCCCTAACCCTACCTCTATCCCTATACAAGGGATGGTTCTCTGCATAGCTTAGGGAAAAGGATTATCATTCATCCTTTACCTAGACAGCTTAGGGGAGAGGCATATATTCAGAAACTCATATAAAAGCAAAAGATATGAGTAAAAATAACATGTCAAAAAACATGAGTTTTAAACAGCCAGGAAGAGTGAGGCTAGATGACAAGTAGCAAGTAAGGATTATGTGACCCCAGAATGGGTAATTGGAATGTTCTAGTAAAGTGACTAGGGCTGTGCGAATTAGAGCAGCAAATATTTTACCGTTTTTGTATAGTCCCATAATCCTGTGCTCAGTTGTGATCATTGCCATTAAAAGAGACTAGATATTCCTTTGCTTATTTTTTATTCATTCATTCATTCATCCCCTTTTTTAACCAATACTTTTTTTAACCCTTACCTTCTGTCTTAGTATTAATTCTTAGACAGAAGAGCAATAAGGGCTAAAAATCAGGGTGTTAAATGATTTACCCAGAGTCACACAGCTAGGAAGTGTCTGAGGCCAGATTTGAACTCAAATTCTTTCCTGACTCCATGCCTAACACTCTATCCACTGTGCTACCAAGCTGCCCTACATTCAGCACTTTTAAAGACTTTTGATGTTTCTTCCAGTTACAAATGTATAAACTTATGACTCTATCCTTCATGACTCGGAGTAAGTCACATCATCTCTATGGGCCTCAGTTTCCTTATCTGTCAAATGAGAGGATTGTGCCAAATGATCTCTAAAGTCTCTGCTAGTTCTAAACTCATCAGCCTATAAAAGTCTCTAAGTTGTGGTCTTGGTGAAAGATTTTATCCCTTGCCCTTCAAGCAGCCAAATTTACATTTGGAGATGGAACAGAGGTTACCTCAACCTATCTGATGATTTAGGTACTTTGGTATTTCTCTAGAGATCAGTGAGAGTGACTGCAGTTGAAGAGACTCATAGGAAGTATGGAAGAAGAGTTAGAGGGGACAGACTAGTTGGTCATGGAAGGGTACAAAGACAGGTAAGGAAGAGCCAAAGACCAAACCAACAATTCTGTCTCTTTTCATGTCCTTTTATAGTCTGAACTCTTAAGGTCTAGTATTTTTTTTGTTTCATTTTATTTTATTTTGGAATTTGGAATTTGTATTTAATTAATTTAGAATATTTTTACATGGTTACAAGATTCATGTTCTTTCCCTCCCTTTTCCCCACCCACTCCTGTAGCCAATGTACAATTCCACTGCTTTTTACATGTGTCATTGATCAAGATAAGGTCTAGTTTTTAACTTGTCTCTCCTTAGACCTTGTGGCTCCTGGCTTTAACTGCCCTGCCCTGCACTCCACCCTCCAACTCCAGCCCCATCAGCTTTCCTGTTCCCTCATTTGGACTTAATCATATTTCAAACCTGATCTTATCAATGTTGGGAATACCAGAAAGGAGTCATTCAGCACCATGGACATCACTCAATCCTTGCCCTTGACTAGCCCAAAGGCTAGACTCTGGGAAGTGCAGAGTCCCCTTGAAGACTTCTATGGGCCTCCTGGTGCATCAGAGAAAATAAATTGGCAAACATTTAATCTCTTTGCAAAGTGAAGCAGGGCTGTAAATATCTATGTGCTCACAGCTGATGATTTATGGGAGTCTTTTATTAATCTCTTTAGTCTTGGGTGATGGATGCAGGGGGAGAATGGGCCACCAGAGACTCAGCTTAACATAGACTCTGAAGGCTATTGTATCTACTTCAGAAAAGGGGGGCAAAGGCCTTATAGGAGAGAGGACTCCACTCTAGGGAAGTGATTATGTCAGTCCCTCGAGTTTCCCAGTGTGAGGATAGCATCACCCCTTTGGAAAAGACTAGAGGGCTTGTAGGAATGAATGTGTCCTCTTCTACCTTCCAAGCCCTCTTCTACACACACAAATCAAAGATTAAGAGATGAAGAAATGGAGGTCCAGAGTAGGGAAGTGACTTTGGCAAAAGTCACATAGGTAGTAAGGAGCAGAACAGATCCAGGTCATCTGATATCCAATCTAGAATCCTTTCAACTAGGCCATGTTGCCCATCCTTTTCTCCCTCATGGCCCTCAAGAATCTTTTGAACCAGTGAAGATGATGACTTTGTAAGTTCATGGGGGCAGATATCTAGGGGATGTATATGGTTATTGGAACTTTTATCATGCATTCCACAAGCATTTACTGAACTTTTCCTATAGATTAAATCCATTTGGTCTAGGGCAGTGATGGGCAAACTACTGGCCAGAGGGCCAGATGGGAGGGGCCTGAAATGTTCTGTCCTACTGTGGGATATTGTTCCTAATCTAACAAATACAATGAGTAGGATACAATACAATGAAACTTCAAAAGAGTTGCCTTAGAAACAGACTGACATAGGAGCATTTCCTTTCCTTTGGCCCCCTCTTTAAAAAGTTTGCCCATCACTGGTCTAGGGGAAATCAGATCAACTGACCCTCAGGAATTGAAAAAGCCAAGCTGGAGACAGGACTCCCATACAAGACACAGAGAAAATCTCAGGGCAGTTTGTGAATAAAAAGTGCCATAATGTAGGGTCTGGACTCTATGTTCCATAGGTGGTCAGAAAAATAAGAAGTCAGAGAGTGTGGGAATGGTCAGAGCGGGCTCTCTGGAGGAGATGGGCCTGGAGCTGGGGTATAAAGAATGGGTAGGATGGGAAAAGGCAAGTTTAAGAAAAGAAAGAATTCCAAACAGAAAGAACAACATGAACAAGTGGATGAAGGCTTAAATAGGCTAATCATGTGCAGGGGATAGTGAAAAGACCTAGCCTAGCTAGAATAAAGCAAGTATACTAGTCAAAAATGAAAGATAAAGTTGAATAGGTTCAATAGTGGAGGGCATTGAATGTCAGGTAAAGGATTTGAGATTTTATGCTGGAGACAGTAGGGGGCTCCTTAAGGATCTTACTAAGCAGAAGAGTGACATGTAAAATACTTATTCAGGGAAATTAGTTATGAGCCTGCGTATGATGGTTTGCAAGGGGGAGAAACTGGAGGTAGGCAAACTATCTAGGATACTTTTGGGGTAAGTGTAAAGTAATGTTAAACTGGAAAAACACAGAACTATTAAAATAGTCAGAAAAAAACCACTTTTTAATTAAGGAGAAGGGGTGTGTGCATTAATAGGCTTTCCATTTAGAGGTGCATGCCTGATACAAAGGGGAAAACTTCTAAGATAAAAGTAAATTTAGCATTTGCTTAGCCCCACCTAACTGAGATTGTCATTTACCTTAGGTCTAATATTCAGTCTGAAATTGCAAGTCTGAGATTCCCTTCAGGGTGGATTCTCACTGGAACAAGGACAAGCTTTGGGGTCTCCAACTTACAGGCTAATCTTAAAACTTGGGGTTCATCAGATCTTTCTAGGCTACAAGTTTGAGAGTTTCTAGATTCTATTTTGATGGTAATAATGAGGAATAATTTCTCTGGGCTTCCATGTCCTCATCTGTAAAATTATGAGTTTGGACTAGATGATCCTGTGGAGTCCTTCATACTCTGCCTCCAGTCTATCTTCTTCCTTCCCTTCC